>NC_133346.1:28650195-29250195 GCF_030506205.2 Paramisgurnus dabryanus
TAACATTTATAAAACTTTATACACATGTATAAAGCAAAAACTAGCTGGCAGTGAATCAAATGAAACCGCTTCATTCAACAATTTGATCAATCTGTCAATCGTAGGGTTCGTATCTGGTGGGTGTTTCTGACCCGAACAGTCACGCTGGGCAGAAAGGTCTCGTGGACCCATCTCAGTTTGCCAGAGCCAAACAGTCCATCCAGATGGCTTGTCAGAACCTCGTGGATCCGGCCTGTACTCAGTCCCAGGTAAAACCTCAATAACAATTGTGGAAGATATCAGTCTTAGTATTAGTGCTGTTTTGTTTTAACTTACTGATCGGTTGAAGTGATCAGTGAGTATATCATGTTATTTTAAGCTGCTTTCATGCAGATTTGCTTTGGTAGCATTTGATCCAAGATCACTCAGAGATGTTACATGCATCTTTATTTTCCAAGGTCCTCTCTGCTGCCACGATTGTTGCCAAACATACTTCGGCTCTGTGTAACGCCTGCAGACTCGCCTCCTCTAAAACATCCAACCCTGTTGCTAAGAGACAGTTCGTCCAGAGTGCTAAAGAGGTGGCAAACAGCACCGCCAATCTCGTCAAGTCCATCAAAGTGGGTTCAGACACTTATGTTTGTTTTTGATCTAAAGTGCCTGTAAGAATTACGTGATATAAATGTGATCGTAATATTTGTGCTTTCATATCAGGCGCTCGATGGTGCTTTTAACCAGGAGAACAGACAGAAGTGTAAAGAATCCACGGGGCCGCTCATTGAGGCTGTGGATAACTTAACCGCCTTTGCTTCGAACCCAGAGTTTGCCAGTGTACCTGCTCAGATCAGCCCAGAGGTACGACCTTCACAACTCTTGACACTGTACAGCGATGATTTACTTTTTTGTATTAATGAAGTTGTGCGGTCTGTTATTGTAGGGTCTGGCAGCTATGGAGCCCATCATAGCAGCCGCTAAGACCATGCTGGAGAGTTCAACAGGCATGATCCAGACGGCCCGCTCACTTGCTGTCAACCCCAAAGACCCGCCCAAATGGTCTGTGTTGGCTGGGCACTCTAGAACTGTGTCGGACTCTATAAAGAAACTCATCACCAACATGAGGTATTTACACAACCTTCACACATCTGTTTTGTGAGTCATACTGTAAGAGATATGAGAGATGATTTAAAGTCGATTTTTGTCAGTGATCAGTCTTATTTATTATTTTCTCAGGGAAAAAGCTCCAGGACAGAGGGAGTGCGATGATGCTATCGAGCTTCTTAATAACTGCATGCGTGAAGTGGACCAGGCCTCTCTGGCAGCTATCAGCCAACAGCTCACACCTAGAGATGACATCTCACATGAGGTAACGCTTCAAAGCATGTGTCCCCCACTATATGTACCATACCGTACGCAAGTATGTTTGACCCCCAAAGTATGGTTCGTTTGGCTAGTGTGATCCCTCCGTACCATACAAGGGTAAACGCTTAAACGTACCCCGATATGCTTTGGAGAGGTGGTCTCTGGCACGGTTCCCTTTGATTTTGATTTGCTAACCGCACCGGAGTGTGAAACTGCAGCTGTCATTGGAAATCATTCAGATACATGCAGCACAAATACAAGCACCGGCTTATCACCACACCCCAAAGACCCCACATCATGAACCGATTGGTTTATGACATTAAAGGTATAGCGGAAGATTTTCCCGAATTATTTAAAAGAACCGTCCCTCAATATTTTTTTAAAAATGCACACGCTACACTCCCGAGAGGGAACGCCTGTTAAACGCGTGCACGAGACAGAGAGAGAGAGCATGCAGGAGCTCAGTTCTTCTCTTCGCTCTGTTTACAAGTTTCTGTCGGCATGTTTACCATGTCTGTCTGGTTCGTGACTTGTGCCAGGGCTAGCATCGCTAATCATAACTTACATCAACTTTAACTAGCAGTGATTTTAAATGGATTTTTTTCCAAATAGCATGACAAAATGTACCTTTCCAGTAGAAACTTCGCGTGGGAAGCCCAACCTGTCCTTTAGCTCACGCCAGCGTGTGAAATAGTCTCCCATTCTGGTCTTGTTTCTTTCTTTATAGTCCTTTCTCTTCTTGTCATACAATTCGTAGACACTTTTTCTCTTGCGACCCTCAGACATTTTAAAAAAAAAAACGCAGCGAGAACGCGAGCTTCAATGAATGGTTGAAACCTTAGCACAACACACATACACGTGAAAGTCCGCATGTGCAGCAGGCGAACCTAGAGGCGAGCATGTACGACGGTTATACGTCAACATATAATCAGAATGATTGACATCTGGGATGACCAATAGTCTTGATGATCCACCCGGAAAACGGAAATCTTCCGCTATACCTTTAAATAACCGTAAGAGAGATTTTAAAGCATATTAGGAGCCGAATGCTCTGCAATCGCTCACATGTTGCTTTATTGTCATACGCCAATCAATCTGTGCAAGCACGCATGATTTCAAACACACTTAATAAGCCATAAACTCATAACTATGAACTCCATCACAAATATGTTTCTTCAAAACAATCACATCGTTTCATGACATAAGCATACTCGAGTACGAATCATAAAGTGTAGTGTCCGGTAAAGTATAATCTGAGTGCCAGTGTCAAATTTAAAAGGTCAAATTTACTGGTCGCACATGTGCGACTGGATGTAAAATTCAGTGGCACAAGCCCTAAGTGCGCTCCGAAGATGTTTAAACTGTCCAGATTTTTTTCCCAGTACCAACAGATGACCTCGGTGCAGTATGTCTGTCTATCTGAAGTGTAATTGTAATATTCTGTTGTTTTGCAGGCTCTGCATGAGCAGATGGCAGCATCCGTACATGAGATCAGTAACCTGATTGATCCAGTAGCCGTCGCAGCCCGCTCTGATGCCTCTCAGCTGGGTCATAAGGTGAAACCACTCAGCCAATATTCAGCCCTTCAGTTCAGAGGTCTCTCTAGATATTTTCCTGATGCTGAACATGTGCTGTTGTCTCACAGGTGTCTCAGATGGTCAGCTACTTTGAGCCATTGATCATGGCTGCAATCGGTACAGCATCTAAGATCTTAAACAGCCAGCAGCAGATGAGTGTGCTGGATCAGACCAAGACCCTGACCGAGTCTGCCCTGCAGATGCTCTATACTGCCAAAGAGGCTGGAGGAAACCCCAAGGTGAGACCATACCAAATGAAGATGTCCATGTTGTGGATTATTATGTGATGGGAGTGTTTATTTCAGTGTATTCGTCCACACACGATGACCTCCAGGCTCACAGTACTGTGTTTTTATTGTGTCTGCAGGCGGCTCATACACAGGAGGCTCTGGAAGAGTCAGTTCAGATGATGAAGGAGGCTGTGGATGATCTGGGCGCGACTCTATCGGAGGCAGCCAGCGCGGCAGGAGCCGTGGGCGGCATGGTCAACTCCATCACTCAAGCCATCAACAAAATGGAAGATGGTCCAGGTTTAGAACCAGAAGGGACGTTTGTAGATTACCAGACCACGATGGTGAAGACGGCCAAAGCCATTGCTGTCACCGTTCAGGAAATGGTAAAGACTGGAACTACAAAATATTAGGTTCAGTAATAATGACATATCGGTCATAATTGGCTCTGTGCAGTCGAATTGCAACATATATTTACAGTATGCTATCCAAATGTGTTATACCAGGTTACCAAATCCAACACAAATCCTGATGAATTGGGTGGTTTGGCCAATCAGCTGACCTCAGAGTTTGGGGACCTTGCATCAGAGGCCAAATGTGCAGCCATGACTGCCGAGAATGATGAGGTAACCGGATGTACTGTCCTCTATTTTCTCTCTCAACCCAAAAATTATTTTTTGTGAATTTAACATGACATTAAGAATATTAAAGTTGTAATGAATTCTTTCTGACCATCTTCCTGTAAATGCCTAAAAAAACACAAATAAACAAATCTAAAAATGCATTTAGAATTCAATGATCTCAGTTATTTGCGATGTGGTGACATTTATTATTTGTGTTGTGTTTTGTCCAGATCGGCTCTCACATCAAGAAACAGGTAACAGAGTTGGGCTTCAGCTGTACTGGTTTGGTGAGTAAAGCCGGAGCTCTGCAGTGCAGCCCCAACGACTCCTTCACCAAGAAAGAGCTCATCGACAGCGCACGCAAAGTCTCTGAGAAGGTGCCCTGCAACATTATTTTGTTAATATTTTTCATGTTAGAGGAAATGTCTTTATACTTTTAGGTAAAATTCTACCTTTGTTTCATATATGGATGTCTGTATTCTTGTCTCTCAGGTGTCTCACGTGTTGGCAGCTCTTCAGGCAGGTAATCGTGGTACTCAGGCCTGCATCACAGCTGCCAGCGCTGTGTCGGGCATCATCGCTGATCTGGACACCACCATCATGTTTGCCACAGCAGGAACTCTCAACCGAGAGAACGCCGAGACGTTTGCAGATCACAGGTGCTCGTATACACCGGTCCTTTACCTTATAAGAATTCATTTATTACCTCCAAGTCGTGTAGGGGCCATTATAATGACCTAATAATATAATTTCCTCTCACTTCTTATGTGTTCTGTTCTTTCTATAATTGCAATAGATAGTTGTAATCTTAAGAAAAACTTCCTGACGTCGCTTTACAAAATAACTTTTCCTTCCTGTGTGTTTTATGTAACAACAGGAAGTTGGCACATAACCTTTTTTTAATGCAATGTAGGCTTTAGTTACAACTATGATTTGCAACTTTAGTTGGTTGCAAGTGATATTGGATGTGAGGACTACATTCATATTCAATAAAGCTTTGAATCCATAATGAATATTTGATAAATGCAAAAAAATACATAATATTTTTATATATACCCTTTTTAAGTACTTAAGTAAAATATATTCACAAGACTTCTGTACTGCGGATCTGACAACTCGCGGTAGTGAGCAAATGATGATTTTCCGTTTTACTGTTTGCCAGACTTTGGATTTACATCCGAGCGTCTATTCATTTGGAACAACAAATTTAAGGAAGATATGGATTTATTGCCTGATTATAGAAAGATTTTTCACCCACTGCAATATATCGGTCCATCACTAAAGACATTTTAAATGTCAATAATTATGCATACGCAAACAGTGGGCAGACAGCTTACACGTGTAGACTACAGGCCACAAATTTTTGTTTTTAATATTTGTATTTGTTTCTCTGTGGCGTTTTAGAGAGCACATCTTGAAGACGGCTAAAGTTCTGGTGGAGGACACTAAGCTGTTGGTGTCTGGAGCTGGAGCGAGTCAAGAAAGACTGGCCCAGGCTGCTCAGTCCTCGGTCAACACCATCACTAAACTGGCTGATGTGGTCAAACTGGGAGCAGCGAGTCTGGGTTCTGAAGACCCTGAGACGCAGGTACTGTCACCTTCATTTAAACATGAAATATTTTACACTAAATCCAGCATTTAACACTGTGCTGTTCCTATAACAACACTTAATAATTCATCTTATATTCTAAAGCTATGTGTTTAGCCATCAAAGCAATATCTTATTACACCATCACCTTTTTTGTCAAGTAATCACACTTGATAAAACACAACATTGTACAAGTATTTGTGTATAGTGCAATTTTTATATTTTGGTCAGAAAACATATATTTTGTAAAATTCAGTAATGTTTTTGTCCCTGAAAAACATTTTGAAATACATGTTAATATATGAAGGTTAAAACTTATTAGTGATGCTCCGATCAATGCCGATCTCCACTAAAAATACGTGGCCGATCACTATTCTGAATCGGAGAGCCGATCTTATTCACAGCTATTTCATGTACTACGACTTTTAATCAGTAAGTCCTTATCGATCTAAAATCATTGTTAGTTTGAGTCGCATTTGAAAAAGCAACACTCATCAAACATAATTATTAAACATATTCTTTATTATCATGAAAATACCTGAAAAGGTTTGAAGAACAGCAATATAAATATATCATTAAGACATTTCCTGGAGCTGCGTGTCATCATAGCTGTGTGTGTATTGTTCTTCGTCTACAGCGCATTTTAAGTTTCTGCACGAGAGCGCCCCCTGGCTTTTGGATGTGGTGGCATTTCGCCGTAATTCATTGAGAAGCATAGCCAGCATTATCGGCCAATCGATCTGAGCATCCCTTAAACTTATTTAATTAAGCTTTACCTAATTTACAAAATGTATTCCGCATATATTTGAAACATATTTTGGCCAAATATTTATTTTATCTTATTTTTTTAATGTTTGTGAGCGTGTGTAATGTGAGATATGTAAATTGTGTGTTGTCTCTGTAAGGTGGTTTTGATCAATGCTGTAAAAGACGTGGCAAAGGCTCTGGGTGATCTAATCAGTGCCACTAAAGCAGCTGCTGGTAAACCTCATGATGATCCGGCCATGTTACAACTCAAGAGCTCTGCTAAGGTACACTTATATATACACACACACACACCAATGAAACACTTCATTTTGAACTCTGGCATATGAATGTTACAAGAGTTTTTAGGGATGTAACGGATGTATGTGTGCCCGTAGGTGATGGTGACAAATGTGACGTCTCTGCTGAAGACGGTGAAGGCCGTAGAGGACGAAGCTACCAAAGGAACGCGAGCTCTGGAGGCCACCATAGAGCACATTAAACAGGAACTGGCTGTAAGAGACTCAACATAGTGGTCCAAAAAATTTAAATGACTATGTTACAGTAGCATGTATTTGTAATTATTGTGACTTGTGCTTTCAATCAGGTGTTCAGCAGTCCTGATCCTCCACCGAAGACTGCATCTCCAGAGGACTTCATCCGTATGACCAAAGGCATCACACAGGCCACGGCGAAAGCAGTGGCTGCTGGGAACTCCTGCCGCCAGGAGGATGTGATCGCCACTGCCAACCTGAGCAGACGGGCTGTGGCTGATATGCTTCACTCTTGTAAGGTGAGATGAGCCACATACCTTGAGTGCGATGACATGACAGTGTCTAGAATAATATGACGTAAGCTACGTGATTTGAGGAGAATAGTTTTTTATTTGTGCAATACTGCTATTATTAGTTAAGCATTCAGTTTTAACCATAGATCTGAAATATACTTGTGGTGGTAGCCAGTGATAAAGGCTGTTATTACAGTACCCCCCGACCAAAAATGGTCTACTATACGTTTGACAAACAACTTGTTATGCGTGATACAACACAATACTTTGATTCATTGTATTTTTATCTTAATTTCACATTATATTTCATATATCCCAGCACCCCAAACTCTCTTTGCCATGAACAAAGCTGACAATGTTTGTCAAAGCACCACATAAACACTTTACTGTTATTTGCACTGATACATGAAACAATACTTAAATGACCCCTTTTATCAAACTGTATCGAATACACTAATATCTATAGTATATTAATGATAGACAGTGCAGGTCTAGAGATTATAAATATGTCTAGAGATTATAAATGTGACCGGTGTTATAATATTTTATGTAGCTTTCTTTACTTTCTATTAGATAGAGCAGTAGCAGTAAAAGTGCCTAATATTATAAAAATGGGAGAAAGAAAGTACAGTGTGTGGTCGTGTCTTCCAAAACAAGAGCCAGTTGCCATAGAAACCGGAGGCGAGCTTGAAACTGCAAATGAGCTTTAGCGTGTTAGCACTGACTTACTATGATCACATTCTCCGATCAACTCGGGATTTAAACACAATGTTAATCAGACCCAGGACCTGAAGTAATTAAACTGGGACTGACCCGGACCTGACTGACCATTTAAAATATAGACCTGGAAAGGTACAGTCCTGGGTCCTCTAGTGCACACAACTCTGCTCAAGTTCAGAAACATGAAAGGATACAATGTGACATTGAATTATTTGTGTTTAAACTAAATTTTTTAGTAGGTGTTACAACAAACCCTCTGGTTGTTATTAACCCCACCTATGAGGTAAGTTGTAACGTTTGCACTCCTGTCACTTTCGGTGTAATTGTACAATAACGGTAGGTCCAACAAACAAACTTTGAGTGTTCATTTTTAGCAGAGATGTGTGTGTGTGTGTGTTGATTGTCTAAAAAAAAGATTCACTTAAATATTTTTGAAATGATAGAGCCAAAAAGTGTTAGGTTGTGCCCCGCTACACCCTAGTGTCTGAAATATTTGTTAGAGATTAAGTTCCCATAAACCAGACCATTTTTCCTCCCTATCACACAATCTGCAATTGGGCGTTTTTTTTTTGTTTTACGTCAGTCGATCTGTTTCAGGCACATGTGAAGGTGTCTCTGAAAGGAACTGTCTTGAGAAAATTCACCATCTACTGTCAGAGAGTGAAAAAGCACTTTTATTCAGCTTGTCTGGCGTGTTTGTTTTGTTGAGTGTTTGTTTTAATTTCGCCTAATTTTACAAAGCTGAAGTCAGAATGATTAGTGAATCTGTAGTATTTGTTTTCATTTCCACATTAATTTAAATTAAAATCTTTTTTTTATATTTAGTGTTACATAATTCTCATGTGTTTTACAGCAAGCCGCATTCCATCCAGAGGTGAACCGTGATGTCCGCAGCCGAGCCCTGCGCTTCGGCTCTGAGTGTGCCACTGGTTACTTGGGTCTGTTGGAGCACGTGTTAGTGGTGAGTTTAAACCAATGAATACACGCATACACTCACCTAGAGCTCACGATGGGCCATGCATAGGTCATGTGAAGTGTTTCAGCCATAGTAGATGCATCCCAGTTCAGAGGCTGCATCCTCCAAAGGCTCCTGTTGCACGAGGGATGCAAATAGGAAATCCTCACTAGGTTAGACATCTTATTTTAAGTCGATCCAGCCTCTGAATTGGGTTGCAGCTGTCACTAAATTGAATATTACAGATTTATTTTAAATGGTATCTATATAGAATCTTTGCTTCTTTTTGGTCAATCGTTGAATTTATTGGTCAAATATTTCTGAATAACTATATAAACACTGTATAATTGGCCCTCTTGTTCCACATATTAGAGAGCTTATATAATATATTTTCTTCTGTCTTTTTAAAGTAAGCTAAAAAAAAATTAGCCTTATATTGTTTGTTTGTGTAATAAACTCAAGTTATATGATGTTTTCTCAAATTAAACAAAGTGAGTATTTTCCTGGATAAATCTCTTTATCTCACATAAAGTGATATTAACTATGAATTCACAGAGCCTGAGATAATTATTATTTTTTTTTTTTAATCCCAGTAAGCTTCTTACAACATGCCAATGCACAAGAACAGCTCTGATTTTAATGTAGATCAATATTTCATGTCAATTTATTTTTGGCATGGCTATTAGTAAATATGAAAGCAGTATTATGTCCAGTCAGATGGTCATTGTCACTCATCTCAACAGGGTTTTGGTTAGCAGCTGCAAATTACATATTCAGATCAGAGTTTTATGAAAAGCACATAGCTGATTATTTTTATGCTAATTTGAGAAATTAATTGTCAATGTTTTCATCCTTCATTGTGTCTGTGTGCGTTTACTGTGACAGCCGGTAAGTAAAACATGATTGTGCATGTGAGTTTGTTCTGAAAAGCATCTTAAAGCAGTATGTATTGCATTGCTATTTATTGTCTGTACAAAACTGGTATGAGTTTATTATCATGTACTTCATCAGTTAAATGTAATGTGTCTCTTTGATTAGGACTGTAAAAAGCAATCTGAGTTCGTGTGCCAATAACATCTCAAAATTAGTCCTAATGTTTTGTTATAGGTTCATTTACTAAAGATCCAGTGTGCGTCTGATCTGCATGGATTGACATTAAATGGTTTGGAAAAGCATTTAGCGTTTTGGTTGTTGTGTTCTTGGCAATGTTGTGATGGCATTGGATTTATAGATATATGGTTTAAAAGTATGAATAAGCCTCTTTCACACAGAGATTATGTAAAATACACTGATCCTGTGTTCTTGGATTTGGACCAGGGTCGTTTGATTTTTATTGATCAGTGATTTTCTGAAATCTGTGCGTGTGTTCACACAAATCCCATAAAGACCTGTGACTTCAGGATGTGACATGTAATGTGCATTATGTTTTTTAATGATGTCGCACTACACTTTTTGTTCCATTTGACTTCTATTAATAGACATGCAAATTTGTCAGACTGTGCAGATATTTCGCTGTGTACTAATAGTCTGGTAACCTCTGACCTGCAATTTTGTATTACATAGAGATATGTGACTAGTTAGTGTTTCACTCCTTGACCTTTTTTACTTTAAAGAAAACATGGACAAAGCCAAATAAAGTTTATTGACAAAGCGCTCCCCGCTCATATTTGCAGTAATATCTGAAAATATTTGCATGCTCAGAGTCTAGTGTGACCGCCCCTTTAACCTGGAGAACAATCTCGGCTTCAGCATGGATAGCGAGGAGCTCCCTGGTCTTCAATGTTGATCTGCATTTATAACCCCCAGACAAAGAGTTAAACGATAACAGATGTGTCATCACTGTGACACACCCCTTCCTGCATTGTTCCTGCCTTTTGTTCACACCGGATGAACTTGGTTACCATTAGGGGATCATTTCCAGGGATAAGTTCTCTAGCAACTCTAGCAATTTTTGGGTATCAACACTCCGTGTGAAAGAGCTTTCAGAAAAATTTTTAATTTAGAAAATAGAGAATGAGACAGTCAAGACGATTGTTATAAACTCCATCTATATAGACAGATGGCATATGTTTGCGTTTGTGTGTGTGTGTGTCTGGTATTGTCTGCATCATTCCCGGCATTCCTGCTCAGGCCGAGTCTTTTCTTAGCCGTCTATTCCAAACCAATGACTCTGTGTAACAGGTGTGTGGCATTAGTCCGGAGGACACAACGAGGACACTCGCATACTCTCTTATACTCACTGTAGATGAGTGTCTTCTGTCAGATCAGCAACTTCTTTCTTCATGAGCATCTCACAGCACTCATATAGTAATCTCTGTCCACAGGTCATTCATAAACCCTCGCATGATCTCAAACAGCAGCTGGCAAACTACTCCAAACGTGTGGCCGGCTCAGTGTCGGAGCTCATACAGGCCGCAGAGGCCATGAAAGGTACACACAGTGCACAGTGTCCCATACATTCATAGGAAAATAAGCTGAAAATGAAAAACATTGTTTACTTCACAGTTGTATTAATGGTTTTATCTCTATAATTTTATTACTAAAGCTTGCAAGTAATGGAAGGCAAGCCTTTCCTCTACTGGCACATTGCAAGACATTGCAAGCTATTAATATCTGAGGAACATATTTATACATCATGAGTTCACTACCACAAATTAGGCAAGATTATTTTCCTTAACAATTGTAAACTGTACTGTGATCCTTTAACAAACAGAAATCAGAAATGGTTTGGGGTCTGCAAACTCGACTCATGTAGTCTAAGGGTTATCATATCAAGATTCAGGGCTTCTCTCATGTTGCTTGACCCTCTTCACCTGTCCCTCAGCTCAGGTGTCTCTGTTTGGACCTGGACCATAAGCATAGGATCCAAGCATGATTTATTTGGTATAATCAGGGAGTTCCATTAGCGAAAGTCATCTGAGAGCCTGGGATGATAGTACTCAGATCCTGATTTAACACACGATGAGAGATACTTGAGGAGGATCTATGTGTGAGCGAGCAAAAGAGAGAAAGCGAGTGAGAGAGTGCGTGTGTGTGTGTGTCTCTCTCTTAAAGAAGCAGCACTGTACAATTACAAAATATAGTAAATTGATTTCATATAAAAATTTAAAACACACAAATGTCTTGGGTCTGTCTACGATTAACACCAGAACCCAAATAATTTACTTTTGTAGCATTTTAATTTTGTAGCAGTTCATAATTTTGTTTCTTTGACGTTCATCTCACTGATTCTTCTAGTTACAATGTAATGTTAAGACTTTATATATAAATGCACATTGATTTGTCAATGATTCATAACTATGTTTAATGTCTGTAGGTACAGAGTGGGTGGACCCCGAGGACCCCACCGTCATCGCTGAGAATGAGCTGCTAGGAGCTGCAGCTGCCATTGAAGCTGCAGCCAAGAAACTGGAGCAGCTTAAACCCCGAGCCAAACCCAAGGTAAGGAGACATTTACCCCCAGCCCTCAGAGGACACACTCGGTCCTAAATAAACCTGTTAAACATTTATATATCTACTGGAGGTCCTGTCAATCAAACGTGTGTTTGAAGGGAAAACCCGAATTGATTTACTGTTTTTTCAAAAATGTCTGATGATTATGTAGTTCGGGATCACTGTAGTTTGGTTTCAAATTTAATACATTTTCTTAAAGGAAAAGTTTGAGGAAAACATTCCAGGATTTTTCTTCATATAATGGACTTTAGTGGACCTCAACAGTTTACAGTTTCAATGCAGCTTCAAAGGGCTCTAAACGATCCCAACCGAGGCACAAGGGTCTTATCTAGCAAAACAATCGCCATTTTCACTAAAAATAATTAAAAAAAATGTACATTTTAAACCGCAACTTCTCATCTTGCAATAGCTGTGTGACGCCCCATTGCGACATTACATTTTAAGTAAACATGTCGGAAAGTCCTGCGTTCCATATGTGAAATGCACACTTGCGGACCTTTTTTTTTAAACAATAAATTGACACAAAGACATTAATTATTATGATTCCACATACAACAACGGACCTCTTTCTCCATACTTGTAAACACTGGAGGGTAGGCTTGTAAACACTGTCGCGATAATGACTATATTGACTTATTGAGCGATAGGTGAACATGACGTCGGTAGTTTTGTTTTTTTTAGAGGCGATACAATACCATTGTGTTTACATGTGTGTTTGTTTGCAAAAAATGTATTTCATTAGCATTTTATACGATCGCGATTGCCCTTGTTATTTCTGCCTGCTATCTGTTCCGGAAGAGTGGACGCACGCACGCTCACATGCGGACCCTGAGCTCCGCGTGCGCACACACACACAAACACAGAGAGAGAGAGAGAGAGCGGACAGTGACAGGTGAAGAGAAAGCTACTCTAAGCTGAAATTTCGTGTTTTTATGGTGCATACATGCAGTTTGAAAGATAACATTCGACTGGAATTAGATTTAAAGCTCAGTTACAACCCGCCTCTCCGGCGTGAGGAAAGGAAATTAACGTAAACAAAATCTCTACTCTGTTCCAAAACTGAGGCAATGAAAAGAGCTTTACAAATTAAAAGTCATCTAAAACATGACCATAACGTCTAGTGCAGGGGTGCCCAACCTTGCTCTTCGAGGGCTGCCGTCCTGCAGACTTCAGTTCCAACCCAGCTCCAACACACATGTCTGTAATTATCAAGCAACCCTGAACACATTGATTTGCTGCTTCAGCTGTGTTTGATTGGAGTTGGAGCTAAAATCTGCAGGACAGTAGCCCTCCAGGAACAGGGTTGGGCACCCCTGATCTAGTGTTTAGATCTGAGATGTAGATATTAGAAACGTGACTGTGTGTACATACTCGCATTGTTGATTGTTTTTTTTTCTTATAATAAAATGCGATCAGAGTAAAAACTCGTCTAAAGCAATTAACCCTGTGAAACTGGGATTTATACTGAACAAATCTATAAGCTGTTTAAAATTGAAATGCATATTTTATCATATTTATTTATGTTTTAAATATTTAGAATTTTTTTTCTTACACCAATTTTATATTAACATTTTTTATCTTAATATTCTTAAAATCAAAGTTGTGTTCTTAGAAAAAGGATGTTCTTGCATTATCACTGACATAAAATGGTCTTAAAAAGACAATACTATCGACTATCGGCATTACTTCTGAGGCAATTAACGACCTATGAAAATTAGCCAACTGGAGGGGTAGTTTCGCATAGACCTTTCGATGTGATTATGTAGTATGTAAGGGATAATGTACAGGCAGCCGGTAGTTATCACGAAATAAGCCCCGACAGTGTGATCAGGCCCCGACACGAAGCGGAGGGTGTTGTATCACACTGAAGGGGCTTATTTCGCGATAAGTACAGGCTGCCTGTACATTATCCCGCTTATAACACGGCTACTTGCCACATAAGAAAAAAACTGGACATGAATATGATTCTGAAACATTTTATTGGCATATTTGTATTAAATTAACATTTTTATCCTTCCGTGAAATGATATAGTACCACGTGACTAACATTCAAAGGAATGTACGTTAGTTTTATAGTTATATAAGTTTTATTTTTATATATATATATATATATATATATATATATATATATATATATATATATATATATATATATATATATATGTATATATATATATATATATATATGTATATATATATATGTATATATATATATATATATATATATATATGTGTATATGTATGCATTGCTGGAGTTGAAGGTTGGACTTTTCAGGATATCAAACTTTTAAAAATATCTGGCAATGCAAGTCCTGATGGCCATATAGACTTGGTCTCTTTCAGGCCTTGCAGGTGTTTTTATGTGTCTTTATATGAGTCTTCACGTAACTACGTTCAGTTTAATTCAGTACATTATTTTAATGAAATCAAATTAATTAAACTGAAAAGTAACTCGCATTACTTTTTTTTAAATATCTCAAATATTAATGTGTACATTTATAAACGAATGCGTTACTTAGCCCATTACTTCAGAAAAGTAATATTTTTACATAATGCACGCTACTTGTAATGCGTAAATTATTTTATAGCATTTGATAGAAAAATGTCCTACAAATGCCCCAACTAAAGATAATTCAAAACCTTGATCTGTACTGATCCATTTTATAAGAATATAATATAGTGTATCTCAGAAAGTAATGTTTGGAAATAGAAAGATTTGTGATCATCTTTAAATGCCATTTATTTCCTACTCTTTCTGTTTGCATCGGCCAGTTTGGATTTGGATTGAAGGTAACCCAGGTCATTATGAATGTCGTGTGTTTCGTCAGCATGCAGAAGATAAACTTTTACACATACCAATGTTCAGATATGCATGACAATGACTGTCGGTTCTGTGTGTTTCACAGGAAGCTGATGAGAGTCTTAACTTTGAAGAACAGATTCTGGAAGCAGCCAAATCCATTGCTGCCGCCACAAGCGCTCTGGTGAAAGCTGCATCTGCTGCTCAGAGAGAACTCGTGGCTCAGGGCAAGGTAAAGATAAACACACAACACATGCACACCACACACAAATACACAACACTGCTCAGAGAGAAATACTGGCTACTTTATGGCCATTTACAAGCGAATCATTCTTTCAAGTAAACTGGTTAAATCAGTACACCATATCGGACACAATCATTTGAAACCGTTTGTGTGTCGGGTCAACAATGATCCACAAACAAAATTAACATGTGCTTGACAGTCACTCGATAAGAGTCCATTTAAGCCGGCGCTTCTGAGCAGCTCTCTAGTTACTCCAACAGTGCACTGAACGAATGACGTAAAGGAACTGGTAAACTTTTTGTGGAACTGATTATTGACTATTATAACGAACTGTCTGAAAGAACCAGTTCACAGGAAAGAATCAGACTTCTCATCACTATTCTGATCTTATTTATTCGTTCTTCTAATGGGAGTGTCAGCACTGCCAAAGCCAATTGAAAGCCAAATCCATTTTCCCTCTCTCAGGTTGGGGCGAGTCCAGCGAATGCAGTAGATGATGGACAGTGGTCTCAGGGTCTCATTTCAGCTGTAAGTCTGTTTTACATCTGTCACAGTTACTGTAGGAACATTGTAAGATGACAAATATCTTGAACTTTTTAAATTTTTGAGATGTATGAGGTTTCAGGGTACAGGTAGGACTCTATGGATGGTGTGATTGTTTTTATACAGTAATTCACTGTATGTCTGCTGTGCTTTAGGCTCGTATGGTGGCTGCAGCGACGAATAACCTATGTGAAGCCGCCAACTCTGCGGTTCAGGGTCACGCCAGCGAAGAGAAGCTCATTTCTTCAGCCAAACAGGTGGCGGCGTCCACCGCACAACTGCTGGTGGCCTGTAAGGTCAAAGCTGACCAGGACTCCCAGACCATGAAGAGACTGCAGGTTTGTGTGAAGGGTTTATCTGCTTTCATATACCCCATGGTGGGCTCACACTACAGGATTGTTAAAATCTAGTTGCAGACCCACACTTAAGGAGAATCTTGTCAGATCATTTTTTTTTCAGATCTTAAACATGCTCACACTACAAGATTGGAAAATCATTGTGCATCACACATTACAGGAGCTTGCTAGAGCGACCGCTTCACGTCATGTCACACGGAAGTGGATGTAAACTTGTAGAGATTGTGACACACTTTTTAATTTTTACGTTTGTAGCTAGTACACAAGAGCTGTTGCGATTGGTCGACACAATCGAATGAGTCGATGCTGATAATTAGTCGACATCATTATTTATAGTCAATACTATTATTTTACCTTTTAAATTTTGCTCTCACGCTAAAATAACAACCGTATCCTCCACACCACTAGGGGGCACGAACCTTATGTCTATTGCTGTCTTCGCAGTGGGCTGACTGGGCTCAGTAAGCAACAGTTTCCAAATAATAGGAAAAGTTATCAAATGCTGAAGGGGTCGAAAGTATGGGAGTACTTAAGATTAGCTGGTAATAAAAGGCTGGTTTGTAAACTCTGTAAGGTTTCGTTGACACATCACAGCAGGACCAGCTCGATGCGTGAACATCTGAAGAGCCGCTGGACTCATCTGTTTGGGCGGAACTATTAAAATCTGCTGTTCTTTTTAAAGAAAAGGGTCGCGAGGACTGGAATTGATTGATCATTTTGATTGATCTGTACCTGCGTTTGATAATGTTCAGGCATCTGCTGTGCCCCGACCACCTAACTGCAGATCGATCCGCAAAAAACATAAAAGTACAGCGAGAGCATGCGGAGCAGTCTGCTCTCGCGATGCTTTGATATCATGCCACAATTGATGGACCGCTATTCCCGAGACAACACCGTATTCTGTCTTCCAATGTAAAAGAAAAGTCCAAAATGAAACCCTTGCATCACTTTCAGGTCAGTTCACAAGCCTGTGGAAATGTATAGCTTTGGCTGCTTACATAACTAACTAACTAACTCTGCGTGATTTAAATAGTATAACAATGTACCATTTTCATGTAACTTAAATGTTTAATCACATTGCGCTGCGTTGCGTTTTGAAGCTTGATAAAGATATCCATGCTAAATACATCCGTTGTTTTTGTATATGCTACTAACTACACTTATTTATTATTTGAGATAAACAAAACTTGCTTTACTGAATGCTTTAGTGATAAATAATTCAAACAAAAATGCCTTTCTTGTAAGTAAATTAAAAGTCAGCTTTAAGAAAACAGCAGATGTCTATTAAAGTGCCAGTAAAATTACAATTTTAAGCGTCCTATCACTGTTTAAAAGTCCCGCACAACAGGTTTCAATGCTTGCAAGGTCAAAAAACACTGTAATTTTCTCAAAATATAAATTTAAAATTCCCCCATTTCTCAGAGATCTCCAAACAATTCGTGTGAAGCCGCTCAACGACTCAGTCTGCCTAAACCCCACCTTCTAGTAGCCAACTCTGCTCTGATTGGTCAACTGACAGAGCCTCTGCACAGACCACATATCACTGGTACAGACCAACAATAGTGCAACATGATATACTGAGAAGACATTTTCGACATCAATATACATCATTCATCATTAATTCAAGCAATAAAAACAATGACAGAAACTAAAGTTTTTACACTCATTTAAGCATTTATGTAAGCTAACTGGGTCATAGCTAAACCGTAAGTGCACATGCGCTAGCCGCTTGCTAACGTGACTTTCTGACAGTATATTAAGAGTTTAAACAACGACATAATTCATCATTAATCCAAGCAATAAAAACGACAATAGAAACTAACATTGTACACTCATTTAAGCATTTATGTAAGCTAACTGGGTCATAGCAAAACCGTAAGTGAGCATTAACATCATTAATCCAAGCAATAAAAACGACGTCAGACATTAACATTTTTACACTCATTTAAGAAAGTATGTAGCTATAATCATATTTACTGGTTGTGGTTAGGAGACGCATGTTGTTCCAAATAAAGTGGGTACTGAACCATCTTTCATTTCCAAACGTCTAGTAAATCCCTCTGTTAAAAATTAATTTTAACCACTGATTCTTCACAGCCAAACGTTTAGTTTATCCCTCCTTGAAAAAGTAATTTTAACCACAGATTCTTCATATATCTTCATCCTTTGGTAGTGAAAACAACACAAACTGAAAAAACAGTGTGATACGATGTTTACACACTAACTAGCTGTGGGCAGGTTATAGTTTTCGTTTCTCCCGCGGGCAAGGCTGTGGGCGGAGATTATTACGCAAAGTGTTGTAAAGTGTGACGTGGATAAAGTCAATCCATATGACGACTCGTATAAGCAATTCAGAGTCGACTCCCTACTTTAAAAGCCAATAACTTTATTAATCGTGCACTTTTTGGTTCAACTACTTTGCACATTGTTTATATTGATGGACGGCTACATGACACACTGTAATACAGGTCAGTTTCTATTTTGGATCTGTGTGACTCTTTAACAAAAGCAAAAGTTGGTATGTATGGTTATGTTCTCAATGAATACAGGTGTTTAATTGATTTAACACTCAAGCATTCAGCTAAGTAGGTTTTGTTAATGCAAATAATAATTAAGTGTAGTTATAACTTATTAGCATATACAAAACAACAGATGTCTGTAGCATAGATATCTTTTCCATGCTTCAAAACGAAAAGCAGCACAATTTCATTTAAACAACTGAAGTTACATGATATAAATCGATATTTAAATTACGCAGATGAGTTAGTTGTGTCAGCAGCCAGCTATACATTTACACAGGCTTGTGAACTGACCTGAAAGTGATGCACACGTTTTATTTCGTACTTTTCCATTTGAAGACAGAATGCTTCCCACGGGTTATGAGACGACCTGCGCGTCACTAGTTTGGATAATTTTCAGCATTGTTTAAGTTTTATCTTTATACTTCGATGTAGCAGCAGTGCAGTAGTTGTTTTGTGTGTATGGTATGGGTCATAAATCACACACTCCTAACTAACCTACCCGACTCTTCAGCCAGGCACAATGCCTCAAAAGGCATAAAACATCAAATATTCCTGTAACGTCAGCCAGAGAAGCACTTAGGATGTGTTTGTCTTCCACAGCTGCATTTCCTTTTAAAGACATCCACCGAATCCAAACACAAGCACTGTCTGTACTTCAGAGACCACTTGACCTCACTCTCAGCTCATGCTAAAGATTTATAGACACTGGCCGTTTGGGATATTCATAAACATTTGCACTCATAATGAGACAAATTCATTTTAAAATTTCAGTTTGTTTCTACCACATATTTGTCGTGATTGTAACCATAAGAAAGTTTCAAAGCAACCGTTTGACAGTAATGGCAGGCTGCGTTTTCTGTTATACCATGCTGACATGCGATTTGTTTCCTCGCAGGTCGCTGGTAATGCTGTGAAGAGAGCGTCAGATAATCTGGTGAAGGCAGCACAGAAGGCTGCGTTTGACGCTCAGGACGATCAGACCGTAATGGTGAAGAGTAAGATGGTGGGCGGCATCGCTCAGGTAAACAAAACACGCATGCAGTATGAATTTCAATGGATCCTGTACGTGTCTTACGTGTGTTCACCTGCATGTGTGTGTCCGCTCAGATCATTGCAGCCCAGGAGGAGATGCTCAGGAAGGAGAAAGAGCTGGAAGAGGCCAGAAAGAAGCTGGCCATGATCCGACAGCAGCAGTACAAATTCATGCCGTCAGAGCTCCGAGAGGACGGACATGAGCAGTGAGACGCAACAGAGACTAAAACATTATTTCTTCTAGCTAGATAGATAACATTATGAGCTTGAGCAAAGTAATCAAAGATATGCAATGAGTATAAAGTGAAATCTTATCAGGATGTCTATTTTAAGTGTTTGTTAATTTTTTTTTGTCACTTAAGAGCATTGCCACCTTTTAAATTAGCTTTATTTTTTGGGTTTTGTTATAATGTGCCACATATGCAAGTCACGTTTAATTGCTTCTAATATATCTGTATTATTTTTGTCTGGACTAGATTAGATTAGATTAGAAGCATTGTGTGTTTCAAAGCGCACTCGCTCACGGCCGGGGCCAAATAGTGTTTGTGATGAATGATAAGCTTTCCAAAAGCGACATGATTTATATTTGTTGAGGATGTATAGGCCATCGATCTGCTCTTCTGATAGACATGGACTTTCTGTGGCAATCTGAGGCAGTTGGTGCAATGATTCATTCTGGCGTTGAAGCAATTCATTGAGAGTAAACATATCATTTTTTTTAAAGAAAAGAATAATAAAGCTATTGTTACAGATGGTATTTCATATTAAATGTGTTATTACAGTGTTTGTCAAATTTTGTGCTAACGTTTTGGTCTACTGGCATTTCTGTCAAAATTTTATATTTTATAAAGCATAAAAGCCATATTTCCATACTGTTTTTTTTTTCTCTTTTTTGTTGCAATTTACTGTAATATAATATAATTCCCATCAAGCTGTAGAAGATATTAGATTTCAGCAAACAAATATCTGTAAGTGCAGAATTGGCTACTTAATAATATAAGAATAATAGATTATTGAGAGACTGTTATTTGTGATTCAAACACATACAGTTTTTGAGGTTTTATTCATAACAGTGCTCTTTCTAAAAATGTCCCATTATATTTTATGATTGTGTATTTAACATTTAACAATTTTTTCACATTAAATATGCAAGCACACTTTGTCATATGTTTAACAAATCTTATAAATTCACTGTTTTCCAAAGATTTTCTGTATCTGTGGTTTATTTATGATAAAACACATATATAACTTGTGTACCCAATGATTCTGTGTATCACTGCACAGCACCCTTAGCAATATAAACATGCGTGACACCTTCTGTTACTGTTCACAGTCGATCAGGGACTATTTTATCTAGTGGAAGGACGTGATTTTACTTTATGAAAGTTCCTTTAAAGTATTTTGTTTTATTTTTATGCACAGTCTTGAGTACCTTATTGCCTATTTTCCTCATAGATTAATATAATTACTATTTTTAGTAATGTAATATTAATAATAATTTGTTACATTTATATAGCGCTTTACATATGAATGGGGGAATCTTCTCAATCACCATCAATGTGCAGCAGCCACCTGGATGATGTGATAATAATAATAATAATTCCTTACATTTATATAGCTCTTTTTTCAGTACTTAAACCGCTTCACATATGAACGGGGGATCTCCTCAACCACCACCAATGTGCAGCATCCACCTGGATGATGCGACGGCAGCCATATTGCGACAGGGTGATATGTCTGCTAGCAATATGGCTGCTAGTGATGTCAGCCATATTGCGCCAACGCCCACCACACACCAGCTTATTAGTGTACTTAGTTATATTAATTTCCGTAATATAACAAAAATCCTTTCATCTGCACTTTCTGTTTTTTTATGTCCAGCCTGTTCTATCTCATGACTTATTTGCTTTCTCCCCATGCTTGCTTATATTTAAATTTTAATTTTATGTTTATTTTAGTAAATGTGTGTGTGTGCTTTGCACTTCTGAGATTGTGGGTTGTTTGTGCCACAGTATTGTTACATTGGTCCATAAGAGGTAAATATTCAGTAAAGTTGATCAATTGTCAGTTTTGTGACCTCTGTGCAGTTGTGAATCTCAGTGAAAGAGGTGCATGAATTTCCTTATTCTCTGTACTGCTTGCAGAGGCAGACACTACTTAAGTATTTTTATTTTTTACATAAAAGTAAATTTTCAAGTATTTGTATTTTATCAGTGTTTTTCTTTGGAAAACATACATTCCAAAGCATATTATCATAATTTTAACTCCACTACATTTCATAATTTCAAGTTTTTGGTTTATATTTAATATTTAAGTACATTAAACATCTAGTACCTTTTTACTTAAGTAAAAAGTACTTTCATACTTTTACTCAAGGAAAGTACACAATTTTTATGTAAGTAGGTATTAAATCAATTTTATTATGCAATAAAAAAGGAATACACAGTGTGATTCTCTAGAATGTAGTGAACATTTTTTTGTCAAGTAAATGTTTTCCAAAGACAAAGCACAGATGCTTGTAAAATGTAACTAAAATACTCAAGTAGTGTTCACCTCTGACTGCTTGTTTACTGTATGGCCTTTTTCCTAAACCCTAAATGTAGTTTTAGTTCATCCATCTATTAAGAACTTTTGACACTCACTGGACTTCTGTTTTTTTTAAACAATGAGTTTGCTTTGTGTCAATTCTTTAACCCATCGTGTATATGAGCTCTTTCTGTGTGACCAGTCCTTGGGGCAGAAGAAATACCTGCTTGAAACAAAAAGTATTGTCCTTAAAATGAAATGCTTGTATTTATTTGTACTGTAAAATTATTTATGCAGCTGTTTGCCAGTAACTTACTGTAGATTGTAATTTATGTTATTTACTGGCAACAGTTTGTTCAAAGTTAAGTGAACAGTAAACAATAACAAGTCTTTGTCTTAACAGAATAAAAGTCTAAAATTATAGATAAATCCCCATTAACTTTTATCTTTATATTTCCGATTTTGTTTCCCAGAATGCTTTGCATGAGGCTGCTATTTTAGTTTTATTTTGTGAAGATAAAGACTTGTAAATGTTTAATGTTCTTTTGACTTTGAACAAACTGTTTCCAGTAAATAACATAAATTTAAATCTACAGTAAGTTACTGGCAAATGAATGCCAGTAATACTGTAAATTCTACAGACATTTTTAACAGTGTAGCACTTTTTTACAATGTTTCATTACTTCAAAGCAACTTTACAGGAAAGGTTAAGTAAAAACCTTTATGATTATATAAGTGCCTCTGGACCACAAGGGTAAATTTTTGAAATTTAGTTTTATTCATCTGAAAGTTCCTCCTAAGACCTGGACATCCAATTTTTTTGATGTTTGCACCATAATACCCTATTCTGTGTAACTGGAACCTGTTGTACACAAACATGGAGAAATACACTGCTTCATAGGAAAAAAATGTGGTTATTATATTTATTGATTCTTCCTAACCCCAAAATAGCTGGTAGAAATCTGAAAAAAAGACAAACCAAAACTCGGGTCTTAGGAGGTTAAATAAGCTTTCCGTTGAGTTATGGTTTGTAAAATTTTAAAATAAAACTATTTAAATATCTGGAATTTGAGGGTTCAAAAAAAAGAAAATACTGAGAAAATCACCTTTAAAATTGTCCAAAAGAAGTCATTAGCAAATGCATCCACTCACAAAAAAACTTTGATTTTTAAAGTAGGAAATTTACAAAATATTTTCATGAAACATGATCTTTAATATCCTAATGATTTTTAGCATAAAATAAAAATCAATAACAATGTATTGTTGGCTTTGACAAATATAGCTAACATAGCAAATTTTACTGTCATTATTAATATATTATAATCTAATGTTCCATTGACTAACAAACATGTAGTCAGTTAAAATGAAAGATGTCATATTAAACACAACATGCCTTTCAATCTTATTAATCCCCTAACAGAAGAAATCAATTATAAGAGCAAGAGTTTGAAATTACATAAATGATTTGCAATGTATAAAAAGCGTAGCGAAATTGTATAAACATCATTAAGTGAACCCAAGCATCACACACCTACAAAACTGATACAGTGATGTAAGATGTAGTCAGGCCATTACTGAATTTACAAAACGCTTAGCTAATATCAATAATATTCCTGCCAATTATAGTCCTCATACCATTTTAATGGTAAAATAACATACCGAACTTGTTCACCTCTTTTCAAATTTCAAGTTACTTATCTTAATATGATATTTAAATTATTATCATTGCTTATAACATCTACATTATTACATCTATTATACGTAAGTGAGTTAGTTGTATCGTATGACTGTATAAGCAGTTGTTTCTCTGTCAGTTATAAAGTCATGTGCTGTAAATCACTCATCCACCATCCCTTCACAGTTTAGATGTCTTCTTCATTCAAGCAGCTCATTGGTAGAGACTGCAGGACTTGAACTGTATGTATTTAAATTACAAAATGTGTGGAGCTGTGGGCTACAGAGGAACAGGGCTGAGACGCAACGCTGTAATATTAAACAGGAGAATGAGGAGGAATCACAGCCTTCCAAACATGGACATAATCTCAGGGTCAAACGCTGAGCCAGTATAGCAGGGCGAATCAGAGCAGGGGGACGTCACTACCCGAGACACTTTAGAGAGGTTTCCAAAAAAGACCATAGCTCTTCTAGAGAGGATACCAAGTCTTGTCTCTCTGTCTGTCTGTCCAGTCAGCCTCGCCGTCTGTGTCTCTTTCTGCTCGACCGTCCACAGAAACCAAAGAAACCAACCATGGAGGCCATCAAGAAGAAAATGCAGATGCTGAAACTGGACAAGGAGAATGCCATTGACCGTGCAGAACAGGCAGAGATCGACAAGAAAGGTGCAGAGGACAAATGCAAACAGGTAAAATTGGGAAAACAAACGATCATAAAAATAAGTATGGCTTTCCCTTTTTAGCTTCATGTTGCTTTAAATGCAAAATAGATAGTCAAGTTTGAAGTCGTTTGCATGGTTGTCTCCGTATGATATTATAACAAATCAAATTTTACACCATATTAGCATATAAAGTACATGTTATACTTGAATTCAGCCTGTTAGAGAGTTGCTAGTCTATCAGGTTGGTGAAGTTCACCTAATATGACCTTGCATGTAAAGGAAACTTGAGCATACAGCTGGTCAGTGGCATCAACTTTTAATAAAAGTGATGATTATTCCCATGCAGTTTCAAGTCCAGCATCTCTCATATGTCTTAAGCAGCGATGCTATTATTAGATCCACTTAATCTTTCTCCTAAAGGTCTGCCAATCACACATAACTGAAGTAACAAATGCCAAATATAGAGGTGTAAATATATTGATATACTTGATTACAGCATCTTTAACATAATGGACAGACAGAGTCAGAATTTACAGTGAGAATTTTTTATGTAGACATTGTGACAGTGTTTGTGTAACCGAACAATCTTAACAATTTCTCTGAAAGCTTGATGGGCGTTGGTTTTGTCTATAATGGACACGCAGCTGTCTCTGCACACCGAACATGCTAAACATTATTGTGAGGGCCTGTAATCTGATCCAGTATTCGGACATCACGTTGATTTGATTGATCAACTGAAACGTGATTATTTTAAAATATCTCAGTTATGTGAAACAGAACGGTTCCTTTCGCTTACTTTGTAAAACTAAAAGCCCTTGTTCTGATTGGACAGCTCAAT
Organism: Paramisgurnus dabryanus; assembly: GCF_030506205.2. Classification (NCBI taxonomy): domain Eukaryota; kingdom Metazoa; phylum Chordata; class Actinopteri; order Cypriniformes; family Cobitidae; genus Paramisgurnus; species Paramisgurnus dabryanus. The sequence continues at coordinate 28,675,407 of NC_133346.1, forward strand.
CTATTCTTATTCCAAAACCTTTGTTTTAATAGCCCTGTTGGTCACCATGCCGCCTGTGATCTTTTTTTGTCGGCTCCACCTTTATGGAATTGTTCCACACAATAGGGTCAAGGCCTTGTATCATCTGGAGCCAGTAAAAGATCCAGGCCAAAACCTTGACGTCTCACATAACTTCTGCAGCCTGCTCCGATCCATCAGATGATGAATAAAAAACAGGCACATTCCTCTCAGGCTGCTCATTCTGTCATTCACTGAAGTCTTATTTACTTTTCTTTATATAAACCATCCTGATAGGCCGGCAGTCCGTATGATGGCGTTCACTTCCATATACAGAAGCTGGCTGTCTCTGTGGTACAACGAACGCAATAAATAGAGGCTGGTTTATGTCGTTTAGTTATGTGTTGTGGTCCATGGTTTGGGATTTATTTTAATGTGTGTTAAAAGAGGAGAGTGACTCCCAACAGCTGCAGGCCCAGTAGAAGAGTTACACTAAAGACCATTGCCGTTTATAATAGTGACCTCAACATCTCTGACATTTAAAATCCGCCATGATCCCCAACACATCATCATACCAGCAGTTCAGGGGGGATAAAAATGAATAATCGTGCAAAATATGGGGAAACAACAAAACTATTTCAACTTACCGTTGAATAAAGGAGCACATTCAAGTGGATTAATTTGCTTTTATCAATGTTTAATATGAGTGTGTATGTGTTGTGTGTGTATGTTGTGTAGCTGGAAGAGGAGCTCCTGGCCCTGCAGAAGAAGCTGAAGGGTGTTGAGGATGAGTTGGACAAATACTCGGAGTCTCTGAAGGACGCTCAGGAAAAACTCGAGCAGGCTGAGAAGAAAGCCACAGATGTGAGTGACACAAAGTTAACAACATATTTCATATTTACCTCCATTATACACTGGCCCTATGTATATTACAATTATATTATATAATAAATAACAAGACATTGAGAATGTAGATAGATAGATAGATAGATAGATAGATAGATAGATAGATAGATAGATAGATAGATAGATCGATAGATCGATAGATCGATAGATAGATAGATAGATAGATAGATAGATAGATAGATAGATAACATACATTAGATACATGCTTATATTATTGTATTCAATAACATAGTATATTTAGTTGCACATGAGAAAAGATTATAAATTGAGCTGTGGGTAGCGTGCGACCTCGTGTTGCTGAAGTATAGTATAGTATAGTATAGTATAGTATAGTATAGTATAGTATAGTATAGTATAGTATAGTATAGTAAAGTATAGTATAGTATAGTATAGTATAGTAAAGTATAGTATAGTATGTAAAGTGACGCATGTGTCAGCTGTAAACTGAACTGATCTGTTGACAGCTGCACCCCCACCCCATCACATTCAGTAAACATTTCATAAATACTGTCAACATCTCATATAGTGAACAGTGTGTGTCTGTGTGTGACTTCATCAATGTCAGTTTGTGCGTTTGGGGTATTTTTAATTCACTTTCTGTCTACAGTGTCTGTATGGGTGAATGAGGTCATCATACATAGAGACACACAGAAAATAAAATCCATTGGATGGTAAAGTGACACTGAGATGAGATCACATCTCTTTTATCTCTCAAGCAGCAGTTACATACTTGTAAACACCTGTCAGTATGATTCTAGGACTTGACCTCAGATCATACACTTTAAAAAGCTTCTTGTTGCACTTAATTTTTTTATTTAATCGACTTGCATTTAAAATGTATTTATTTATTTTTTTTCAAATAAATTTTATTCAGTTATCAAAAAACCTTACAATAATCACATGGTTCAGGATTAATTTTCTAATATGCACAAAAAAGGAGAGAAAAAAATTAAAATATAAATAAAATATATATATATATATATAACACCCCCTCCTCAGCCTGTTAATATACAATACAGTGACATTCAATATAACTTTAAGTTACAATGGATGAAGGAATATAATTACTTTTGAGGTAACAGAAGAAAGGGTCCCAAATCCGTTAAAAGATAAATGCCATAGTTTGATCAAGGGAGGATGAACCTTTTTCCAGAACAATAATAACAATTTCTTGGCTGTTATGAAACAATATGTAAGAAATTTCTGTTGAGCACTGTTCAATGAACATGTATAGTATAAAATTTATTTTAAATGTATTACATTTGAGGAGTTGATATTGATATTTTGATAAAAAAGTTGAAATAGCTTAAGTTTTTTAGAGTTTATTGCAACTCCTCACTTGTCACGATAGTTTAAATTAATTGTAAATTCAAGTTGATTAAACTTAAAAACTGTCCTACTGTGTCATTTGTGACAAAATAATAAAGACCATAATGACTACTGTATGTACACTATCACATCCCTTTATAAGTTTCAGTTGTTTCAAAGCATCTCATTTCACTCCAGAACCTTTTTAATATTGTTCATACTGACACAATATTGTTTCCATGATATACATGACTGACAAAAGTCTCTAGTACTCAATTTACCGAATGACAGCTACAAACATCACACATCTCTGGTGAAAACCCAGCAAAAGTCATTTTTTGTGATTACATAAAATCATCGTACATAATAATGTAATAATTGATTTCAATGTGAAATCAATGAGTGAAATCAAACTCTGATGCTCTCAAACTCATCATTAGATTATGAAACTTATAGAAATATTAGGCATACTAGAACAAAATCACCACAGTGTTAAAAGAAACATGCAAAAGGTACTCTTTAAATGCCATGTAGTATTTGTGCTTTGGTCAGCAGCTACTCAAAATACTTTTTTTGACTTTCAGTTTTATTAACGTTTAAGATTTAGAAAAAACATAAAACCACTTACATTGACAAACATAATAGACACATTTATTTACTGTTTTATGTAAATTAACACTAGTTAAACATTAATAACGTTTACGATCTTTCAAAGAAATCATAAGACATACATTATTAATAATGAACTACTTTCCACCTTACTTTCATCTATGACTTTGTGCATGTGATTATGAGTCAAGAAGAAGATTACAGATTAATTATTAGACATGATGAAAGAAATAATTTCATTCAGACAACTAACGATTTAATTACTATGCATGGAAGAACCACTGTTGCTTTTCAATAGTAAATACCAGCATAGATTTAACTAAAGTATATGAATCAATTAAATGAGAGAAATATGATTTCTGTTCAGTCTGTATGTTTATGATATAAAAGATTTGTTCTGATGGTAGCAACCGTGGGATATAGTTTCCCTTGGGCATTTTTACAGTGATGTGTGGAGGTAGAGACGCTGTGTGTAGACATGGCCAAAGAAGGGAAAACATCAGAAGAATGCAGTCATTTGTTTACAGTGAGGTGAAGTCATGTTTTCCAGTGTTGCTTTTAGTGGACAGTTAGATGATGATCAGTAAATGATTGACTGTATTTATCTTCACTAGAGATTAGTTGTTATAATTTATAAAATATAGTTGAAATATGTCAACTTAATTTTATAAGTTGTAACCACTCTCATCTCATCTCTTGTCATGTCTTGTTTATTTCTTCATTGATGAATGTGATGTTGGTCAGTTACTGCCTTTTAGAAAACCTAATTTAGTGGTAAAGGTCAGGGCAGGGGAAAAGGCGTATGTATGAGTGGGTTGGGTCTTGATATTAGCTGGTTAGTATTGGGTTGGTAGGCTGCAGGTTCGCACTGGTTTATTATGAACCTATAGCGTGGGTTCTAGTAAACTGGAAAGTTTTTTTCCCTTGGGGTGACTGACAAAAAGTTTACCTTCATGTGTAGGCCTAATATTAATAAATTACATGACTAATAAGTGAAATAACATTCTGAAAATTGTATTCTGAAAATAATCTGGCAGGGGTGGGTAATGGGTTTTAAACAACAGACTGCTAGGCCTAACCCTTTTGACCATTAAACATGGTTTTACTACAGTAACCATAGTTATATAGTTAATATAAAAAATACAAAAACTTGTTGTTAAACTGTGTTAGTAGTAACCAATCTGAAAAAAACCTAACCTTTTACTATTATAAAACCATAGTTTATTTTTCTAAGGCAGGTCAAGGGGCGTGTCCTGTTACTTATGGCGTCATTACGGGGCCGAGATAAGAGAAATGGGGCTACATGAGGGGCGTGTTCCGTTACCAATGGCGTCATTACAAGACCGACTGAAGAGGGGCGGAGCTACAAGTACCATAGTTACGGCGAACTTCACTGATAAACGAAGACTTCGGTGTCCTGGAATGTGGATAAAAGTTCATGAACAAGAGAACTGGAGTCGCGCATGCGAATACTGCTAATCGAATGACATTTTTACTGCTGACATTCACTGCGATATATACAAATATCCGTAGATCCCGCGGCGTCGCGTGTCATTAGATTGAGGGATTAAGGAAAAATGTCAGGAATAACATCCATAGAAGCGGTAAAGAGGAAGATCCAAGGTCTGCAGCAGCAGGCTGATGATGCAGAAGATCGAGCAGAAATCATGCAGAGAGAGCTCGACTCAGAGAGTCAGGCCAGAGAGAGAGTGAGTTACACTTAACAAGGGTTTCTGGGAAATATGGTAATGTTGTCGAGAAGAGACGTCTGTAAAACTATCGGTTAAGTCGAAATGAAAGATGTTTTATTGTACTGAAACTAATACACTTCAAAGACAATGGGCGTGTTCGACTTCATGAGGCGCTGCGCAGAGTTTTCGGAGCAACAAACGCAAGTATCGCGAGACAGATGAGAGAACTTATGGAGCATGTATGGGGCAGTTCGGTCTCGCGGTACTTTTATGTCACCGATCGGTCTTCGCAGCACTCTGTAAAGTCAAACACGCCTCTTTACTGCTGTTTTAATGTAGATAAAAAATACAGTGTCTGTTTCACACAGTTGTTTATTAATAAAAAACACTATATTGATTTATATTTTAATGTTCGCCTGGATGTAGACGACACATTTGTTATGTTTTATATGGTGAGGAAGTGGCTTGTGACTTTTTGCCTGAGTCCTTTTTTGTATTTCTTATTTCTGATAAAACTTACATATACTGCAAGTTCACCTCAGTAACATATTTAACAGATAAATATGTCACATAAAAATCAGACTGAAAGTGTAATTAAGATAAGTGAACACAGTTTTACTACAAATATCATGGTTAAGCTGTAGCTACTCTGTTACTATTGTACAATTACAATGGTTAATTTGATGTTACGGTGGTTTGACTACAAACAAAACCGAAACAACATGGTTACTGTAAGTACTGTAAGTAAACCATAGTTTCTACATTTTTGAGCACTAGCAGTTAAATTCAAGTTAATTATTATCTGTAATTCATGAAGATCAGATTAAAGTTGGTGTTCAGGATCTTATAAAGTGAATTATCAGATATTTCTGCAATACTCTTCTCTTCTGACATGTGACTGGATCCTGAATGTTAAGACATGGTCAGGTATATAAAGGGATTAGTCAGGTTTAGTCTATCTGAAGGTGGACCTTTGAGTCAGTCTGGCTCTGAGCCCAGAACAGGTTAAGCATTAACTATCTGTTTGCTGTCCTCACTGTCCACTGTGATTCAAAAGTAAAGTTCAGTTTAATTCATTTTTATGAATCATTTATGTCTGTCTATATATATCGGTTGATCTTTCTGAGCCACCATACATCAAAAATCATAAATAATCCTGAAAGTGGAGTTATGTGAATGAATTCAAAGCTACTCTGATTGTGAACATTAAGCTTGGATTGGTTGGGTTGTGGATCCTTTGGTTTTTCTGGAATGGCTGTCCTTCTCAGCAGGAAATATGTTTTTCCTGTGTTCTCTTAGGGATATAAGGATATACTTACACCTTTGGAAGGTGGGACTCTGGTGGTGCTCTTATGCACATGAAGTATAAGATTTTCTGAATTAGTACTTTACCTATACCAACTAAATGTTGTTTTAGTAGATAAACTTTAGACGAGTTTAACAAGCCCAGCGAACTATATGATGTAAAGGTCTTGGCGCTGTTGCATTTTAATGTGTATTCAGTCCTGGACAAACACGGTTATCTGAGACCCATTCACCAGATTTGACATAAGGGAAGGTTACATTCCTTAGCTCTGATGGCGAGATGTGGACAGCACTGATAGGCTCATGTTCAGTTAGCAGTACAGCCTATTGAAAACCAACTTTATTAGATTTGCATATGCCATAATAATGTAAATAATGTCAATACTCATCAAACTTAGGTTTATGTGATTGAATCTGAATTTTTACAAGATGTAACATATGTCTCAGGTGTGCCTAAAATGTGTCTGTAAAGTGTCAGCTCCAAATACACGACCCAAATCATATAGATCATTTAGTTATATCCAAAATAATCCTATTTGGGTGGAAGTAAAAAAGCGCTGTTTTCATGTGTGTACCTTTATAAGTGTGTCTAATGAGACCGCAGTCCAATTTTCACTGATCTTTAACATATAAGAGGTCAATTAACTGCCTGTCTGGCGGGCCCTGAGATGATGCCAGGGGGCCCCAGTTTAATGACATTTTATAAAATACATTTATTTATCATAAAGACTGTGTAATTGAACCTAAGAAAAATAAGTTTTAAATTTGAAGTTTTGGAATATTTTTTGTAATAAATTTTCCTTGGGGGGCCATGAATGAATGCACCATACACAAAGGGGGACGCACGCCGAAAAAGTTTAAGAACCACTGCCTTAGGGGGCACAGCCATTACTATACCTCCAGAATATAACTTCAGTAATTGTTATTTACCTAACAATAAGACTAAGATGTCTGGATATTCTTGTCTTGGCCCTGCTTGAGCTAACTATTTGTGTTTGTGTGTTATTGTAGGCTGAGGCTGAGGTGGCATCTCTGAACAGACGTATCCAGCTGGTTGAGGAAGAGTTGGATCGCGCACAGGAAAGACTCGCCACTGCTCTACAGAAACTGGAGGAGGCAGAGAAAGCTGCAGATGAGAGCGAGAGGTAAACATTTTTACCACGACTAACATCACTTTTGCATATTACTCTTAACTTATACACCCTTGTGTAGAAGGTATGCAAATAACATACAAAATATGATTTAAAACACAATGCCTTGGCCAAACTGTTATTTTAGACCCCGTTTTTTACTTTTCATGGCATTTAGTGTGATCATGTATTTGTTCTGTACAGAGGAATGAAGGTTATTGAAAACAGAGCAACAAAAGATGAAGAGAAGATGGAGATCCAGGAGATGCAACTGAAGGAGGCCAAACACATCGCTGAGGAGGCGGACCGCAAATATGAGGAGGTGTGTATGTCAATTCTCCTTAAATCACTGGAATTCCTCTGAACCTGGATCATCCAGTTTGTTTTTTGTGGAATTGACTTCAACACATTCGCATGTGAATATGATTTATGTATGACATGTTCCTGGATTAACATCATTTTGGTCCTGGAACAACATTTCTATTGACCAATCAGATTGGATGATTTGGTTTTAAGTCAGTGTTAAGTGTAGGACTGGGTTAAGGGCTTGTATAACATACTTTACGTACTTTTCAACCGTGTACTTCCCTGTAACTTTAGGGATAGGCTATGTTTAGGGTTTAGATGAGGATTATTTTGATTGAGAAATACATTGTTTGTACAGCACTGGATAGTGGAAGGCGTTAGTGACCCTCATAATCTGTAGGATTATACACCGAGATCACTGGATGTTCCTTATCGAACACAACATTACACGACAAAGTAGTTTTATTTTTAAATTGTGACTTGAAACAACCTGCCCTTTTAAACTTTCTATGCCATAAATGTGACGGTCTGCACGCCTTACTCGTGCACCCAAAATCCTGCCCCTTCTGTGGACACGGCGCTTCACATCAGGCGCCGGGCCATTGAAGATAAACATATTTGCATTAAATGCTACACAAAACGCTTCCACTACACAAGAAAAGATAGACCCGCGCTGCCATTTCACAGCATGTCGTGTATCACGTAAAACGCCAATTAGGAGAAAGTGGGGAAGGACACTTAGCATAATTTTTTTTTCCAAAAAGTGTTACCCACCACTGTTTTTGAAGTTAGGGAATGGTCACATTTTCACAAGCTTACAGTTTCAAACTATTGGTATTTGACTAAGTTAACATTTGTATCGGACGTATCTGTGTGTTTGATGGCAGGTGGCACGTAAACTGGTGATTCTTGAGGGTGAACTGGAGCGCTCTGAGGAACGAGCTGAAGTGGCTGAGGCGTAAGTACTAAATAACAAATAACATGGCTGATATTGTGTTGTGTTGTCTTCCATAAATACATCAGTAACCTTCTTTGTAAATTGTTTGTTTTGTATTGACGTAGAATAGTTGTGTTGATCGCATGCTCATAATTGCCCACATTTTAAGAATAAAATTTTTTAAGGTACATGTATGGTTGCATGTATTGACCCAGTATGATGCATGTCTGTGATACCTGAAACCACTTAAAGCAAAGCTTAAAATACCTGTACTATTGCACAGTACATATAACTAGTGATTTTGCTGTTAATGGTCAACAACAAGTAAGGTAATTTATACAAAAGCAAGGTTTCTGGTTGTCCTCTTATCCCTGTTTTCCATTGTACTTACCCTGGAATATGTCATTCCTATGATATCCCCCATTAACCCCTTGAACTGGTGTGGACTAACACAGTCGAGTCAGGCAGGTGGAGGAAGAACTTAAACTCATGGACCAGAATTTGAAATCCATGATGGCTGTAGAGGATGAGGTACTATCGAGTTTTGCTGCCCATGCTACTAATGCCTTGTCTTTTTTCCTCTTTTGCGTTTTCTGACCTCTGCTGCATTTCTTGGCTGTGTCTCTCTCTGTGCACATGAAACTCATTCTGTAAAGCAAAAGGGGCCTCAACTAGAGCTTTGTGGAACACCACAATTTAAATACTGCTCTTGAAAGCAAACACCCTGAAAAAATGACTTTTTCATTGTGTATTTAAGCGCTAATAAAACTTGACCTCAGGTCTTTTATTTACCATTCTGTTTAGCAATAAATCAGTTACTTTTTTACAAAAACTGATTCTGTGGGTATTGACGATAAAAAACAATTACGATTCAGTCAAAAGGAGAATTACCTTCTTTCATTGTTCATGTTGGGGTCTCTTTAGCTACAAATGCTATCCCTCCTGTCTTCCTTAAATGCTATTTCTCTCCTTCCCCTTCTCTCTTTTTTCACCTTTCTTGCTGTGGTTCAGCAAATCGGGCGACCTTGAGGAAGAGTTGAAAAATGTTACCAACAACTTGAAGTCCTTGGAGGCACAGGCAGAGAAGGTAGGATGACTAGTGACAAGTCAGAAAATGTCCTGCTCGTAACAACCAAACCAGACTGCCCTCACTGACTCTCACAGGGTTCATATGTGTATGGGCTTACCATAGACATAAAAAATAATGGTACACCAGTAATAACTGCTTCTGCACTACTGAAGATTTACATATGAAGTGTGGTTTAGCACAGTAAGATTATAAATCGTTTCTAGCTTGGATTTTTTCCTATAATTGGCTAACCATTGTCAACCATGCTGGAGAAATGCCTATCACTTGTTAGTTGCCAGGTCAACTCTGTTAAAATATATTAAAATAACAGGACTTTCGTAGAAAAGTAGAAAAAAGCCTATAGGGATATTTGTTCATATTGATATTTGTGATCCTGGACCATAAAAACCAGTCATAAGCCGCACAGGCATATTTTTAGCAATAGCCAAAAATAATGTTGTGTATGGGTCAAAATTATAGGTTTTTATGTCAAAAATCTTTAGGATATTAAGTAAAGATCATGTTCCATGAAGATATTTTGTCAATTGCCTACCGTAAATATATAAAAATGTATTTATCATTAGTAATATGTGTTGCTAAAGACTACATTTGTACAACTTTAAAGGCAATTTTCTCAATATTTTGATTTTTGCACCCTCAAAATCCAGATTTTCAAATAGTTGGATCTTGGCCAAATATTGTCCTATCCTAGCAAACCATACATCAATGGAAAGCTTATTTATGACCATGGTTTTGTGATCCAGGGTCACGTTTGTCCATATTTAGGAGGAGCTTGATCAGGTACAGGAAAGACCCATCACTGATCTATATTTAAGCTAGCGGTCTAATACTTCATCTAATATCAGTTAGAGATGCAGCCATAATGATAGTGTGCCAGGAACATGATGTTCTTTGGCCTACAAATGATATTATAAAGTTATCCAAAGTTTATACCAGATAAAACAGAAGAGATAGCAATTATTCTGTTATATTGTTGGTGAGCAATTCAGGGCTACCATAGAAGTTGTTTTACTGTAAAGGTAACAAATGAAAGCCAATAAAAAATATATATTTTGGTAGACTTTAAAAGCTCAGTAGAGCTTTCTCATGCTCGCTTTATCTTTCTGTCAGCACAATGCAATATTCTTCTGCTCAATTCACATTTAGCAGTGTATTTTTAGTATTGCATGGTTATTTCAGTGCATCAATCTAATACTTTTTTATATGAATGATTTATTCACCAGTACTCCACAAAAGAAGACAAATATGAGGAGGAGATCAGAGTACTCACAGACAAACTCAAAGAGGTGAGTTTCAGTACAACTCAAGTTGGCTCATGTGTCTGTTTGTCCAAAGCTATTATTCTTGGTACCACTCTTTATAAGTTTCCATTGGTTAATGAAAATATGTATTTTTTTTGTCTAGGCTGAGACTCGTGCTGAGTTTGCTGAGAGGTCTGTGGCCAAGCTTGAGAAGACCATTGATGACTTAGAAGGTACGATCTCAACATGCTGTTTAATTTGATGCTTGTAAATAATCCACTAATGACAGAATAGCCGGGTGTGTTCCTGTAACATCAAGTGTTGCGGTCTCACTTGTGTGTCATTCTAACTTTTCTCCATTCATTTTTGGTACGGCTGAATGAGTAATAGGAACCTGAAAAGCTGTTAAGCATGAACACATACAGTCGGTTGTCCATAACACTAACAGTTCCCTGAAGTGACACATGTGTGTTTAGTTGATGGATCGTTTGGCTTCTGAGATGTGATGGAGTAAAACTGCATGTCATGTTTTGCTGAGGTGACGGATTAGATGTTTAATAATTGTGTAGTTTGGATCTGTATTGATTTGGTTTCATTACAGAGGTGATCTAACCCATTGTCCTTTGCGTGCCACATAGTTTTTCCATAAATTACTTGATGGTTGGTTATGTACAATGTCAGAATTCTCCATCTAATAGAGTATTATTTTGTCTTTTTTTCCTGCTTATTGTTTTGTACCGTCCAATCTCGTCTGTCTGTCTGTCTCTCTGTTGTCTTCTGGGATGATGTTCAGATGAGGTCTATGCCCAGAAATTGAAGGGTAAAGCCCTCAGCGAGGAACTGGACTTGGCTCTGAACGACATGACAACCCTCTAGACGCTCCCTTGGTCTTCTCCTTTATCCTTCCTTTTCTCTCCCTGTATCGTTTCTGATTTGGCACACCTTGGCTTTATTGCCGAAGGTGTCCTGTCTGTGTTTATCTCTCCATTCAGCGTATGAAACCGAGATCAGGCAGGAATGAGCTCAATAAATGTCTGGTGTCTTTCTCTCTTGATCTTTAATGGAGCTGTGTGAATATATTGTCATGTTCTCATGACTGTTTAAAGGCATGAGATCAGCTCAGTGTTTAGCTGTGCGGTTCCCGTGATCTTAACTCTTCTTCTACAGTCTCTGTGTTGAGACCGTGCTGGCATATTTTCCCCTTTGACCTGCTCTCCCTTTTCATTTTTATGTGCTGTAATAAATGTCTCTTGCTTCAGCTTTTATCTGTTCTCACTTCTTTTACGTCATCAACAAACATTTTAGATTTTGGTTTATCCTTTCCAGATTGGAAGAAAGAACTTTTTTTAGTTCAGGGTTAGTCTATTTGTGTGTCTTTGCTTTAAAAGGCACATATTAGGCACTTTTTACTAGATTTACTAGTATGTGTCTGTAAAGATTCAGCCCAAAATATCCCCCAGATCATTTGTTATAGCATGTCTAAAATGCCACTAGTTTTTTGGAGCAAAATAGCACAGTTTTTGTGTATGTACCTTTAAATGCAAATGAGCTTCAGCTCCTCAATTCCTTGCCAACAGACAGTGAGCGCTTTTGGTTAAAAATAGATTTGATTCCTGTGAATACAGTCTGAGACAATAGTATCTTTAGCTGCATTAGAGCTACAATGTGCTAACAAACATTTAGAAAAGATTTATGTTAAACATTTCTGTTTTCATTTAGTCAAAACAAACACTGAAAATATTTATGTTTAACATAAATCACATTAATGATGTCTGCTTGATGTTATTCATTCTTTTTCTAAGATATACTTGTGATGACGATAAATGATGAAATATTAGGTAAATGAGGAGTGAGCAGTATCATTATTGTTTTTTATCTTATGTTTAAATCTTAACAGACTAAATAAAACCTAAAAGCCCTGTAACATCCAGTTATCCAAAGGTGCAAAATATAATAATGCATAATAAAGATATAATATAACCAGAATACCAACTTAAAATGGTCATGTCAGGGAAAGTTGTCAAATTTGTTTTTACATTTTAGAATTTATTAATTACAATATTTATTGGCAAAAACAGTGGTTGGATATTTTTTTAAATATTCGTCTTAACATTTTGTTATTTATGCTTTAAATTGTGCTAAAGATCCTACAATGAGTTATGTAATAACAGGTTTCATTGTGACAGCCATAAATATATGTTCTGCTTTTATTTCTTGGGCAATAACAATATAAAAGTTTAAAGTTGTATGTAACCATAGATTATAGGCTATCTTATAAACTCACTGTTCAGTGAAATGTGCAGTGGTTTGACATTTAGTCCTGTATTAAACTTTTAATTGCAAAAATCCCTACCATCATTTTTAAAACCATAACTTATTTGACAAGTAGTTTAGTCATTTATTTAGTTCTTATAATGCTTAAAAATGTCTCAGACAGTAAAGCACTTTTGGCATTTTTACGTCTCATGTACTGCATTCCAATGATTCCAGGTTTTAAACTTTCAGTATTTTCTTCATTTATCTCTCTGTTTCTTTCTCAGTATGTTTGGATTATCTGTTTGTGTTTACCGATGCAATCAAGGTCAGAGATTTCCATAACATGATCTGAATGAAACAAAAGCTTATTGTCAGTAAAAGTCACAACAGCTTGAATTAATAACCACTCATCTGAATTCAGCGGCTTTATTTAATGTTAAATTCTACCAAACTGCTAAGAAATGTGGATAATCCTACAAACAAAGCTGCTTCTTTCGTAGCAAAACCTGGAGTTTACTTTATACTGTGAACTGGAAAGATATGTTTCCCCTGGGATATTTGTTTGTTATCCATTATTTAGCTCAAACAAACTCCAGGAAATTTCTATATTAAATGATTATTGATGTAGATTAGTAAAGTATTACTAAGGTGAAGTCCACAGAAATGAAGTCCAAAACGTTTGAAACCATAAATAAGGGATTTTTTTCAAAACTTTCATCAGTAATCGTTTCGTTGGAAAGTATTGGACTGGAATAGCGAGATATCTGTGGCCAGTTGCATACATTTCTAAGAGTAGTCTTAAAAATTGAAAAACTGATCATAACTGTTTTAAGCATGTTATATAAAAGGTAGATTGGTCTAATTTAAATCCAAATAGTAAGACTGAGCATCCACAGTCAGACCTCTACTGATGATCCAGAATGCATTCTGATGCCCTGATGCGGCGGAGCAGAATGTTTAAATAACACATGAGCTGGTGGCCAAAAACAGACAACCCGGTGTTGAAATTCTAAATACTTAAATTAGTCTGTGATCTGAATTGCTAAAACAGTCATAAATGAAGAGTTTGGTTCCAAATATACCCTAATTTGGGTAAAAATGTGTTTTCTATACTAAGAAAGTGACAAGATGAAAATCACTATTTTCTGTTACAAACTTTCACATAGCATCTTTAGGTTGTAATAACATTAAAAATAATTTTATTTTTAAAGATTTTTTACAAAAACTGATTTTTTTTGCTGCTTTTTTAAATGCTATAAATCTATTAAATCAATATATAATTGTGCATTCATCTTTGCCATGTAATATTCCTTTAGTTGACTAGTGGTGTACACTGTGTGATTAAAAAAATAAACATTAATGGCATTAATCAAAACACTTACTTTGTCATATTAAGAACATTGCCATTGCTGCTGTCATACTTGGGACGTGGTCGCTGAACTTTTTTGACAGCAACCAATCAGCAGTAAAATTTTTGGTCCTGTTTGATTTTCATTGACTGTGAGTAAAATAATGGAAAGTTTTTCATAAGATCCCCTGGAGTCAATGTGTTAGCATGACAGAAGCTTGATGCTGTCGTGTGAGAACAATCAACAGCGGGCTATTTTCCTTCGCCCGAGTGCCTCTTAAGTAAATTATTTGATTTTGATGGCTTACGTTTCTACCCCTCCACAAAAAAAACACCACAGGTTTATCAATACAATCAAAAGTATTATTTTGTTTATGTTTGTTTTTTGATCATGAAGTACAAAGCAGATGAGGAAATCTAGGATTCTGTGTGTATTTAAAGCTCCACCATTATTGTTTACAATGCGTGGAATGGTGTGCTGTGATTTGTTTAGCAGACTTATTGCATTCTGTAGAGAAGGAGGACTGGCGTTTTGGCAGTTTGTAAAAAAGGTAGAAAAGATGACAGGACAACACAGCAGATATCGGATTTCGCATAAAATGAAGAATTGACTTTTTAATACTGACCTGATACAATACTGATTTTGGCGGTGATTTTTTTTTTTTAATCACGTTTTGGAATCAAATACTTCAAATACTGAGTTTGGGCAACTCTTACAATTTCCATGATTTTCATTTATAAGTATTTGGGTGCTAAGATCAGCATTTCATTTTGATCTATCAAATAACTAAAGAAACCGTAATGTCTCAGTAGTAAAATTGGGTTTTTTGAATTAACAGAAAATGTGCAATATGCATCTAAATGAAATTTTTTGAATACCTGTAACTACTTAGCAATGATTCATTGGAACACACAAATGCCGTTTTTCTCAATGTCAAGAAAGGATCCTCGGAAGCCAGAATTTCGAAGATGCAACGTCATCAACATCCGTCGAAGGAGTGTTCCAATGTTGAGAATCCTCGGAATTTCAACCAAGGACTGAGTCCTTTGTTCGAAAAATATCCCATATACAGGAAAGGATGCATATGTGTAGCCTTCGTGCTCTTTGTGCTCTGAAATCACACCCACAATCCTATGCGTGCAGCGCCGAAAGCACAACTTTTCACTGCCTGTTCCATTCTATAAAAGTATTTAAGGGCTCGTTATAGTCGTGCGTAGGTCCTACGGCGTAGCCGCGACAGCGTAGGTTCCGCGTCGGTTTTCATTTATACTTTTGCGTCGTTGTCCGCGTCAATGTGCAAACACAGGTGCAGACCGTTGGTAGGCAGTAACCATGTGTGTAACCTCAAAGAAGAAGAAGCTTAGCAAGTTAACCCACAAACGAAGAAGAAACAGCAACTTGTTGTGTATAATTTGAGAAGACCAGCAATGATGGAAGTAAATAAACAGCGACTTTTGATGCAGTTTGAGTTAAATCAATCTTCAACTTGGCTCCTCTTTGTTTTCACCGTCACAAGCGGAAATACCTATGATGCAGTTTTTTTTACCTGACGGGGGGGGGGGGGGTTCTGGTGGACCAAACACAGCGCTTGCGGTCCGCGTAGATCTGACGCGCTGTTAAAATTTTTGTGAGGGGCGCGTCAGGCTACGCAGAGCTACGCAGAGGCTATGGCATAGAACCTAAATTTAAATATGTCTAGTCCGTTTCTGGTTACCTGTTAGTGTTTTATGGAGCGCTGCATTTAAAAATCTGTCATTCCAAAGCGAGATCTCAGTGTGTATTATTGATGTTATAAAGTTAAGCCCCCTCAACAATTTCACATGCCCCCTCAGTCATTTCATCCTGCAGCCGGGCCTGATGAATTTCCTCCTTCAGAAATACGTAACAAGTTCTGATTGTGTAGTATGTTTAGTTTGTTGTGATTCGACAGCAGCTTAGCTTAGCCTAGCCGTTTGAGCTTAGCTGGCGACTGACGTATTCCTGTGGGCGGAGTTTATGGTGCGTTCCAGGCAGGTTTTTAAACCCGTGAGTTACGACTTCAAAACCACGACTCACGACCCTCTGCGTTCCAGGCAGCCTGTAACTTGTGTTTTTACAACCTTCTACCAGTGAAAGTGCACTGGAACGGCAGTCAAACCCGTGACTTCCCACCCGTGAACTCGTACTAGATCGATGTACTCCCAGTTCAGAGTCGTGAATCGTGGTTTTGAAGTCGTGAGTTACGGGTTACAGGTTGCCTGGAACGCAGCATTAGTCAAACACTCTTGCTTTGACGTCATTCATTCGGGAAGTAGAGGGCTGTTGTCCAAACCAGCCGCTCGCTGTATGCTTTGAAAGGGGACTTCTGTTAAAAATATATATTGCCTGGCTGTGAATTTTGAGCTTTATCATTTTGCGCGGATTATTTGTGCTCTAACAGCAACATTACACAATAAAGTTTGAAAAATATTCAAATTATTATTGAAGATTAAATATTCGACCATTCGTGCACATCCCTACCGGCCATTGTTGAGATGTCCATGTGAATCAGCCCTTAATGAGCTAATGTACCTAATTCTTTAAACAAGAATGGATTAAGAGTTAATAGAATCTACTCTGCTGTTTGTAATATATATCTGTTTTCTGAAAGAATTGTTTACCATCTTTTCATTCCTATCATTTTTATGGTTTGCGTTATAATGGTCAAGATTAAATCATGTCTGTTTTAAATTTTAAGAGTTCAATTCAACTTAATACTGAGGCTTTGTTTTAGACTCTCACGTTGTTTCTTTTTGTTCTCAAACCACCAGAGCAATTATCTCAGGCTAAAGAGGAGAACCTAAACATGCACCAGGTGCTCGACCAAACCCTCCTGGAGCTCAACAATTTATAAAGGTGGATCTGTGCAACACAAACAAGAGTCTTACACCACACCGAGCTTTCCAGCGGGTCTCAATGCACCTGCTACTCAGCTGTAGACACACAGGGCATCACACAATTAATTCACTTTAATTGATGATTGACCAACAGTCACACACTTGCCATTTTAAGTCCATACTACCTAATGCAAACAGTGTCTTTATTATTATCAAATCAAAATATCTTTATTAGTAATAAATCAAAATATTAGGATCTATAATTATTCTTGTATATCTATTGTAAGAGTGTGATTTTATTTTGTGTATTTAAAACATTTTAGGGCGGTTTTCAGGAACAGGGTTTAGATTAATCCAGGACTAAGCCTTAGATATATAAGGACATTTTAGTAGTTTTTACAATCTTGAGACAAAACAATGGCACTGTAGACTGTTAAGATATGTCAGTGCAGATGTTTTTTTTAATTAAGGCACCTTAAACATGCATTTTAGTCTGGGACTAGGATAAACCCTGTCCAGGTAAACGCCCCTTTGTGTTTTGTCGTTTCAAATTTATTTTCTTCAAAAGTGATCTAGTATCATTTGGACCAGAATTGAAAACTACGCTAGTTTAATACATTTTATACCATTTTGGATTTTAAACATACCAGTAATTTACTGTAAAGTTTTTGCATTGTCATCACAATTCATTTCTACATAAATATGTTTGTAATTGTCCCATAACACTACTAAAGTTGCTTTCTCAAATACAAATCATTGTTTATTAAAATCTTAAAACTGAAACCTTATTCAGTTGTTCTTTGGTATATTAAAGGGGTGTAATAAAACATCACTTTATTCTGGCATATAAACGTTTTTTAATGTCATTTTTAATGCATCACCCAAATGTATCCTATGCAGTTTTGTAAGCTCTTTGTTTTGTTAAAAATTAAAAATTGAACTATTGAAACAATTTCAGCATTGTCCTTTTGATTATATGTATTATTTTATATTTTTAAAGGGGTCATTTTATGAAGTCTTGATTTTGTTTTGAGGGGTCTGCTAGAAGCAGCTCAACAAGGCCTCATCTTTCTTTTTGTGCATGCCTACACTGTAAAAAAAATAGCAACATGAAGTTAAAACAACGTCAATTCAACATACTGTTTTAAGTTTTGACTAACTTATTTACTCATTAAATTTTTTTAGGTTAAAGTAGCATAAAATATATGTTGATTATTTAAAAAAGTAAAATTCGGATGTCAGTATCAGTGTTGTATTCGAGACCAGCTCATTCGAGTCCGAGTCAAGACCGAGTCCAGAGAGGGTTGAGTCCGAGTCAAGACCAAGTCCAGAGAGGGTTGAGTCCGAGTCAAGACCGAGACAAGAGAAGGTCGAGTCCGAGTCAAGACAGAGTCCACATAAAGTTGGGTCTGAGAACAGACCTAAGGTCATAGTCTGTGCTATGGCATTTCTGATCTCACTCAATTCATGTTTTGATAAAAATGTCAACAAAATATACAGGTCCACTGTAACACAAACCACAGCATACCAATTTACAAAATAAATGTATTATTTACGAAACAAAATAATAATTTAGTTAAATAAAGATAATTGCTAATAGCTTAAGCTACAGTACTGTGCAAAAATATATGCCGCCACCACCAGACTTGTTGTTTTAGAAGTTTTAATGTCCATCTATATTTATTTTTCAATCTATTTTAAGATACAAACAGAAAATACAGGAAATATGTACAAAAAAATCAGACTAAATGTCTTCTTTAGGCATCGTCTGTGTTAAGTGTGACCTCTCTTGGCACCAAACACATCTTGAGCGTTTTTGAATTCGTTCTTTAAGATTAGAAATTAGGATTTAATTTTATTTAGGTTTAAGAGATCCTGCAGTTTCCTGCTATTGCTCAAGTGGAAGGGGACCCTAAAAACTTAACACTTCAGTTTTTTATTTTTATACAGTTTTTAATACTATATACATTTCCTGTATTTTCTGGATGTATTCTATTTAAGAGACGAGAGACAATTATATATGATCACTATAACATTGCAAAAACAACAAATATAATTCTGGCATGGTGGCCTAAGACTTTTGCACATTTCTGTATATTTGAAAATGTAAAATAAATAAATGTTATATATGGTATGGTATTATCACCAACCACATAATCATTTCTCTTTTAAGATATAAATCTAGAATAAAATATAAATAATATAGAAATATATGTAGACTAAATTTCCAATATTGTGCTGACCCGTTTACTGCTGGAATTATGTGTAGTCCCACTCTGTGTTTTAGCGCCACTGTCTTATTATTTTGGGTAACAGTGGCTTATCTATTGCTTAAATCTCACTGGACGGGTGTGTTTTATTAAACTGCCATAAGGTAAGTCATGGCAGTGCAAAAACGTCCTCAGGTCTGACCGTCTGACCTCACACCAGTCTGATGCCCGCAAAAAATCACCAATCACTGTTCATGTCAATCTTACATCAGTTTAATGAAACAGCAATATATACCTAAACGGGACTCGGGTGGACTCGGGAATAAGTCCGATTCCAAATGTATTCGAGTACGAGTCGAGACTGAGTCATAATGCTCACGAGTCCATGACAAGACCAAGACCATTAAAATATGGTCTCGAGACCGATGCTTTTCCGAGTCTCGAGTATTACAACACTCGTCAGTATACAGAAAAGTATGATGTAGCAAATATATTGGACATAACAAGATTAAGCACTGCTATTACTGTACTATGAATAAGGGTACAATGCAATGCTCAATATTGCTGCATTGGCGATGTGAAGTCCCGCCTTTTGGGACTGCACAAAGCTGAAACTACTTCAAATTAAGATTGTTTTTAGCTTAAGAAATAAAAGTTATGGTACAGTTGATGTCAGGTTTTATTGTTGGTCAGACATGTGGTTTAAGTGTGATTTATCTGTCTTTTTTCATTCTAGGAGATAGGTTGCAAACATCTCTCGAATATATCTTTTGGAGATTGAACTTTGTAATTTTCTCATCTTTTTATGCTCAAACAGCAATTTTACACACTTACATTCAAAAAGTGAAAAAACTGATTTAACCGATTTAGGGCCAGATTTACTAAATGGGGCAAATGAGCATGAGAGCGCAATTCAAAAAAACGGTGATGGGAGTGGTAATATCTACAGGTTATTTACAAAAAAAGACAAATGAAATAACACAGGCACAACAGCTGATTTCCATAATGAAATCAAGCCCAAATAAGTTCAGGATTGCAAATTAGCAATGAAGGAATCTCATAGGGTAAATGTTGGGATTTTCACATGGGTCGTCTTCAGGGAGCAGTCTTATAATGTGTGGCCCACAGTTAAGCACTTTAGCCGAGGGGACTTATTGTAGGATTAATCACGAATCGCTGGCATTAAAGAAACTTTGGAATCAGTTTTCAAGCTGGCTAAGTGAATGATCACTTACAGTAAGCACAGGCTACATGAATGTTGTCGTTGCTGTTTCAGGATATCTGAGCCGAGAAGCAGCAGCATCAAGGAAACCTGAGCAGCTCCTATTTCATATTGAAGTGTGTTGGCTCTCCAGAGTTCGGCTTTTATATCACTTTATGAATTTCATTCAGAGGCGAAGACAATTTCTTATTGATGTGATGTCCCGGACAATCGTCTGGGTTCATTACAGATTTTAGTAAGTAGTTAGGATACATATACATGAAAATGATTGTATTAAAAACTGAAAAGTTTTTCTTTGTGTTTTTGTAAACACATAAGCATACAACAACATTGTCAAAATAAGCCCAGTTTACATGGAAATGCAAAAATGATTAAAAACTGCAGTCAACAGAAAAGCAAAACTAAGTGAGCAAAGAATGAAAAATAGTTGGATATTCCAGAAGATGGAAAGAAGGAGGTTTTGTGTATACACAATCTGTGTATCAAGATGAAAAAACAAACAACAAGAACAAGCAGAGACAAACAGAAGACATATTAATAGTGTTTACAGCTACAGTAACATGATTATAAATACCGCTCTGAAATTTAAAAAGCTACAATATAAATAATATTGAATGATTTGATATTTTATACATAGCTATTCCAGTACATCTTTACTATGTAGGCTACACAGTAACTGCAGTTCACTTCCTGGAGTCACAGTAGTGATGATCCAGGCTGCGTGTAGTTTCTCTTCCAGCAGATATTTTATTTCTTCTCTTAAGTTCACTCCTGGAACGGTCAACTGAAGAGGTGCTATCATGATCAACCTCACACACGTGTGGGCCTTCTGGAGTTCATGGACATGTATTGATCCAAGCTGAAGACAGCACAGATGGATTGTGTTTCATTTTATTTAATGACTTTGTGAATGCCGATGCTGCTTCTCGCAACTCTATATGAGCGAGCACCATAACAGACAACTGTTGCCACATGGCATTCAGCTCAACTCACTAAATTCAACGCATGAAAAAAATACATTTCCATTAATACCATAGTATAGGATAATTTTTTAGTAAGGATTTTATAACTTTAATGCATCAATCAAATTATCTTTTTCAATTAAGCTTCTTTTAATTCTTCCTCTTTGACATTATCACTTGTACCCATACGGCGAAAAAATTTAATTTTACTTATATAATATTTTAAATGTATGCTAAATATATTTTGTGGTAATGCTCAATTGAATATAATTTTGGAAATATATTTAGTTTTAACCTTCATTTATCAACATATATTTCAAAATGTATTTCAAGGGCAAGGAAATAGATTTCTAATTTTACAATATGACAAAAAAGTATTCTTTGCCAAAATATATTTTAGATATACTGTATGCCAATGTTAATTTTATAAAGTATATTTTTGAAGTTGAAAATATATTTAATTTTAATCTTTTTAAAATTGTTATGTTTACAGGTTCGCAACATAAACAAAGTAGATATAGTAGGCTAGATATATATTTTTAATGCTTTAAAATGCTTTTTTTGCCGTATGACGTGGTCTCTTCTTTATGTGTTTCTGGACATTTATTGTGATAAGAATGTATAGGAAACACTTTGTTATAGACACAAAACTCAGGAATAATTTGCACATAAGGAATAATTCTTAATGTGAACGTAAACAACAGATTTCTTTACTCATACATTGCTTTCCACATTTCATCCAATTAAGTAAATTTCTCATTAAATTTAAAAGAATTAGCCTAACATGATCACTTACAATGAGTTATTCACAAATGTTACTGACAAGACTTTTAACCTCTCTGACTGCGACAAGGCTTTAGGTTGCAAGTTCAGCTCCTATTGATATAAAGAACTTTTTACAGTTTAGTTAAATTAGGAAATAATCAACAAAATTATCTAAACACATTTTCTAATTTTCTCCCTTTTCTGTAAAGAAATATTATTTTTTTTAAATCTGATCACAGACATCTAGAATGGATTACAGGTGGATAAAGAATTTTCTTAAAAATAACAAGTCATGAATCTGTTTCTGACATTGATTCCCAAACTTCGAACCTTCATGAATCTTAAAATTTGAAACAATGCTTTGGAGTACACAAATATTCCTAACAATTTTTGGTTCCTAAAAACATTAGCTATTATCTGGATCTCAAAAAGTAACAGGAACCACAGACTGATGTTAGGATAACATGCTGTGTTTGTTGGGATGTAAGCATATGAGCACCACTATCATGAAACACAACAATGGATCAAAATAATTTGAATAAATAGATTAATCAAATTGTATATACCTTCTCTTCGATTAAAAAAAAAAGTCATTTAAAATTATAGACAGGCGTCATATTAAGCTAGATATGCCTTTCCATCTTACATAAAATGTCCATTAAAAGAAGGTAAACGTAGTCTAGTTTAATAAAGCTCATATCTGGGTGTTCAGAATGTTATACCTTGCTTTTGTATCCCTGCTAAAAAACAGTAGAAACCATCACAGAAAATATTTTTTCATTAAAATACCAATAGCTTTTTACCATTAAAAAAATAATTACAAAATTCCTTTTTGGAGTGTGTTTTGAGATATATTCCTCGGTTGTGACAAGAAGGGATACATCTACGGCCAAAATCACGTGAAATATCGCCGGATGAGCGCTGGTTTCACAGGTGGAAGGTTATAAAAAAACACGGGTTACAGGCTGCCTGGAACGCATACTCCCAGTTCAGAGTCGTAAGTCGTGGTTTTTAGGTCGTAATTCACGTGCAGCATCCGTTCATGGCCATTCGCGCTTTTGGAGTAATACCGCCACCTGCTGAGGAGATTACGCTCTGTGCAAATCTCTGGAAAAAAACTACTATTTGGTACAAAAAAAAAATTAAGTACGTGAACAATGTAGCGGATCTGCTATTATTATACATGTGTATTGTAACATCTTTATTTACATCAATTAAAAACAGCCTCTTGATGTTTTTGCCAGTGAAGTGTTGTGTTACGCCTTGTTTTGCAACTTTGATAGGACTCATGCTGCGTAAAACAACACACACAGCCTCGAACTTTTAAAGTGTTAGAACTATAAAAGTACTCAAGATTTTTAAAATTACGCAAAATACTCAGTCAATTTATATTTTTTTTTGTCGACTACTGCGTCAAACGGCAGGAGGGCGTGGCGTAATGTGCGAAAACCCGGAAGCGCAAGTAATATGAACGAAATAAAAGTCCCCGGAAATGCTGCGTGTGTTTTCTTTGGGAAGAGAAACTAAAGACGAAGTTTGAAAAACAAAGTGCAAACTGACGACCGTAAACTGCGCCAGTATAATTTGTTTGTTTCATGTTAAGTCTTTGACGAATCGATTCGTTGTCTCTATAGGAGGACTCGGCGATTTGTTTGTAAATTTACGGCGTGATATACTGCAATAACCCGTTTAAATGGTCTCTAGGTAATAGGACATTATGAAGTTAATTTGTATATGTTTTAACTAGTATTGTTTTTGTTGCCTGTAGCAACAGTGTTGTGTTTGTACTATAGCCTGACCGTGCTTATTATCGATTATTTGTATCGAGTATAAATTTGCATATCCAAAATGACTGTGGCGGTGTTTTTTGGCTGTGCTTTCATCGCGTTTGGTCCTGCATTCTCCCTGTTTGTTTTCACTATCGCTAAAGATCCACTAAGAGTGATCATACTGATCGCAGGGTGAGTGCTTCAATTCATATCTAACTACATTTATTATTAAATATTATAATCAGAACTTAATGTAATTTTAACATGATCTACTTGTCACGGCATTATAAGATTTGAATGTGGGGTCTTTTTTATATATTGTATGAAATGTTTATATTATGATGTTTCACAAAAAAAGTGTTGATGGAGGTGATGATGATGATAATGTTTCAGGGCATTCTTCTGGTTGTTGTCACTGCTGTTGTCCTCTCTGGTGTGGTTCATCGCTATGAAGGCCAGTAATGCTGAGGATGGGACACTTAAGAGAGGACTCCTGATTTTTGGAGTTTTCTTTTCAGTCTTTCTGCAGGAAGTGTTTCGTTTCGCCTACTACAGACTGCTCAGGTACTGCTCAGTGACTCATGATGATATAGTAATAAACAGATTTAGCCTGATATATATTTGAATATGACATTCACAATGCCTTATAACATGGTCAAAGATAAGAACAGTTTTAAATTTTGCAGTACAGTGATCTTGTTCATGTATAAATATTTAATTTCCCTAATGAAAAATCCAGCTAAGACCAGCATAAGATGGTTTAAGATGGCAGTAGCTGGTTTAAGCTGGTCCCCCCAGCCTGACCAGCTTAAAAAGTGACCAAAACAAAGCTAGACCATGCTACACCAGCTAAAATCTGGATTTTTTTTTAGTAGGGTCTGTTGTGATTTATTTGTAATTTATTTGTTGATCATTAGAAAAGCCAACGAGGGTCTGGCAGCCATTACTGATGATGCGAGTGCAACTATTTCAGTCCGTCAGATGGCTTACGGTGAGCTGGGTTTTTATCATCTTACAGTGCTTTCAGTATATAGTCTATCTGTATTATTATGATGTGTTTTTTTGTATGCAGTGGCAGGATTGGGATTCGGGATCATGAGCGGTGCTTTCTCAATGATTAACATCTTGTCTGACTCTCTGGGTCCTGGGACCATTGGCATTTTTGGAGATTCACAGTATTACTTCATAACATCAGGTGAGCTGTAGATCACAAAGACTAAATCTAATTGTAAACAGGAGTTTCTGACTCCTTCACGTGTTAATGCGTGTTTGTCAGTTGATCTACAGGTTTTTTTTTTTTTTTTTTACTAGTGTTGTGTTTATATATCAACATATCACAAAACTGCGCATGCTGTTAAGGTTATGGTATACTGTTTAAAGAACCTTTTTTTCTGACTATTTTGAGTCAGTCCCTTGCAAACATGCTTTCTGGATTTTTTTCTGTTTTAAATATCTGTTATCATACTACTTTAAAACATTGTTTTTTAATTTTTTGCTCTTGTCATCGGCTACTGTGGCTCTTTCTGTTAAAGAGTCTTGAACTGATTGACTTTAGAGGGATTAGATGAATATATGCATGCACACATCATTGTTTTGTTTAGCAACAGTTTTTATTTTCTACTCCAGTTTTAATTTCCCCAAATCCCCGAAAGTTAAACTTTCATCTACAAAGTGATATTGTGAACGGGATATTGGTTACTGTCGGATGCGCCCTTTGCTTAAGTTTTACAATTTGATTTCCAAAAAATTAGTGTAAAATTCTGTCATTCTTTTAAAGTCAATGTTTAATTCTATAATTGTGTAGTTTAAAATTGTTTAAAAGTCATTCTATACAAAATAAACCATGGTTTGCTACAGCTTAAAACAAAAACCATGGAGGTAACTATAGATAAACCACAAAATTAACATTGTTAGACCTATGTACTGTAATAAAACTATGGTTTTGCCAATGGTAATCAATACACCATAAAAAAATGGTTAACTTCAGTAAAGACCGTTAATTAATCTCATTGAGTTCAGTTATGATTTATTAAAGCTGATAAAGTTTATTTGGTGTTTGTGTAGCTCTGATGACTCTGGCATTGACTCTTCTGCATACTTTCTGGGGTGTGGTGTTTTTCGACGGTTGTGAGAAGAGCAGGTGGTGGGTCATCATTGTGGTTGTTTGTCTTCATCTGCTGGTCTCTGGTCTGGTGAGTGTTAGATACACAACATAGCACAAACATTGAAATCTCATAACTACACGTAACTGAGCTAAATAAATGTTTTCTTTTGTATGCAGTTTGTCAAATGTTTGACATTACAGAATACTGAAAATGTAAATGTTTTGAGTTGGAGCTTTTTTATCTTTAGTAGCAATAAAACAAGAATGAAATGGTTGACATGCAGTAAGAATGCAGTGATACAAATCGATTGTGGAAAGCATAGGTTATAGGTATCTTTTTTATTTTAGTTTTTTATTTCAGGCATTAGTATTTTAACTGTACCTTGTTGTTCAGGAAGGATAACTAAAGTAATAGGTTTCAGTTTGTGTTAAAGTTAGAAACGGGAAGCATACGTTTATTTTTGAAACATTTTGTTCTCTTTTCCTCACGTCACATGACTCAATGCAAAATAAAGTACAGTTATAGATAGTTATGAAATAAAATTTACAATCTCATGTAAAGTTACAGTAATTCTGTTTCATTAGTTAATCATTAAAAAAATGTTATATTTTTCTCACTTTCTGTGTGTTAGTCGCTCTTACACCCAATGTATGAGGGCAGTTTACCTCCTGTGTATGTTATAACACTGCTGATGGGCATTTGGGCGTTCTTCTCATCTGGAGGGTCACTACAAAACCTCACTGCGCTCTTCACACGTAAGACAATCTTTGTTCATCAATCTTATATTAACAGAATTTTGTTCATAACGTATGAAAACAAACCCTGTAATGACACACATTTATTAATAAATCAAATCCAAACCTGACTCTTTTTGCAGGTGGAAAAGAAGAAAGGGAAACTTCATAAGACAAAATTTGTTGTAATCTCTCAGATTGAGATGCAGGACAGCAGATCTGCGGGGTTTGCTGCTCGACTGATGGGCAGCAGTTTGGGAAAGGTCACATTCACCTGCTCAAGCTCGAGGTGACCAGACGTGTCCTCTTCA
This sequence comes from Paramisgurnus dabryanus, assembly GCF_030506205.2. Taxonomy (NCBI): domain Eukaryota; kingdom Metazoa; phylum Chordata; class Actinopteri; order Cypriniformes; family Cobitidae; genus Paramisgurnus; species Paramisgurnus dabryanus. Next base: position 28,702,465 of record NC_133346.1, read on the forward strand.
ACACACATGATCTTATAAAGGTCAGACGGGCTGCGGGACTTTCAAAGAAGCACTGTAAATAGCTTGATCCAAATCCACGCCAACGAGATTTTCTGATTTCCGTCAGACATTTCAAATTATTTTGTTTTAAAAACAGCATTCTCTGGCTTTTGTTTCATGGTTTTGATTTTATTTGTTAAATGTCATAAAATGAAGCCTTGTCAATAATAAGGCTGTTTTTAAGGGTCAATGATCAACCCTTAGGATGTCCACCAATTTCACACATTATTATATACAAGTATTAATATACACAAGCGTGTACTTATGCACATACTTCATTGTAACATATGAACACACAGTGAGAAAATTCAGATTTGAATCTCTTCTTAAATCCAGTCTTAATGTGCAGTTATACATTGTTTTAAGCAGTTATATTTAATCATTGTGGTTAATTTTGTCAGTAAAAACACGCCAGCAGCTACACATACTGGAAACAACATCCTTCAAACTGAACAAAATCACACTGTTGATGGCTCAATTTTTGTGTTTTAAGAGTACCATGGAACCTTTATGCAAAATCTGGATATTTCAGATCCTTCTGGTGCTGGCCTGTGGTCCTGTCAGGTTGTGTAAAACAAATCATTTCACATTTGCATGATGCTGTTCAGTATTGTGTATAATGCTTCTCGCTTATTTATATTATTAATCTGATCAAACTATAAGTTGCGTTACACTAACATAGTTTAATTCCTGCACCAGCACACTAACATCTGTTTGCCTTAAGAAAGCATTCAGCAGTCACTTGTGGTTGGGGTAGCCGATTGTTGTGTGGGCCTATGTTGATGCAGATTTCATGTAGCTGGACCACATTAAATTTGGTGCTCTGTTATGTTTCAGTTCACTAAATCGTGTTGCAGATTTGTATTATTTGGTGAATGTTTTTTTCTTTACTCATGTCCTGTGAAAGCCATTTCTAGTCCACATTTCAGTGTATTTGATCAAGTGTTAGTATGTTGGTGTTTGCTATGGATCTTATGTTTGAGTTCATATACTTTAAATAATAATAATTTGGTGCTTTTCAGAATTTCAATTACAGAATGTCTTTTTGTATGTGATATTTTGATGCTGCTTTATAAACTTTCTAAAACTATTATGTGCAAGTAATTTTATTTTAGTTTATATAAATAACAGATAAAAATGACCTGGTAATTATTTTATAGCATCAAAATTTGATTTTATCTGTAACAGAGGTGAACATTTATATGCACTCTGTAAATATTTAACTAATGTGTGGGAAGTGACCCTGCGATCTGATCCTCAGTGCATTAAATGACATCATTCATAGTCACTCTTTAACAGAACTTAAAATAAACACAACCTCTATAGACATCTTTACTGTATCTGTCATTGATGCAGACAGCATACATTTAGGGGTGGTTTCCCAGACAGGGATTATCTTAAACAGGACTAGGCCTTAGTTTAATTAGGAAATATAACTAGTTTTAACAAACATGCCTTACTACAAACATTACTGGCGTGCATTTTGAGGATAAAAAAAGGGCACTGATGTATTTTAAGATATGTCAATGCAAGTTGTTTTCAGTTTGGACAGCTTTTACATTTATTTTAGTCTAGGACTAGTCTAATCCCTGTCCGGGAAACCGCCCCATATAATATATAACTCTGGAACTTCGAATGGAAAACAGCCTGCGGTCTTTTACTTTTCAGTTTATTCATTTGCTTCAAACATCAGTTATTGGAACCTGAAGCTTCATATGCACTCTTAAAGGTAAAGGTGCAATTGAGTTTTTCCTGGAAAAATAACTGCAAATGATTAACGTAACCTAAAGATGCACTGCTGCCAACTACTTTAAAGTTGCTACCATCTGCTCAAAAAAGTCTATCAATCAATGATAGCATATGTGTAATTTGCATATTGAAGTCAATGTGTCATATTATTCTGTCTAGTGCCATGTCATGTGTGCTTACCCACTGCATTTTAATTAAGTGTCTAGTAAAGCTGTTCTCGCGTGACTTGTCCGACAACAGAAAACATGCACTAACTGTCCACTATATTACCTATACATTTGGCCAAAAATATGTTTAAATTTATGCAACATATGTTTTGAAAACTTACATATATTTTTGAATTTAAAAATATTTTAGTTTTAACCTTCAAATATTAACACATATTTCACGAGTTCGCATTAACGTTTAATCAATAGGGAAGAGATAATGCATATTTGGTTTGCTGTCCGAGGGGAGGGCTCAGAGCTCAGAATTTAAGCCCGAACCCAGAGTACTCCCCCCTCTTTAACTGGGATAGATGTCTGAGTGAGGTGATGGGATGGAGGAGGGACGCTGCAATTTAACACGGGACCATGGCTATTAAAAAATTTATAAAATTGCACTTTATTTGTTGGATTACATGACCATGCTCCTACCGAACCTATATAGCAAAAAATATATATTTTCCTCGCCTAAAATATAAAAGTTTGTACAACATTTACATTTAAAATGTATACGTATGTATAAAATATACAATTTTTGTTACGTGGATATAAATGCTTTAAAGGGGACATTTCCCAAGACTTTTTTAAGATGTCAAATAAATCTTTGGTGTCCCCAGAGTGTGTATGTGAAGTTTAAGCTCAAAGTACCATGTAGATAATTTATTATAGCATGATAAAATTGCCACTTTGTAGGTGTGAACAAAAATGTGATGTTTTGTGTGTGTCCTTTAAATGCAAATGAGTTGGTCTCTGCACTAAATGGCAGTGCCATGGTTGGATAGTGCAGATTAAGGGGGGGAATTATATCATTCTGACATCACAAGGGGAGCCAAATTTTAATGAATGTGGTCAGTACCCGATCCGTGCGGCCTGCACGATCCTTTCTGCGCATGCGCAGAAGCTCAATGTGTTTTACGATCCTACCCTACCTGATCTGTTCTACGCATGCGCGACAACCGGAGTTTATATTCACAAAAATAATGAGGGTACGGTCTACAAATCTGAGAGCACAGATTTTTTACTTGTTCGTACGGTTTATTAATCCATGTGCATGATTTGTAAAACTGAGGGAACTCTTTAATAATCGGTGAGTACGGATTGTAAACTGAGGGGACGAATTACTGACAAATGCTTTGTCTTTTAGAGATATGTCTTTAGTTTAGAATTAAAGTGATCGACTGTTTCTGATTCTCAAACATTATTTGGTAAATCATTCCAGAGCTTAGGGGAAAATGATCTACCACCTTTAGACACTTTTGATATTCTAGGGATAATTAAATGACCAGAATTTTGTGACCGCAGTGTACGTGATGGATTGTATTCCGATAGTAGTTTTCTAAGATACAAAGGTGCTAGGCCATTTAAGGCTTTATAGACGTTGGAGATATGACTATCAAAAGATAGACTGCTTTCAAACATCACACCAAGGTTCTAGACTGTGGAAGATGGCACAACAGTGCAGCCGTCTATGGGCAACTTGTAATCTGACATATTTGGGCTGGAGCGATTCGGTTCAATAATAAGTATCTCTGTCTTAGAGTTTAGAAAAAGGCAGTTATTTGCAATCCAGTCACCAATATTTCTAATACAGTCTGTTAAGCGTAGAAAACTGGTGGGTTTCGCTAGGATGTGAAGAGATTTAAAAATGTGTATTATATTTTAAATAAAAGGTATCGTATTTATTTTTAATTTGTTTATTTTTTAAAAAAGTAGAAAATAACCAACAACAAGAATTAACAAAAGTGTATAAACGTAAATGTGTAGTTTGTTTACTGTCAGTATCCTTGATTCCAGTTAAACATTCGTCTCACGTTGTATCATGGGAAATAGTCAGAGAGCAAGAGTACATCAATTGTACACTCAAAGACAGAGTGCATTGTGAGTATTGAACGAATGTAGGAAATAAAGTTGTTCACTCAGGTTTCGGACACCACTACAAAATGTAAATTAAATGTAAAGTAGATGGAAGTGTTTGAATATCTTTTCATCCTTCTCTTTGACAGCACCCATTTTAGGTCTGGGTTTGTCTATAAAAAAGTAACTGTGATCACGTCACTGCTAATTGCTAGAATGTGAATGAATCTTAATATCTTTAATATCTCTAATATCGTGTCTACTAAAGTTTTCCTAAGATCAGTATATTTTTTCAATTGCTTGCAATGGACTTTAAAAAGTGCAACTTACATGTTAAATCAACAACTACAGGAACACTGCAACAAATTATGGTGAACATACAAGAAACAAGTGAATTTTTAACAGCAAATAAACAGAAAACAACCATTAAAGATGCATATAATAATAACAACTGACAGTGTCTGTTTGTGTTACGTTACTCTTACAACTGTGACTAGGTGGTTGTGGTTTTAGACAAACATTATTTTTGGGTGAACATATTGTTATGTAATATTGTTAATACATTTTTTTCTCATTAACAAAGTATAACTTGATCATTTAAACTTACAATATAATTTTAACATCAAACACCTGTTTTTCTAAAAACGAGAAATCATTGATCAATGATTTGATCAATATGCTATTAAATAGTTTTTTTGTTTTTTGTTTTTAATTTCAGTTCAAAACCTCACACAAGAGCACAGCACTGCAGGTCTTTCTCTGTGAAAAAAACTTCAGGTCATGCTGTCCTCACACATAATAAATTTGTTATGCCTCTTCTTTAACAGCTGGTTTATAAATAACGTTTTGCTTTGAGTCTCTTTTAAACCTGTAGAGAAAGAGAAATGTCAGTCTGATCTCGCACACACGTACAGAGGTTAAACATCAACTACAATCTGTGCCCGAGAGAAAACTATAAAAACTGTATGAACATACTTTGTGTATTTTTTTCGTTGTTGATATGTGTACACGGAGAAGGCCAGCAGTGTGACTGCGAACAGAACACCAAAGACAATAGCCAAAATATCACCTGCAAAATAATACCATCCACATTTACAAACAGATCTACATACCATTATAATGACATGGTTACTTATTGAAAACCTTACAATACCTTTTGAGAGTGCATCTGTAGAGGAGAAAATAATACACATTTGGGACACACTTTAAATTGGAAATGTTATACAAATAATCAATAAATAATTTTTTTAATTACAAAGCTGGTTTATGGCCGTTTCATGCGGCTTTCACATAGGATGCGGTGTGCGCTGCGCTCGCCGCTGGGTTCGGCGCAGCCAAGCGATTTGTGCTCTGATGGCCAGACCAAAGTAGGCGGGGTTTTCAATAAATTACTACAGTGTTTATATTTGCGTTAAAAAGTCGACGAGGAATACAGAGACTGATGTTGCTCGTCTCCATTTCACGTTACTTTCAGCATACCTACAACAAGCTGCTTGACTTAAAACACACCTGACATGCCAACTTGAATTGCTACGTGTTTCCATGACAAGGCTTTCCTTCCGATGTCTCTGTAGGAGCATAAACTTGTATTATAAAGCTCTGAGAATCCCGAGTATAAGCTTTCGTCCATTTTGCTTGTTTGGATGCCCCGTTTCTATTGGCCGCGCGGGTAATCGTCACAGAGCGCAGCGCAAAAGTTAAACTATTTTGAACTTTGACCGCGGCGTGAGCGCAAGCTGCGCTCCGCTGCGCTCGCGCTTTGCTCGGCGCAACAAAAAACCGCCCTCGCGCGGCGCAAGCCATTGAAATGAATGGGTTTCATAGCGCAGCGCACACCGCATCCTATGTGAAAGCCGCATCATACGGTACGCGGTAAGCGGCAAAATCGGCGCGCGTCTTCAGCTTTTCTCTTGTATTGGAAGCGTTTTGTGCAGCATTTAGTGCAAATATGTTTATCTTCAACGGCGCCTGTCATGAAGTACCATGTCCGGAGAAGGAATAGGATTTTGGGTGCACGAGCAAGGCGTGTGGACCAACTCCGCTTCACCTCTGTAACCGCCCCCGTTTTGCCGCTTTCCGCACGTCTGCTATTGAAAAAGAACTAAACACTCGCGGTTGCCGCGTACCATGTGAAACGGCCTTTAGCCGTCTATAGGTCAAATGTTGCCCACTTACATTTTACCTACATTGCACAACTACAGTGCAGTTACTATTTGTGTTATGTACTATTCTACATATAATTATCTTACTTATATCACTCTAGTGTGTACAGCAAAGAGAGAGAGAAATTCATTGTGCAGTGAACATCTCTTGTGTCTTGTGCATATGAAAATGCTTTGAACATCTTAACAAATTAATACATTTTTTAACATCTTAAAACCTCATCTTTTTTAAGTTATGTTTTTGGGGCTTTTTTTGCATTTATTTGGACAAGACAGTGGACCTGTTATATACTTAATCTGTTATGACCAGCTTTAATGTAACACCAGGGGCCTCATTTATAAAACGTGCGCATGCACAGATTTGATCGTAAAGTGTGCGTACGCAAAAATTCACAGCAAAGTCTATATTTATAAAAACTCTCTTTGACGTGGAAAAGTGCTTAGCGCCACGTCAGGGTCTGGGCAGACGTACACCCTTTTGCTTGTCCGAATATAAGCCATTCTTGCTGCTTCTTGGGTTTAAACACTGGTAACCGCTCTTTTATATGTCTATGACATTAATTAGGCGTCGTTTAAAGGCGGAGATCTGAAACGGCTCAGCTGCGCGCAAGTTCAAGATAATTTTCGATTTTTACATTTCACATCTGAAAGAAAGGGGTAAGCGTGTTTTCTGTGCCTACGTTCGTTTTATGAATCACACCTACACATTTTTGATAAATGATCGTAATGTAGGATGGTTTCTACGCAGCATTTTATACATGAGGCCCCAGATGGGTTATTTAAACTAGAAATGGCAGATCCTAAATGTGTAGCATAAGAAAACATCTTCACACACAAGTAAGTTTTCTTTCATTATTTCCATGCTTTCTGATGCCCATTTACTTATGTATAAAATGAATTCGTTTTTACCTTGAGTTTCACTAGATTCCTTTGTATTAAGGTCTTGTGTTTCAGACAGCGGGACTCCTCTGGCATCTGCAACACAATAAAAATCTACTTAAGCTGTATGGTAACAATGCACTGTATGTGTTACTTATCAGAATCCGTTGCTGTGCTCCAGACAAAGTCAAGGTCCATTGCATTTTGTAAAAAAAACTGACTGATATATAGTATATTTCTCTTACTCCCTGCAGAGGGTACTGTGTGGAAAGACGTCAGGACTTTTCGGCCGTGCAGAAGTTGTGGTGCTCTGAAGTTTTTGGATAAGAGTTTGCTGTGCTCTGTTTTCAGTGTGTCCTCCAAAGCCGCTAGCTGGTAAAAGAAATGCCAGAAATACATTTTACATTACACACATCTTTATCATTATGCCTTTAAAGTTGTAAGACCTCTGTGTGACCTGTCTTCTTGACACTCTGACAGTATCATTGAACAGAGTCCAGCTGACTGTCTGAAAGCACGGAGGGGTCGTGAGGGATCCCTTGTATCTATAAAACCTCTCCAAACTGTTTGGCAGAAGATGCCGGACGTTAAAACCAGGAATCTCGGTGTATGACTCTAAAACAGAAACATTCGATCGGTTTAGACTTCAGTCCGTTCAAACTGTTTTACATTTTGAGTTTTAGTTATGAAAGTAAATGCTCACCTTCACTGCTGATGTTTGTTAAAGCAGACAAGATCTTCTCATAGTTTTCATTTTCATGAAGACCAATCTGTTGAGAAAGAGCCAATAGAAAATGTACTACTAGCATCAAACTATTTGGTTATCTTGAAAATGTTTTACTGTAGCCAGAAGTTTGTGGTTAACATGACTTACACCTATAAATCCTCCTAACACAGCCAGTCCATCTGCTTTAGTAGCGGCCTCAGAAAGATTTGAGTATTTGGAGTTATAATGAACCACATGGATCTGAAAAAAAGAGAGAACTGCAACGCACACACTTCAAGTCATGATCACACACACACACCATAAGGTGGTTCGTTGTGCATTGCTCAAGGGCACCTTCAGTAACAGTAACGACTCTTAAACTCTCAATGACCCTCTTTCAAACATTAAATCGTTCATCAGAGTATAATTTGGTTCAGCAGCTTATATTTAAAGATGATGCTGCAGGTCACCAGTTGCCCATTCCTGTCTAAGTCTATGATTAAAGTGTAAGATGGTAAGATGGTCTATATTGAACTGAACTGATGTGTTTAGCAGATATTTTAAACTGTATACAGAACTCTTATTCATGTTAAAGTATAGCAATAGTTTTGTCAGATCTGTTATTTGGCAGACTTTTATAAACAGTAAGCAGTGTTTGATTTTTTTCCCCACCGGCCACTCACCTCAGCCGGGAAATGAATGTTATCTATAGTGTGCTCTGATCCCGGGATCTCTACAGTTCCCCAGTGAAAATGAAGCTGGGCTGCGACATAAATATGATCAAATCCTCTCACAATACGCATGCTGTTCGGCAGAGACAGCTGCACTAACAAAACACACAAAACACAAGATTAGTGGGCCAGGGGGTGTAGATTATGTATGTTTTAAAATTACATTTTAAATATACATTATAGTTTATTAAATCTAATAAAATGCATGAATCCTAAGAACTTAATGTGGTTAAAATGATGCAAAAATGTATATGGAGTTGAATAAACAATAATTTAAGTTAACATGTGCATTATTACAAAAAGATAATCCCATTCATATTTTAAAGGAATTATCGTCTCAGGTAAACTAGGTTTGGTCACCTGCATGTGAATTTCTTATGGCCTTAATCAAAATTAACATAGTAATGAAAAAGTGTATTGGAGGCCTGACTTACGTGTATGCCCATTGTTAAGGAGTGAAAGAGGAGATTTGTCTGTCAGATCATAACCCTCCAGTTTAATAAGAGAGAGTCTGGGATCGTACTTCACCTCACCAGTGTTTATGTTAATGGGAGACTGGGATTTTCCACCACAGTCTTCAAATGAAGATAACCACCCATCCTGATCTGATTGAGACAATCAGAATTATAATTAGTTAATTATAAATTACTTTTAATGAAAATGTCACAATGCTGGTAGCATTGTTTTATCAATACAAATGTCATGGTTTGGTTTCCAGTGAACACACATACTGATGATGAAATGCGTCTGTTGAATGGATAAAATATAATTTTTTAGTCAGCTTATGTCACCTTCTGCCTAGTCGCTAATCTGTAAAATCTGAAAACATTGTTCAGGTATTATAAAATATGTTAATAATTGTCTAAACCATATCATATTTATTCAGAAGTGTCTGTCTTCTATGTTTTTACTAACAGGTGTCTGTGGTTACAAACCTAAGAGTTTCAAAAGTATTTGCATTATTTTTAGTTCAGTAATAGAGCATAACAGACTAGGACAGCACTATTTAAATGAGTCATTATGTTTACCATGGTAACCCCAGTGGTGCTGATGAGAGGAACCTGTAAAACACAGAAAAAGTGATTCTGTCAGCAAAGGACAGAACAAAATCTAAAAACATTTATAATGGTTAGCCTTTTTTCTATCATATTTGGTGGTATGACAATAAGAACCAACTAGATATTAAAGTTTGAGGACAAACTTTATGTTGTCTTGACAAAGCGTAGCCTGAACGTTTAAAATGGTTTGACAGAAGATTAGTTTAGTAGGCTATCTGGCTGTAAGTATGTTTGAGCATGAAGCTAGCATGATTTAACATGAAACTAGCATGATTTAACATGATGCTAACATGAAGCTAACATGATTAGCATGAAGCTAGCATGATGCTAGCATGATTAGCATGAAGTTAGCATGATTAGCATGAAGCTAGCATGAAGCTAGCATGATTAGCATTAAGCTAGCATGAAGCTAACATTTATTCCGTTGCTAGGGTACCAAGTTTGGTTGCTAGGCAGAAAATTGGCATCCCATAATGATTACACTTCAAGTCACAAGTAAAACGATCCAACCCCCGTGTCTCTACGACGTTCTGATGCGGAGATATAAGGCTTTGTGTATTCCATTGCTAGGGTACCAAGTTTGGTTGCTAGGCAGAAAATTGGCATCCTATAATGATCACACTCCAAGCCACAAGTAAAACGGTCCAACCCCCGTGTCTCTACATGTTCTGATGCGGAGATATAAGGCTTTGTTTATTCCGTTGCTATGGTACTACGTTTGGTTGCTAGGCAGAAAATTGGCATGCCACAATGATTACACTCCAAGCCAGAAGTAAAACGGTCCAACCCCCGTGTCTCTACGATGTTCTGATGCGGAGATATAAGGCTTTGTTTGTTGTGTTGCTAGGGTGCTCATATTTGTTTGCTAGGGGCATGGCTTAATAACTCTGTAAGGATCCTAAGAGACTGATTGGATGCCTGAGTAAAATGAGCCCACCCCCATGTCTCTATGACAGTGTGATGCAAAGATATGCATCTGGGCATTGTATAATGGCAGTCTATGGGAGATGTTGCTAGGGTACCCAAAATTACTTTGTCAAGCCAACATAATAATTTCTAGTACCACTTTATAATATTACAAACATTTCAAAAGCAGGTGTACATAAAACATTTTTATAAACAAATAGATAAACGTTTTTGACTCTATACTACCATTTTCCTGAAAAGTTTTCTTTAAAGTTGCTCTGCAGCAATACCAGTTTAAAGTTTTGCTATAGAAATAAAACTGAATGCTAATATGAGAAATATGCCACACATAAATGGGGGATTTGAGATCAATCTAGCTGTAGTATGATAGAAACAGCAACAAACAAAACAAACAAATACCTAACCCCGCCCCAAAAAGGGAAAACTCAGCCCAGACAGCAAGGAAAATAGTAAAGATGCCACTAGAGCAGGGGTGGGGAACCCTGGTCCTGGAGGGCCACTGTCCTGCAGAGTTTAGTTCCAACCCTAATTAAAAACACACCTGAAAAATAAAATTAAAGTCTTCTGGATTACTTGGAAATGAAATTCAGGTGTGTTTGATTAGGGCTGGAACTAAACTCTGCAGGACAGTGGCCCTTCAGGACCCAGGGTTCCCCACTCCTGCACCAGAGCATCAGGAACTGACAGAGCATAATCCACACTGAAAAACAAAACCCAAGCAACAGGACAGAGAACACAGAGAGTTAACAGGGAAAGAAATAAGGTGGAAAACCAGGGAAGTCAAATTAACGTACAATATGACATATAAAAGGAAAGGTTTAAAATATAAAATAACAGAATCAACACAATAAGTTCGGGAGGAGCATAATCATGTGATCCAACCCATCAATGGGGAGAGGTGCCTTTAACTACCAGTCCCTCACCTCTGTCCCATGATAGTTTTTTTTGCAAGAATTTGGCCCCGTCCAGGTTTTGTCAAGTCCGGTTGCGGGCACTTTCTGATGACAATCCATTCTCAAGCCTACCACTACTTGCCCAAGGAGCAATTTCCTCTCTACGTGAGACCTTGTTATCTTTTCGGGGACATCGGCCCACGCTTTCAACTTCACGCATGCCAGGACGCTGAATCCTACTCCCCCCCACGGGCGAGACATCTGCCATTTTCCACCTTGGTTGTCCACTCCTGCCTATCGAGCCGAATCTTTGAAGAAGGATTGATAAAAGAGCTAAAACGAACACTATTAAACTAAAACTTTATTTTCACGCAGTTTTAACACTCAGTCATATGACTAAAATGTCTTTCCTTTGTCTACTAACCCTTTCCCATTGCGCCTCTTTTGTCTGCTCGAGCAAGCAAGGGCACCCTGCAGCTTCCACCCTACACCGCAGAGTACCGGGTTTTCCTTTGCGTCTCATCATCGGTGACAGGTGCTTGGTAGAGCTGGGCCACACCGGCCTCAATCAGTTCCCTTGCCCGCATAAACAGTGGTTCCTGCTTCATTTCCACCAAATATTTTTATATCCACAAATGCGCGATCCGTCATTAACTCTTTCTTACGTCTAACCTATTTTTTTATTTTCAGCCATAACAGTTTATTTTTCAATTACTAAACGACAGTGAGCACAACTGGAGCTACATGTGCAAAACTCTAACTACAGTCTGCACTACCAACAGTCACCTGAGCTAAACAGTTCACATCACCTGCAAAACTCACTTCAAACAACACAACTCTTAACACATGGCTCAAAACAGCTCAGGTCAGCCAAACACTATGCACAACCCTCGCTGAGATAACACACCCTAGGGCTTTTCACACCTGAAATTGTTAACCCTGGGTTATTCTAAAACCAGGGTTAACGGAATCCTGGGTTATTTTTTTCATGTTTCACACTGTTCAAACTTAACCAGGGGTTAAGAGATAACCCTGGGTATTCATAATTTGACGTTTCACACTGTGCATTCCTAAACCCTGGGTCAGGAGTCTCCAACCCAGTTTCAATACACCTGTCTGTAATTATCAAGCCTTGATTAGCTACTTCAGCTGTGTTTAATTAGGGTCATAACATTCTAACCCTGCTTCGTTTCACACTGCATGCGTTTGGCACCACAATGCGGGGTTAACACCACAAATGCGGTGCTAACCCTGCTCCAGAGCAGGGTTTCATAACCCTGGGTAAAAAGCGGTGCTAACACCGCTTTCAAATTACAGGTGTGAAACGCTCCTTAACCCAGGGTTAAAAGCAGGGTTTAGAATGAAGATAACCCAGGGTTAAGCGCAGTGTGAAAACCCCTAATGTCACTCAGAACACACTGAGAGGAAAAAACTAGCAACAAACACCAATACAGAAAATACAAACATTTCATCTTTACAGTTTACACAATTTCAGTGACTTCATACAAAGTAATATTTTCTTCAAAGAAAAGAGTGACGTTCTTTCACATGATTTTTTTCAGTTTTTCTTGATTGCTTTGACGCAGCTGTCAACTCAAACTCTTATTATAAACATTAAAAATATGCAACAAAAGCAAAATTTGCCTTCAAACAACACAACTTGCACACAAGTATATTAGCTCTTTCAGTCAATCATTACACAGTGGACAACAAAATACAAAATACTCAGTGCGAATCAGTGCACCATTGCATGTCCATGAAGCCTATTGCTAGTGCCATTTGTTGTCTTTTTATAGGCTGTGTCAAATTTGCCTTTTTGCAAAAAATAGATCCAGATGCTTAGCAATGCTTAAAAAAAATCTTCTTGAATGCCTTATCCAACCTTGACATTCCTCTGCACTTATTTCTTGAGCAGCAGCAGTCATTCCAAGGGCTTTGCTGATAGGGATGGTGATCATAAACCTTCCACCACCAAGCACTGAAGAACTCCTCCATGGTATTCAAAAATGAAGAATATGCTGTGAGGAACAGCATCATCATACGAGGGTGTACCCCAAACCACCTACAGTTTTTTACGATTGCTTAAGCACAATTTTGAAAACAGGGCCTGGTTTGTCAAAACACTACACACAATTAACACAACCCTACACCAAAGTAGCACAACATTTCAGATCATTTGCAAAATGGAACACTTTTGTCAAAACTATACACGACTTTATAAAAACAATATTTTGTTACCATAAGAAACACACACATCTCATAAGACTTCAATCTTTTTGAACCAGTTACACACTGCTGCTGCTAACCTAAAACACTGTTAGCAAGTCTAATTCTTATTGATTATAGTACTGCAAATGAAGTACAAAGAAAAAGTGCAACTATACAATAGTTTACCAAACAATACACAAGACCAGTATTGCAGACTGAGAAAAATATCATAGATTTCTCTCCATATACCCAAATCAGTCAACATGGAAAACATATCCCAGTTGTCATGCTACGCAGTACATAAAATACTGTATCCCGTACAGGTTACAATTACAGTAAATAACAACAACAACCATAAAAAATAATCAGAAAAAATTACAATATTGTAACAATGTCCATCCCTGCTGGAAAAACCAGCATACCAGCAAGACCAGAATATGTTGTGTTTTGGTGCTGGTGACACCAGCTAAACCAGCACCAAAACACAACATATTCTGGTCTTGCTGGTATGCTGGTTTTTCCAGCAGGGATGACTGGTACTCCCCGCTCGACTGCAGGCGAAGCTAAAATTCCGAGCTCGGAGCCCTCCACTCGGACAGCACGCCAAATATCCTTTTTCTCATTCCCTATCAATTACATGTTAATCCGAACTCGTGAATCAAGAATCAATATACCTAATGTTTTATATAATTGTGTATTTATAAAAGCATTTGTTGGAATCCAACAGAAGTATGTGTGAGATCAGAATATTTTAGTCTGTTTGATTTACAGTTTTTACCAATTGCTTACACACGTTTTCAAAACTAAGTCTCCTTTTTTCAAAACTCTACACAAAATTCTCAAAACTGCACACGCAAAATAGCACATATCTCCTTCAAAATGCAACACTGCATTCAAAATGCCACAAACACGTGTCAAAATGAAGCATTTGCATCAAATGGCAAACACTTCTTTCAAAATAATACATTTTTGGATATACCATGTAAACACTGCTGTTCTAAATCTAAAGCTCTTTGGTCTTTCATGGGCTTATATCTACATTTCAATACAATGTTCTACAGTGAAAGTAATCTGCCGAGAGGGGTAAAAAGTACACCGGAGACGCCAATGCAATGTAGAAACAGAAAATATTTATTAGTCCAAATATTACTGTTGTATACATTAGCATACAACAAAACTATAAACATGTAAACCAAAAGTATATTCTTTACAGTAGAATACAGTAAATTGTGTGTGGGGTCCTGTTCCAGGAATTGGCAGGGGGGGTGCAGATTGACAAAACAGTGACCTTTGACCTATTTATAGGCATATCTATACTACTGTAAAGTAAAGCAGTGATTGGTTAGTGATCAGTAAAGCATTTAGTGTTTGCACATGTGAGGAGTGTGTCTGTGTGACCTGGTGAATGAGTGTAGCATTTTGATTGGTTGTGTTTGGAAAAGGAAAGCAAGTGACTTCCCCATAGATGTTTGTGTTTTAGGTAGAGAATTGTGTGTAGTGTTTTGAAAAAAGTGTTTTATGAAATTGAAAACTGAGTCAAAGGCTGAGAAATAGCTTATGGTTTTGAAGATTTGGCATGTAGTTTTGCACTTTGAGTGAGAGGTTTTGAAAATCGTGTGACATGAAAAGATTTTGTATGTAACCAATCGTAAAAAACTGTAAGTCTCTGCTCACCTCACACACAATCCCTTCATTGACTGACTATACTGAATGTGAGTATTATGTGTCACCAACAGCAAACTTCAGGACAAGAGTCATTTGCATTCTGCAGGTGCATGTCTTACAGTAGCTGCTCTAGAAAGTAAATGACTCCATTGTGTGTCAGGATCATAGTTTTTTAGATCGCTGACAGGAGGGATAACAGTCCAAGATCTGGCTGGGTCAAATATCTTGAGTCACTCTACAGTACCAGAAAGGGACAAACTATGGGTGACCAAAATAATTATACTAAATAAATTTTTATTTGTCAGTATGTTTAAAGCCTGGATTTGATTAAGTGAGTACCTGGGCTTTTAAGCAAAAGCTATTTTTGACTGCTTATAGACAATATTACATAAAAGATTGTAAAAAATACTGTTTGTGACATATTGTTGTAGATAAATTGAGTAGACAAACACACTCTAATGAATAAAGGTGCTACACAATACCATAGAAGAAGCATTTTTTGCTAAATTGTTCCACAAAATCCTTTAAAGCAACACTATGTAGTTTCCATGTAAAAATGACTTACAGCTCCCCCATGTGGTTGAAAAGCGCAACAGTGCCTGGTATCAGACACTCTTCTGCAGGCAGGGGGAGGGGCGGGCCTGTGTTTCCTACCTTCCACCGTCACTTTCAGAGTGTGCTTGTAGCAGCTAAGTGGCTGCTCAGGTTGCAGCAACAGTACAGTTTGTCCAGTTAAAAGTTGTTCTATCAATGAAATAATTTTAGAGACATTATTTAAAGGTAAAAAAACTACATAGTGTTGCTTTAACATCCAAAAAGCATTTGTACTGAAAAAAGTTTTTCAGATTATAAAAAGCTAATAAAAAAGAATGAAAGAAATTGTAGGGGATTTACAGTTAAGACCTGTAGATCAGTGATGATAAATGAAGACCAGAAGTCAGAGATGAAATTAATAGAAATTTTAATGAAGAGAATTTTTGGCAGTTCACTCAGCAGAAGTCAGCTTCATTAAATGAAAAAATCATAGTATGACTATATAATGAATATAAAGTTTATAAAATATGTTGTAGTTTGAATGTCTTCAATTGAGAGTTCATGTTGTTCATGTTGAGTTCACTCTAACAAAAGTTGGTGCTAAATAGCACTAAAAGCTCATAATCGTCAAGGCTGAGTGCGTCTGCTTAAAGATGTCATTTCATCCATGCAGTTCTGGATATGGCAAGTACATGGGTCCTAAGGATGGTCATGATCGTTGTCTCTTGTGCTTAGGCACCATGTCCCATGCGCATCTGAGAAGACGGGTTACGTTCCTCCAGAGTGTCAACCCCCCTTCTGTTGCCGCGCACCATCAAGATGGCGGTTGCAAAGTCCTGGAAGGACTAACCTCAACGTCACCATGCTGACTAGGCCGGCTGGTTCCCCCTCTGGCTCTCAGCACTCAGATCCATGACCAGTAGAGGTAAGGTATGCTGGTGACGGCAGGGCTGTGTTCTATCTGTTAGTCGTGCGATGTCCACCCTGGTGGTCCAGAAACGCCATCTCTGGCTGTGTCTGGTGGACATGAAGAACATTAGACTCCTGAATGCTTCGATCTCCCAGACCGGCCTCTTTGGTGATGTGGTCAAGAACTTCGCCCAACAGTTCTTGACTGCCCATCGACGTCGGTTGGAAAGGAAACTGTCCCCCTCCGCAATTAAAGTAGACATTGCTGCTATATCCACTCACCATGCCCTGATATACGGCAGGTCAGTAGGACAACACCACCTGGTCATTAGGTTTCTGAGAGGAGTGCGGAAACTAAATCCCCGCGCCCTCCCTCTATTCATCCTTGGGACCTGTCCATGGTGCTGAAAGCCCTTCAGGACACTCCCTTTAAGCATTTACAGTCAGTGAGTATCAAGTCTCTCTCTATAAAAAAAAATCAATATTGAAGACAATATTATATTGCAATATTGCATTGACCTCAATTTTTTGTTTGTGGTTGTACGTCGACAAAACTCAAAGCTTCAGGACCTCAGACCAGCTCTTTGTCTGTTGCAGTGGACAGCAGAAAGGGAAAGCTGTCACTATATATATGATAACAGTAGCCTATTAATAAAAAAAGGGGCAAACAAGCAAGGACTGTTGGTTGGTGGGACATGGAGCTGGTGAACAGGTTAAGGGAGGCTGCAGGCCCGTCCATGGTAGGCACTAGTGACTCATGGCACCGGGACTGTGTAGATTTGCCGGTTGGGTGACACCTAACATGTTTACTAGATTCTATAGTTTTCATGTCGAGGCAGTTTCCTCTCGTGTTCTCTCCTCAAACCAGTGAAACACTGAGAAATCATCTCGTGTGTTGGCTATAAAGCTAAATTTTGTGCCATAAATTCTTTACCAAAAGTTGGTACTCCTCCACCGCCCTTGACAGTCGATGTTGCGGAGCATCGGCTGTCAGCCTTTCATCGGCTTTCAGCCTTTCATCAGCTGTATTGATTGTAACCTGTGTTAAGGCCTTACGCGGGGTTCCCATTTGTGTATTTTCCATGGGGATAATACTACTAGCCCACGTTTTCCCTTAGTAGAGTCCGCTCTGTGTCTCTGTCAAGTATGTGTTACTACTCAAAGACTTATATATGTGAGAACCCCTGTGGTTTTTTCAAATTATATTATGCCACCCATTAAAACCTTAGTAGGAGGTGGTTTCCGCAGCGTTCCTAATTCCGTCCAGATGGGTTCACTTCCCAGTTTGCCTAGTTCACTATCGTGGGTTAAGGAACAAGTAGTGACCGGCCTTCTGCAGTAAGCCCAAGTTCCGCCTCTTCAGATCTAGAGACGGAAGGTTTACGCAGGCACTGAAAGGGGCAGCTCCCATAGTGCTTTGGTAGGGATTCCCAATACGTTGGTCATGACATGACGTCTCCATTCCCTTCCTTCGGGGAAAATCTCGGTTACATATGTAACCTTCGTTCCCTGAAGGAAGGGAATGGAGACGTCATGTCCTGTTGCAACAGCACTGCTGTACCATTGTTGATGTTGGCCGGGCACTAGATTGCTTGCCTTTCTCAGCGAAAATAGCTGATTTGGTATTGCACCTGCCACTTGTATTATACTTGTGTGGCGGTGCAGCAACAGCCAAGTTCATTGGCGTTTTACAAGTTTCTCGAAGTTAATTGGTCCGCAAAGTACGTTTCCAATACATCAGTCATGACCTGATGTCTTCGTTCCCTTCCTTCAAACCAAGACATTTTTAATTCTCTCTAGTAACTGGTTGGTTGTTAGCAAATCACAATCCCACCCTCCATTCAAATCACCAAAATAACGAACATAAAAAACTGTTTTAAATCGGAATTAGTTAAAGCACATTGCACGGTACTGTTGACGTAGTAATATATTGTTACACAAATTTGTAAAGGAACACAAACTTCATAAGCAACATAATGTTTCATCAAAGTAGAATATCTGAATCCATTTAATTACAATCATATCGCTTACCTACCATACCAAAATAAACAGTGCAACGACCCTTTCAGACCATTTGCCTCCTGCAACTGTTTGAATTTCGTGGTAAAGCAGTAATGTTACCAATGTTAATTTGGGTTTTTGCTCCTTGCTGTTGTTTTTTTTTTAATCTGTCGTTCTGTGGCTCCTGTGCAGGTTGTCAATTCAGCAGTAAAGTTTGCCTTTCTACCTCTGTTTACAGACAGGAGGTGAGCGCACGTCTTTACCCTGATGATGTATGGTGTCTGCATATGCAAAACACGTTCACAGATGAGGGGCAAAAATTGCATGCATCCAATTATTGCGTTTGGTCCAAGATCAATGATATGTTGAACATTTTTTGGTCCTATGGTTTTCGTAGATGACATATATTTATAAAAATACATTTAAAAAACTTAACAT
The DNA here is from genome assembly GCF_030506205.2 of Paramisgurnus dabryanus. Lineage (NCBI taxonomy): Eukaryota > Metazoa > Chordata > Actinopteri > Cypriniformes > Cobitidae > Paramisgurnus > Paramisgurnus dabryanus. Next base: position 28,721,421 of record NC_133346.1, read on the forward strand.
CAGAGGTGGGTAGTAACGAATTACATTTACTTCGTTACATGTACTTGAGTACATTTTTTGTGTAACTAGTACTTTTAGAGTAAATTTAAGGATAGGTACTTTTTACTCTTACTCAAGTACATTTCTAGTGAAAAAACTGTACTTTTACTTCGCTACATTCGGCGGCGATACTGCGCTACTTTCAAATGGTAATAATTTAAAATAATAAGACAGGCTGCGTAACCCTTTAGCGCGCACGACCGCACGGTCACCCTTTAACGCGCGCAACCGCGCGTAGATGATAGGAGAAGCAGATGAGGGCGCGTGTGCGTTGTGCGAGATATTGGAGGCAGATCATGCATGGCGGCTTCAAGTTCGGTCTATGTTTTCACTCCAAGAGGTCAAAAAGAATAGTTGCATGCGATGCATGCTTTGTTCAATGAACGAGCTGACATCTCAGCTTACAGGAATTCAAGATCCAACCTGAAGTAAGTGTCACAGTATTGTCTATCTGAACAATGGTCATTTCACACACTGTCCGAGTTTTTTTGCCATATGCACTCTTGTGCAAGCGATGACAAACCCTAGTGTAAGTTAAACCATACAAACAGCACGTTCATCTGGACATTTCCGTATAATTTCCCCACAACTAAACAAACTGAACAGCAAAATGTAAGGACGTCTTGCATTTATACACAAATCCGGACACCTCACTAATGTGTAGAAAATACATTCAAATAAAAACGGGATTGTATTTTATTTAAATCCTTCCTAAAGAATGAATGAATAAAAATAAAAGAATAAAGTTTGATTTTAAAGAAACATGTATTATATATTATACTAAATGTAGAGTTGATTTGCACAAACAGATAAGTTCCATATGAAATTCTAAAATGATCATTTTTATTAAGCTCGTGTTTGTCACGACTGGGTTGGAGAGACAGGACGCAAACGCAAGGTTCCAAAATAAATAACATTTAATGATCAAACTAGAGGGATAACACAGTGCACACAGGAACATCCAATACAGGGAACAGACGGGGTAGCAATGACAATAATCCGGCAATGAGTGTGACACAAACACTGGTATAAATACACAAAGACTAATGACACACAGGTGGAATGAATGATGTGATAATTAACAAGTGTCCAGGTGATGACAATATAGAACAGACACAAAACATGACACGGATCACCGTGACATAACCCCTCCCTCTACGAGTGGCTACCAGACACTCACATAAACACAAAACAAAAACAAAGTCTGGTAGCGAGAGTCCAAGGGAGGGGTGGAGGGCTTGGGGACCCTGGCGAAGCCGGCAGCCGCCGGGACGAGACCAACAGGAACGGTTGGCCGGACTGCGCCAGGGGAACCGGAGCGATCTCTCCGAGAACCGAGGCAGACGAATTACCCCCCTCCTGGGAATCGTCGACGATCAGATGCCCCCGGAAATCATCTCCCATCCCCTCGCGGAAACGGAGACCCTCGCTCGGTAGCCACCCCGGGGAAATGATCGGGCGTGGTCCGTTCCGGATCCCCTGCGAGCAGGATGGTGGTCCTCCGAGGGACCGTCGACGACGAATCAACCGTTGGGGGACCGCCTGGGCCGATCCTCCTCCCGCATGCTCGCAGGAGCGAGCGATCGCTCGCGGTGGTCCCCAAGAGACATCGGGGCTGATGGGGAATGAACCCCGATGTCACTACTCCCCCTCGACGAAACTCCTGGGGGAGCCACCCTCCGTGAACCTGCTGCATCCAGTTTGGCTGGATCATTCTGTCACGACTGGGTTGGAGAGACAGGACGCAAACGCAAGGTTCCAAAATAAATAACATTTAATGATCAAACACGAGGGATAACACAGTGCACACAGGAACATCCAATACAGGGAACAGACGGGGTAGCAATGACAATAATCCGGCAATGAGTGTGACACAAACACTGGTATAAATACACAAAGACTAATGACACACAGGTGGAATGAATGATGTGATAATTAACAAGTGTCCAGGTGATGACAATATAGAACAGACACAAAACATGACACGGATCACCGTGACCGTGTTCAGTAATTGCACTTTAATGGCAATGAAAATAACCTATTCATATAAAAACATGATAACAAACAGACACACACGTTCTTTTTTGTTTACTGTTTGCATGTTTAAAGGCAGATGCTGACAAGTTTGTGTTGTGAACATGAAATTAAATACAGAGTGTTTTTTTTTTTTTCATAATACAGAGTTAACCGACAGAAAATATCTGTGTGTGTTTGAGATTTTTTCTCAAATGACATGTTATGTGATAATTAGGGGTGGCACGGTTCACAAAGCCCTCGGTTCGGTTCGTATCACGGTTCTATGGTCACGGTTCTCGGTTCAGTACGGTTCTTGTTGTTATTTTTTCTTTACATTTTTAACACTCCAGAAATGTATTATCTTATGAATGTATTAATTATCCATAATTTAGGATACAGTATTAAAAAAAAGTTATATCATGTAATCATGCACAAACTGAATTTGACTTTAAGCACATTATTGGGACCATCTCTGAGGAAAGCCAGATGAGATTTTGATAGAGCAAGAGGGAAGACATTGATGATTTCAACATGCTTTTCATTTATTTGGCAAAAAAGAGAATGTGTATTGCCATCTACATGAACTTTATGTGCATTTTTAGCACACAAAGATAACTTGCATTTATTAAAATGCCAACTTCAGTGTATCTCTTAGGTTTATCACTGAGATGCTGCTTAAATACTGCAGAGAGTATATGTGGACGAGAGAGAAACACAACGTTTACAATTGTAATATTTAAATCCGTCTCTTTTGTCCACTTTTGACCACTTCTGTCCTGATTACTTTGAGGGGCAATTTCTGAATTAAGATCGCGCAACTTTCACACGCTAGCAAAATGAAACTACGCGGAAATCAGCCGCTTTAATTTTATCAATGAAAGGCTAAAAATAGCGCTAAAGACGTAAAAACAGTGTTCAGTACCTCAGATTAAATAAATGGTAGCTGTAGCTGTTCGAGCACATTCAACCCATAGATTGCAGTTCTATCTATTGTTTTATTTCCGTTGTCATCATAAGTAACATGAAATAAAAATGTTTCCACACACCAAACGTATACGACGCTGGCGCATCCTCCAACTGCGGGCAGACTTTCTTTTCTCTCCCACTTGCCATTTCTACACGTAACATAACCTGCAGTACTTAATACTCCAAAACAGTCTTCTTTCGCGCGAAAGGGAAACACGCTATCTGAGGTCACATACAGGGCATGGGACTACATTGCGCATGCCTTGAACCGTTGAACGGTGCGGCACACACTCGCTCCGAACCGAGACAAGCGAACCGAACGGTTCGGATTTTTTTCATGGACCGTGCCACCCCTAGTGATAATGTACCCATTGCAGGACTGAGATAGGCTGCTTTACTAGTATATAAGCAGAACAGTGAGACTTTTAAGGAGAGGTTTTTGAAAACCCTCCAAGTAGTCTGAAATTCAGTGCTTTTGTGCTACTTCTCTATCAGATCGGAAGTAACGAGTAACTAACTACTTGAGTAGTTTTTTCATCTAATACTTTTTTACTCTTACTCAAGTAAATAATTAGATTGATACTTTTACTTGAGTACATTTTTGTATAAGTACTTGTACTTTTACTTGAGTACAGATTTTGGGTACTCTACCCACCTCTGCTTAACCTAATGATTGCTATCAGGATGTGAGGAGACTTTTAACCAATATAACTAAAAATGTTTCTCGATCAAATCACATACCCTGCATTTAAATGGCAAATATGAATGCATGATTCTGCAAACTCTTATTCTCCATTCTTCACACTCTCAATTTCTACCGATACTTAAAATGAACAATCACTTTACTAAGTATGAATAAACAGTAGTTGGAGTATATTGAAGCAAAAGTAATAATTGTTGGACCAGAATAATTTTTGTACTTTTATATAATTTATGCGAGTCATTTCTTTGTACCATTTACCATTTAGGATATAAAGTAATTAGTAATAAGTAATAATAATTAAATACTTTTTGTAGAGAATAATTTGTACAGTAATCTAATTACATGATTGAAGATGTATTTAGTAACTAGTAACTTTTTTGAGGAACTTAACCCTTAAACACTTGTGCTTAATCATAGGTGCTATAGCACTAAAAATGGTTCCCCTATTATTATGAGCTTTTAGTGCTATTTATTTAGCGCCAATTTTTCGTAGTGTACCATTTAGTGTACTATTTAAATACTTAAATATTGTAATGCAATACTTATGTAATTTACATGTCTATACTTCTGCTAAATAACTTCTGTTTACTTAAAGACTTGTTGTTTACTAAAGTTTTCACAATAGACTTTTATGTATTATGTTATAAAGATTTTTACAGGATTAAGTGCCTTCAAGTTGTTATTCTCATTCTTGGCTCATTTCAGACTAAGAACTGATCCAGAGAAATACTGTAAGACATTATTATTTATGTGATTTACAGACATTCTTTCTCAGAATCATATTTATGTATACATACACATTCAGAGATAATCCAATCAAACTCACAGACACCACACACACAATTTTACTGTTTTTAATACTGTTGATGGATATGTGTGGTAGGCACAAATAAATCCCCCCACTCAGTTTCTGTCTTTTATGGTCCTAACTGTCAGGATGAAAAACTTTAGTTTTATGTTAAATACTAAACCATGAGGACATGTAAACCTTATCATACGAAAATGAGCAACATAAAGAACATCCAGTTATATTTGAAGATTGGGTTACAGTGAACTGTAGAGTAACATTTCTTTCAATGTTTTCAAGTTTTAACTACCCATATTATTTCTGATTGTATGCTAATAAATTTATTTAGTTATAATAATATAATTGCATTCACATATTGATATTTATACTATGTTGTATTATAAAAAATATCTTGTTTAATATTTTCCCTTTCAAAAAAGATGAAGTTGAAGTTCATTTTATTAAATATACCTATGTTATTTTAAATATACTTGATGTAGTATCAATGTTCAATACTTGGGACTAAACAAGCCCACATGCTAGTAATCAAAGTGTACTCATGTATAGCTCAGTGGTAAAGCATTGCATTAGCAGCACAAAGGCCATGGGTTTGAACCTATAACACACATACTGATAAAAATATATACCTTGTAATGCACTGGTAAGTGGCTTTGGATATATCTGCCAAATTAGTAAATTTACTTTTAAGAATACTTTCAGTGTAACACTAGTATACTTTTAGTACACAACTACTTTTTAGCTGTTTTTACTGCAAATATACTACACGACAGTTTAATAGTTCACTACTTTTTTAGTTTATAAAAGTACTAAAAAAGTTGTGATGTTTCCTTAGAGTAAGCTAGTTTGTAAGGCTGCTTCAAGTATCGTTTCGTTTAGGGTTCATTTAACTTAAAATCATAATTGTGGTTTGCACCTAAATTGAACTAAATTCCTATTATTACTGTGTTACAATGTAAGGATTAGCTTAAAGGGATACTTCACCGATTTAGCATTCAGCTTTGTATCTGTAGAAACCCGGCAGTATTACTGAATGACCATGTTTCCCTCCCTCATTTCCCCCTGAGAGGAGAGATATCTGCATTTTGGTTCTGCAAAAAAGTCCTCCGATGATGTAATATGACGATTTTTGCATCATCGGAGGACTTTTTTGCAGAACCAAAATGCAGATATCTCTCCTCTCAGGGGGAAATGATGGAGGGAAACATGGTCATTCAGTAATACTGCCGGGTTTCTACAGATACAAAGCTGAATGCTAAATCGGTGAAGTATCCCTTTAAGTTTCACACATTTGCTTTATTCTTAGCTATTTCACCTTAAAGCTGCATTATTCAAGTGAAAGTTCAGTGACTTTCAAGTATGGTAACCAGAAAAATGTAACCACTGTATTTGACCCAGTGAATACAAGTTTAAGACGGTATGTAAAACTATGTGAAAAAAATCAAGAATATGGGCTATTCAATCAAAAGAAAACACAACTACAACCCAAGTATACTAAGAATACTTAATAGAAAGAAAGTATATTTTCTTATTTTCTAAATATAAAAGAAGTAATAGCACACTAGAATGAATGTCTTTTATGTAAGAATGTGTAAACTATATCAAACATTAACTACAACAACATACAAAAGTTAATATTCACCTGTGATCATCAGTGTGTTAACAAAGCAGAAAGAATATTCAAATACAAACGACAGATGTCAGATGTGATATGGGTATGCTCATGTTAAATAAATATTTTAACTCTTTTAGAGCCACATGCTTGGACCACAGATTGAACAGAAGTAAACTCTCACATAGTCAATGGTCATACAAGAATAACTTGAAATGTCACTTTCCATTCAAAATTCATATTTTTTGCATATTATGTGTACATAAAAGTGTTTTAATATTGTCTTTAATATAACCTGCAGTCATTATTTTATTCCATTATAGGGTTTCAGTAGGGTATATTTTTGTGCTTTTTATGACATATCTTACTTAACAGAGTAACCTTTTAAAAAGTAATTTTCACCAGGAGCTTAAACAATCACACTTGGCCCTCGAGAGGGCATAAGCATCAATATGTAAGGAATAATTGACGACAGGCCATTGAATAAAAAAAAATAATGCACACCTGCTGTGTAATGGCATTACCACCTTGGGTGTGCATAATTATTTTTATACAATTCAAAGGACCGGAGTCAATTATTCCGCTTATACCATGGTTACCACAAACATTCCTCTGGTGCCTATATTTAAGACATTAAATAAGTTAGGTGTGCGGTTATAAAAAATAATACATCTAACCACCAGAATACAACATTCAACAGACAATAACAAATGTTGATTGAGGCAGAAGTGATTTTACACACCTTTGCTGTGTTGTTCATCCCTTTGACTGCTTTCGTGTGTCTCAGAAGAAGAGGAGGAAGAGCCAGAGGTCAGCACCTGACTCTGAAGAAGATAAAGGATGAAGAAAACTTCCAGCAGCATATTAAACTGTTTCTCGGCTTCCTCTGTCCTCCCCGCACAAAATCTCAGCCCTGTTTCGGTGCCACCTGAAGTTTCACAGAATAAACCAATCACGATCCAGAAACTGCTGAAGGTGTGCAGGACATTCTTCCTTCCATCCTTTATTTCCTTCTTTCCCTAAAGAGTTAGAAAGTAACCTAATCTAATCTCTCTCTCTCTCTCTCTCTCTCTCTCTCTCTTGCTCTCTCTCTCTCTCTTGCTCTCTCTCTCTCTTTCGAACTAGATGCTTTTGCCCTCCTACTTTGAGCAAAGTCCAGTGTGAATAAGCTTCGTAACTAATGCTACTGGATCAAAATGCATTTCTGTCTAATCACACGTTACATATTTCTTCTGTTAATTTATATATTTTAAGCTTTTTACTTGTAATATAGTATTTGGTGTACAATACAATACAAAAAGTCCAGCTTTGAATGGCATGCTACAGAAAATCTGATATATGTTTACCACAGAATTTTTTTATGTTCATTTGTAAATACAAACAGTACAGCGGTTTCCTGGACAGAGATTAGCTTAAAACAGGACTAGGCCTTAGTTTAGTTGAAATATAACTAGTTTTAACACACATGTCCTACTTAAAACATTACTGGCATGATGTATTTAAAGATATGTCAGTGCAAGATGTTTTCAGTTTGGATAGCCCTTACATTTATTTAAGTCAAGTGTCACAGGCCGGGGCGGACCCGAGGTCTCTATAAGGGTCACGCCCCTCTCTAATTGCCACCTCGAGGAGTTTCCCAAGACCACCCCAATGACCAGACAAACAAGTATTCTATAAGTTAAAATGAAACTTTATTTAAATATCTAAAAGCAGAGGGAAAGGGGAAAGGGCAGTTTAAAACAATCTTCTTTTTCTCGCCTCCAGGCGGTTTGGACCATGAAGCCAGAGCCGGCCCTAGACCTTCGGGGGCCCTAAGCACAATTTGGTCGGGGGCCCATTTGACCGAAGTAAGGCCTAAAGAAAAGAAATGACTACCTTATAGCTATACTGTACATATTATATCTACTATGTTATTTTTTTATATTGTCATTTAAATTATGTTTTTTAATTATTCTATGTATACTGTATGTTAATGATCTTTTTTACGCTGCTGGTCCTGAGTACGTTCTTATGTGGCAACATGTAGCCTACAGAATTCAATAAAAGACCTTGGGGTGGTCCCGGACAGGGATTATCTTAAGCCAGGACTCTGCCTTAGTTTAATTAGAAAACATAACCAATTTTTACAAACATGCCTTACTAAAAACATTATTTGTGTGCATTTTGAGGCAAAACAAAGGGCACGGGTGTATTTTAAGATATGTCAGTGCAAGCTTTTTTCAATTTGGACAGCTCTTAGCCTACTTTTATTTTAGTCCATCCATGACTAGTTTAATTTCTGTCAGGGAAACTGCCCCCTTGAGATCTTGATTTGAGTTCCATGTTTACTGTCTAACAGGAAAAATATAATACCACTGAACTGAATAGCAGTGCAGTGCAACGAACACACCCTGATGAACTTGCTGAATAAAAAGACTGATAAAGTTATTTTCACTGACCATCAAAGAAACTTTAATTGACACCAGAGTTTAAGAGGCACAAACAACAGCCTATATATAATTTGAATGAAATATAGTAAATAGAATAACATTTAAATAAAATATTATATAAAATAATAAATAGAACACTTAAATGTTTACATTTTTCAAATAAACAACATTAACCATAATATCTCAAACACCACAAACAAGATTAAAAGTAGCTAACATTCGCTATAACAACCGCCTCACTATATATTATCCCTTACGTAAATAGCATGACAAAAGTTAATAGGCTTGTTTGAGATGAGCTAAATCTGCGCATAACCGATCACCGGTGATCAGCGCGAGATGCGTTTTTCAACTTGTTCTTGACTTATGACATTCATATTTTTTATTAATTCCTTTAAACTTTTGTATTGGTGTTGGATTAGTTGTACTGTGAGCTGTTTATATTTTACACAAAAACAAATTTAGACTTAGATTACATCCCAACATTTACTAAGAAGCCTTCCAGTAATGAACAGTTCACCTTTGTTGATTCTCCTTATAAACATCTTAATGTAAATGCATTTGTTGGTATTTCAGTTGCATCTATTTAATCCGCGATAAAATACGCGAACGCGATCTCTTCCATTGCTGATGTTTGCAGTCCACAACAAAGCGAGATTCATAAAGTGTCCGGCTTGCCTGCAGTTTTTTTACTCCTCACCTTACTGCAGCCGTCTGCGCTCGTCTAAATTCCAGGCAAGGCAAGCTGCATCTCAAACAAGCGTCTGACAGACAATGATCAGGTGATGAGTGACATCATAGGGTCAGTCAGGGTCAAGATTAGCGGGGAACTCGCCATAATAAAGAACTAAATAAAAACAACTGTGCTTATTATTATGCCCTATAAAGAGCGCTGTAGATCCATTTCTTTTTATTTATTTTATGTTACTTTTGATGTATTTTTTTTTTCAACCACTAGCTGGCAGTGACTCTATGGGGCCCTCTGCTGGCCACGGGGCCCTTTGCAGTCGCAAGTGTTGTTTAGTGGCTGGGCCGGCTCTGCATGAAGCGGGGACTGGGACTCTTTCCTGGGTTGGTCCTTGGACTCGTGGCGCCCTCCGCTTCTTCCTGGAGGCAGACAGGGGAGAACACTATTAGTGGCTTGTTTCTGTACTCGTTGCTACTTGCCTAACCTCTTCGGTCTCTTGTTCTCCCGACAGGTTTCCTTGGCTGGGCGTCCCGGTCTCTCGGGGAACTCTCACGCCCCACGGGTGCGAACCGTGGCCAGAGGCGGATACTCACACTACGTCGGCGGCTTGTTTCTCGTTCGAGGGTTACTATGGGTCAAGGTAGGTTACATACTTTGCAGGTAAATTACTCACAGGACTTAGGATCTTCGTTCACTCTGGGGCACGTACTGGAGCAAGGTAGGTTACACGCCACTAGGGTAGACACTCACAAGACTTGGGCTCTTCGTTCGCTCCGGGACATCCACTGGGGCACCGGTAAGCGTTTCACGCTATTTGCCCTGTTTGTCCCTCCTTAAGACGTTGCTGTAGGCAGAGGTAGGTAACACATCACAATGGTAAGTAACTCACAAGACTTAGACTTCTCGTTGCTGTTACAGGCAGTGGGTTTTCGCAGCAGCGTCCATACACGGTATACCTCCACCCTTCACCTAAGCTTCCGGGGTGTCGTGGGGACTGAGGAGTCGTGTGGCACAGAGCCGAACGCTTCCCTAACTCCCCCCCTTCTGTTGTGGTAACCGGGTAACGAGCTGGGGCGAACACTAGACGGGGCTCCGCCCACACCCAAGGTTTCGGTGGGATATATCTACACACCCCTACGACCCTCCGTCCGTACAATGCACGTTGGCTGCTACTCACTCCGATGTACCGCCGGGCTTCACCACTGCCTGCTAGCTGGGGTGGCGTGACTCTTGCTAACACACAGGGAGGCAAAACAAAAAGAAGTGTAATTTCCCTTCCTCATAGGGCTCAGACCACAGCGTGTTCTCTCCTTCTCACGACCCGTCCGGGCCAGGGCAGCTTTGGTCGCTACAAGCACAGCATACACAGCAAGCTTTAGTGTAAACACAATTGATAATCACAATTCACCCACAGCACTCTGCACACACACTTTACGTGTATATATGGACTGGAGCCGCCTGGCTTTGACTACCTCGTGAGACGGTTGGAGCGTTGTTCTATCCCTAGAGAAGACGGGTTAGTACACAATGTCGATCAATGCAGCCCCAGTATGTTCACAGTTACCTCTTCGGCTCACCCACGCTTCCTTCCTCCGCAGGGCCAGATAAACAGACAACACACGTTTCCCCAGTCGAGTTTCTTACCCGTGTTTCCGGTCGATCCACGGCTCGCCCACGCTCCTCTCTTTGGTGGGGCCAGGGACCTTCAACACACTTCGAATGTACACCAAGTAGCTCTTCTTATAAATACTTCGTCAGCACACATCAGCTGTTACTCACTCTTTGTTGTCAACACAATCCCACAGCAATGTACTCTCTGACTCGATAGTGACACAGTCACACGTGAAATCGCCCAGTGATCCTCTTCGCCCGGTCGTCTTACACCTCCTTTATCCCCAAGGGATCGATATAGAACGATAAAGCAGGTCTGCACAGCAGCAACACAGCGCACACAAAGTATACCAAAAGCACCCCGGTGTGGTGTCCCTTTAATTTCCACAGCCCCGTCCTTTTCGCCTCTTTTTGGCAGCCGCACTCTTTCCTTACACCATAAGTGTTTCCTGGATCAACGGCGCCCTCCGGCTCCTCCAGGGACGGAGCGTGTGGTTCAGTTTTCCCAAGGCATAAAGGGACTCACGCCCGAAAACAACTCTCTCTCCTTTGTGCTTCTTGGACCTTTTTATGTGCTTGTCTTCACTCCCTCCTCCAATCGCGGGTTGCTCCACTGATTCGCCACACCTGTTGCTCATTTCTCATGCTTTTTGTTGTCAGGGAGACCAGGAAGTACAATGGTGCTTTAAAATCGGGTCCGGGTGGAAACCATACCCAAGCGGAACCCTTCTCTGCCACTTTTTGTTCCTGCCCTACATAGTCACCTGGTGACATCAGGACTAGTCTAATCCCTGTCTGGGAAACCGCCCCATGTCAAGCAAAATTCATGCTTAAGTAGCAGAAATGTGCATCTTATATTAATATTTATACACATACATTTTGCACCAAGTGTGTGTTTGTTTAAACTGTCAAACTATAAATTATATGTGTAAACAGCCAGTTAAAGTCTGCATCTGTTTTTATTTAGTTTTTCCCGGTTGCTTAAACAGATTTCTTGAAACTTTGCCTCATATTCCTAAACAGTACACAGAATTTCATAATGTCTCACACATTTCTCCAAACATCCTATTTTCAGGTCAAAATGAAGCTCTACCCTTAAAACCATTCAATCTTACTGAAAAACCAAACTTTTTCCTCAGACATCACACATAAGCTTTCAAAAACACACAAACACTACAACATAGTATTACATACTGGTACAATAAATTCAAAACAATATATCCAAAACTGGAAGTTGCTTGTGGTTCTCCCCCTCAAAAACCTTTTCACATGACCAAAAAAGACACAATCAACGTATGCATTAGCACATTTTTATTCATTCATATGCTACACAGCACAACTGTAAAACTATTATTCCACCTCAACATCCCGTCTTTGTTCTGGGTCAGGCCAGAGAATCTCATCCACATCACAGGCTATATTGGCCCAGGCCAAACAGCGAAGGTAAAATCCTCTTGCCTGATACACCCCTGGCATTTATCTTCTGATATGTCGATCTGTACGGAAGGCAATCTGATGCATTTCTTTATTCCAGTAGCATAGTCCAACAGTGTATGCACACTAAAGTTACTGTACAGAGCAGTCTTACTGTAAGTACATCTACATGTTTCCCTACCTGAAGGTTCTGCAGATGAGGTGACAGTGAAGCGACTTAAATTAGGCTTCACTCGTTGCTCAGCCTCCCTCAGTCATACCATGGACAAGGACATGGTCAGCTAGAGTGGCTCGAATTTCATCTGAGACTGTTTGTCACCTTGTCCTTCATCTCCCTCCTCCTCTTTTACCACGTCCTCCTTCTCTTCCTCCTCCTCCTCCTCCTCCTCTTCCTCCTCCTTCACCACGTCCTCCTGCTTTCCCTCCTCCTCTGCTTACTCCTCTTCCTCTCCCTCCTCCTCTTTCACCACGTCCTCCTCCTCTTCACCACGTCCTCCTCCTTTCCCTCCTCCTCTCCCTCCTCCTCTCCCTCCTCCTTCACCACGTCCTCCTTCTTTCCCTCCTCTTCTGCCTCCTCCTTCTTTCCCTCCTCCTCTTCCTCTCCCTCCTCCTCTTTCAACATGTCCTCCTCCTCTTTCACCACGTCCTCTTCCTCCTCCTTCACCATGTCCTCCTTCTTTCCCTCCTCCTCTGCCTCCTCCTCTTCCTCTCCCTCCTCCTCTTTCACCACGTTGTCCTCCTTTTCCTCCTCTTTCACCACTTCCTCCTTCTCTTCCTCCTCCTTGACCACGTTGTCTTCCTCTTCCTCCTCTTTCACCACGTCCTCCTCCTCCTTCTCCTCCTTCACCACGTCCTCCTTCTTTCCCTCCTCTTCTTCCTCTCCCTCCTCCTCATTCACCACGTTCTCCTTCTTTCCCTCCTCCTCTGCCTCCTCCTCTTCCTCTCCCTCCTCCTCTTTCACCACGTCCTCCTCCTCTCCCTCCTCCTCTCCCTCCTCCTCTCCCTCCTCCTTCACCACGTCCTCCTTCTTTCCCTCCTCTTCTGCCTCCTCCTTCTTTCCCTCCTCCTCTGCCTCCTCCTCTTCCTCTCCCTCCTCCTCTTTCAACATGTCCTCCTCCTCTTTCACCATGTCCTCTTCCTCCTCCTTCACCATGTCCTCCTCCTTTCCCTCCTCTTCGGCCTCTTCCTCTCCCTCCTCCTTCAACACGTCCTCCTTCTTTCCCTCCTCCTCTGCCTCCTCCTCTTCCTCCTCCTCTTTCACCACGTTGTCCTCCTTTTCCTCCTCTTTCACCACTTCCTCCTTCTCTTCCTCCTCCTTGACCACGTTGTCTTCCTCTTCCTCCTCTTTCACCACGTCCTCCTCCTCCTTTTCCTCCTTCACCACGTCCTCCTTCTTTCCCTCCTCTTCTTCCTCTCCCTCCTCCTCATTCACCACGTCCTCCTCCTCTGCCTCCTCCTTTCCCTTCTCCTCTTCCTCTCTCTCCTCCTCTTCCTCATCTTTCACCACGTCCTCCTCTTCCTCCTCCTTCACCACGTCCTCCTTCTTTCCCACCTCCTCTGTCTCTTCCTCTCCCTCCTCCTCTTTCTCATCGACCTATTCTTTAATTTCTCTGTGGATCCATTGTTCCAAACTCAGTGAACTGATTCCGGTCCTTTTATCTAACTATTGAAGGATCTGATTGATGTGTGTTCAATTTAGTGTTTCCACCTTGGTAATTGTTTGCTAATTGAGCCTAAGCTGTGCTGACTTGAGTGAACAGTATTGAATGCTAGTGCTTTCCATATGACCAGATGGTGTAAGCACTGAGAAATGTAGGGATTTGTGTGTAGAGTTTTGAAGTAACAGTTTATCAAATCTGACTCATATGTTAAAGCAGGGGAGTAGTGTTTATAGTCCAGCAAAATGATTGTGCTTCTTGAAAAAAGGCATTATGGTTTAGAAATTTTAGTTCAAAAGCCTGGTTATAGTGTTTTAGCAATTGAGAAAAACTGTAATAGATGCTCCTTAAAGTGCATTGGAGAGCTACAGATTTTATAAGTTCAGTATTTACCTGGGAATAAAAGTCATGACTTTAAGCTACAGGTGTTTTGTGGTATCGCATAAAAACAATGATACGTGAATCAAATCTCCAAAACTGGCATACATTAAATATGCTACTTACTTGAGGCAGCTATATTATTTATTCTGTAAGAAAATGCATAAATTCCAATGAAAGTGCATTCAACAGATACCACAGTAATGTGACTCGTTCTGTAGATGCTCAACCTGTATAGCTGTTATAAGGGTGCTATAAAACATACACTGCAACTTCCTTTATAGACATTATGTTTAGTTTAGACCGAACTATATTGCTTAACAATCAGACTGTGTTTACCCTCAGGTCTCAGACAGTGTGAACTTTGACCTTTCAAGAGGATTTATACTTCTGTATCCATCACACACTGTTGGCCCTGCATAGGTGTGGTGGTTATGGTGTAGCCGAATGGGTGTTTAAACTTTATGATGCCAAGGAGCCCCAAATAAGATTATCTTTTGTGTTGAACGCTTTTTCTAAACTAAATATCTATATGGTTTTTTTTTTGTTAAAAGAAATATTCTAATGTGTTTTATATTATTATAAAGACAACATATTGTCTCCAAAATTAAATAATTGGTTAAATTTAATGTAATATTCTGGAAGTTGAAAGGAGAGATGAAACGGTAATAAAGTCTGGTTGCTGTCTTTTTTTATTTGAAATCTTCATGCATTGCACAACAGAGAGACTCTTCCAAAACTAAGTTTGAAGTGTGACAGTATGAGTTCTGTGAGTGAACATGAGAAAGGATTATGACCTGATCTATAATCCCTCATTATAACCGTTCTTCAGAGAGATTTAATGAGTACCTTCTGTCATATCAACTAGAGAGGTTTCCTTTGATCAAACAAAAACTGTATTCTGTAATGTTCAAAAACATCTATTGATGAATTACCTACAGAATGATAAGATTTTGAGCTATTAGAGAATAATGTTGCCAGGATTTTCACAGATCAAATGGATAAATGAGAGAAACTGAAATTTTTTTTTAGAAGGATATTTATGTTCTGATATTTGTTTCATCTGCAGTTTCCTGAGGTGTTCAACACCTCGTGGAGAAGTTTTATTATTTTATCTTTGACGGTTTGGAAATTGTTATTCTGTCTTATGTTTACTGTTTTCACGATTATTATGTTTATTTTCTGTTTGTCCCTTCTTCATTATAGTATATCCATGGTCTTAGTAACAGACAGAGATTTATCGTCATTTTCAACTGTTCCATGAGTAAAGCAATAAGAAGAAATCATCCAGCTGAATTCACTTCAACCAGGATTCACTTTTTTTCCACAGCTACATTTGAGTACTGTACTACCAACCTGATGGGTTGAAATGTAACCTATCCAGGGTTGTTTTAATGCATTGTCGGGTCAAACATAAACATTTTCTGGGTAAATTTTACACAATGACTGGGTTAGCCCTTTTTGACCCAATGCTGGGATTGAAGATAACTCAACATGTTTCAGATTGTATAAATAAAAATATTGTAAGAATGCATAAAAGGTTTTGTCTTTGGTCCTCACTGAGCAGCTAAAAGTGACTGTGGGATATAATAAAAAACTCTAGTTACTAACTTACACTACACTAACAAAAAATACTATAGGTTATTTTCAAATCCGCGTAGGGTTAAAAAGGGACGAGCCCAGCCCCCAAAAAGGCTAAATTACCCCCCCCCAACAAAAAAAAATTACATTTTAAGAAAAACTCAGCAAAGTCAACAACCAAGCTTAGGTTAAATTTCAAACAAACCGACTGGTTTCATCCCTTCTTGACCCAATTTTTTAGAGTATAGAGAGAGACAGATTCAGCTGGTGTCACATTTATATGGCTTTCCTGGGTTAAATGACACCTAATAACACACTTCACCACACAACACTGGACTCTAGTGGTTACTCAAGACCTCGCACTGCAAAACTCCACCGCAATACTAGAATTGTGACACACACAATTTTTACAGTGATAGATCTGGCATTTCCCCCAAGATCGCACATACATTAATGCTATTCACTTTACATATAACTTTTAAAATGACACATAACAATGTTCACTCATACATGCATTCATACAAACAATTGAAACAAATGTTTAAAAGACACTTACCCTGTCTCCAGGCAACAAGACCCCGCCCCGGGGTCTCAGGGAAGCACAGTCAAGCCGGTCGTCAACCGGACAGATGGACTCTTCCTGGTAAGGATTGGGTTTAATCCGAGAGGCTCCGTTATTCATGAATTGTCAGTTCTCAAGTTCACAGAATAAATGTTCACGCTTCAGGTGGGAGTTAGCTGATCAATGCGGTTTCAATAACCCCATAACAGGACAGAGTATCGAATGTCTTTTGCTCTGCGCGTTACCAAATAATGTCCTTGCGCGTCTGAGCTCTCATGCACATGAATAAGTGGCCAGCACTCCTAAATCCCCCCCCAGCATATCTAACTACACACAAAAAGCACCCTCGCTAACTATCTTCGTTGCCGGACAGACCCTATTGGCCTCGAGCAACCCAAAGCGTCGCCACTCTTTCTGAGCGCAAAACGGCCATTCACATTTAGTCCTCTCCCACGCGCTTACCTTGCATCAGGTCTCTTAAATCTCCTCTCCTCCAGGTGACACCAATCATCCTCATTTAGTTTGAGGGAGGAGACAGAGACTGTCAAACTCGCAGGTCTAGATCAATGCCAGCAACACACTTCTCAGCCGACACAAAGAAAACCTTATAGTTCATTACATTATAAAACCCTGGTTTCCTGAGAAGGTAACGAGACGCTGTTCCCCGATAGCAATGCTTCGTGGAACGCCTAGGCGTGACTGATCTGAAGCATAAAACAATGATGAGATAATTTGATACTGACCGTGATGCCGTACGGACCAGGGGTATAAGAAGGCATCCCATACAAACACACCCGCTGCCTACAGGGATGCAGGGAATATGGCATGGAGATGCAGCATCTCGTTCCCTTCTCAGGGAACCAGGGTTATATACCTAACCTGAGACGTTCCCTTTCGAGGAACTCGAGCTGCATCGCCATAGCAACGATTTGGGGAATAAGATGCCCACGCTTCCATACTACCAAATGCCTGTAGCATGTATAACTGAACACAGTCAAGGCAAAAGAACCTGGGACCCTAAATAGGTGTCTAGGTCTAAATTATAAAAACTGACGAAGGTGAGCGGCAAAGAGACCAACCGGCCGCATCACATACGTCCTGGAGTGAAGTGCCTGTCCCTAAGGCCTTAGAGGCAGCCATATCCTGGGTAGAGTGGGCCCTCACAACGATGGGTGAGGGTATACCCTGATGTTTATAAGCCAGTGAGATAGCATCCACTTTCCATCTGCTCAGAGTCTGCTTGGTCGCCGGTAAACCTTTTCTGGGTGAACCAAAGCACACAAATAGCTGCTCGGACTTCCTCCACTGAGCAGTCCTGTGAACGTATGTGTCCAGTGCTCACACAGGACACACCAAATTCAGCTTTTCCTGGTCTGCACTCCTGAATGGGGGAGGACAAAGGGCCTGCAGAACAATGGGCCTCGGCACATTGTTCAGCACCTTGGGAACATAACATGGCCTTGGGTGTAGAAAAGCCTTAGCCATCCCTGGTGCAAACTCAAGACATGTAGGGGATACCGACAGGGCCTGAAGGGCCCCCACTCACTTTAAGGAAGTAATTGCCTGAAGGAACACAGTCTTAAAGGCCAGAAACCTATCTGGCGAAGTCTCAAGTGGCTCAAACAGAGCCGACAAGAGCCCTTCCAGTATGACGCTAGATCCCAAGTGGGCACCCTGTATGTCTCCCTTATTTAACACACCTGATTCAAATCATCAGCTCATTAGTAGACATCTCTATGAACTGAACTAAGTCTGCCAGATAAGAGAGACATACAAAATGTGCAGAGCAGTGGGCCTCCAGGGATGGAGTTGAGAACCACTGATCACAGACCACAGATGTGTTGTCTGTCCAGACAAGAACATGATAGCACCTCAGATCTGAAAGGAAATGCCTGAGTCCAAACCATACCACCATCATTTCCAAGGCAATTTATGTGCCATAGCCGATGATGCGGTTTCCAGAGATTTTGACCCTGACGGCCTTCCATTATCGCAAACCCAACCTGTGAGATACTGGTCTGTTGTCAGCGTCACACGTCGACAACGCGCTCCCAGCACAGGACCTTGGGACAAAAACACTGGCTTTTTCCACATCACCAGAGCACGCAGACAACGGTGTGTGACTTTGATCATATGAAAGGGGTTCCCCTTCGGGGAAAAGCCTTTGGTCTTTAGCACCACTGTAGAGGTCTCATGTGCAGCAGACCAGCGGGGATAATGCTGGATGTGGCAGTCTCTGAAACTGCTTCACCGTGCGCAGCTGGCCCAGCTTCAACGCTCACGGCTGTTATGATGGCATCGATACATGCATCGTCGCATCCCAAAATCACACCCAAATAAGTGGTTCTCTGAACAGGAGAAAGCAAAATGTTTTGGTATTCAGCCGCAACCCCAGATCTCTCATATGAGCAAGAACAACTCACATCTCGATGCTGAACTGCTATTTGTTCTGACTCAGCCAGAATCAGCCAATTGTCTATATAATTCAATATGCGAAAGCCTTTCATGCGCAGGGGGGTTAAAACTGCACCCACACATTTTTGTGAATGTGCGGGGTGA
Source organism: Paramisgurnus dabryanus (assembly GCF_030506205.2). Taxonomy (NCBI): domain Eukaryota; kingdom Metazoa; phylum Chordata; class Actinopteri; order Cypriniformes; family Cobitidae; genus Paramisgurnus; species Paramisgurnus dabryanus. Next base: position 28,740,462 of record NC_133346.1, read on the forward strand.
TAACGCCAGGCTGAAAGGAAGAACCCGATATTGGTGTACTGTGCCCTGATACGCAAGCCTCAGGAATTTCCTGTGTTGGGGAAGGATGGAAATGTGAAAAAACATATCTTTGAGGTCTATGGTGACAAACCAGTAGCCCAACCTTATTTGTCCTTATTTGTGTGACAATGTGCTTTAGTGTCAACATTTTGAATTTTAACCGCATAACTGAGTGGTTTAATTCTCTGAGATCCAGAATGGGACGTAACCCGGCGTCCTTCTTTGGGACAGTAAAATAGTTGCTGTAGAACCCTGTGTCTCTCTTGTGTGAAGGAATAATCTCTATAGCCCACTTGCACAAGACTGAGTTTACTTATTGTTCTAGAATTAGAGCCTGCTAGGGTCGCACCGCTATGGGCAGCATGCTGGAAAACCGAGGTTGGTGACATTGAAACTGAATGGCATACACGTACTCGATTGTGCGTTTTACCCATTTTGATACATTGGGCAGCTTTTCCCACGCCCGCAATGTAATTTACCAAAGGAACCAGTCCCTTGAGACTGGTCTCTGGTGTGCTTTGAGTACTTTGTGTAATGGAGACTGCTCTGCCCTGCTGCGCTATGTGCGGTAGAGCTGGCATCATGATGCGCAGGGGGCACCGAGACACAGAGGGCACCATAGACTCTGCCCCGGCAGGGGGAGCCCCCGCTACGTCTGATACTAGGATCGCTTCTTTGCCGAAGCCTTCCTCACTTGTATGACCTGTCTCAGATCCGACCTCGGTTCGGATTTCCCGGGATTGAGAGTGATGTCCGGTCCCCCGTATGCTCTGAGGAGTAGCACGAGACGCTACACTTTGTTTCTGACGATCTCTGTATGAGTAACTACAGGATGGTTGGGGCAGTGCACGCCCGGCAGGCGCATAGCGATCTTGGCGAGGGAGATATCTTCTGCAAGCTGCAGCCTGTCTCTGCGTCTCCTGAAATCTCTTGACCACGGAATTAACAGTGTTGCCGAAGAGACCCGAGGGAGCAATCTGGGCGTCCATGAGGAACACCTTATCAGGGGATTTAATGTTGGACAAATTCAGCCAAAGATGCCTCTTAACTGCAACCAGTGCGGCCATAGCACCCCCGACTGACTTTGCCACCTCGCGAGTTGCCTGTAGGGAGACATCCGTCCCCAGACAGAGCAAACTGACCACGTCTGGGTTCGCCTCCTTATCTTTAACCAGCTGTTGTATTGACTCAGCCTGGGACGCCTGCAACAGCCCCATGGTGTGCAGACAAGCGCCCGCCTGGCTTGCCGATGTAAAGGCTTTACCAACCAGCATGGACGTGATGTGGGATGGTTTATTTGGCAACGAGGGTGCCTTCAGAGAGGAAGCCGAGGGGGGAGACAGGTAACTCGCCAGAGTCGGTTCCACTTGAGGTAACGATCCATACCTGTGATCCTTTGCCCCAAGATGTTTGAATAAATATTGGACTGAGGGGGAAATGTATGGGCTGAATAGGGATGACTCCAAGACCTAGACAGTTCTCCGTGGAGATCAGAGAAAAAGGGGAGGTGCCGTTTAATAGGCTGTGCTGGTTGCTTCAGATACCGCTCATCCAGACAGCTCTGAGGGCGAGCACACTGCTGCTCAGCCGGCCGGTCCAAGCCAAGCTGAGTCACAGCAAGAGTCACCGCCTCCACCAGCTCGTCGTACTCGGGGGAGACCGTGGGTGCGTCGTCAAAGTCTCCAATATCTCCTGCATCAACGCTTAACACATCCACCTCCTCAGAGGACAGAGAGAGCATTGGACTACCTTCGGGGGCAGGAGGAACAGCTCCTGCCACACCGGAGGGGGGAAATGATACCACAGAGGAGGGGAGAGAAACCAACTCCATCTTCTTGGTGAGATCCATTTGCGACCCCCACGAGTGCAGTCGCCTTTCTGCTCAACAGAAGCGGGACCGGAGCCATGAGGGGCACGAGCCTGAGCACCCTTCTCGAAGAGTGCGAGACAAGAATGCAACACAGGCATGGGAAGACGTTCACAATGCACACAGTTAGATCCCCCAAGACCAAACTGTGCATGCTGCTCTCCAAGGCATTTAACACAGAGGCTGTGTGTGTTCGTGATGTAAAGCAGACAGGGAGGTACGCACAACTTAAACTTCTCTGACATACTTCAGATCATGTTAAACATACACGCAGTCACTTGCTGAGGCACTAAAAGCAAGTGTGTTTGTATCGGATGCCTTCTTATACCCCTGGTCTGCACGGCATCACGGTCAGTATCCAGTTATCTCATCATTGTTTATGTTTTACACGTGCTTCAGATCATTCACGCCGAGGTGTTCCAAGAAGCGTTGCTATGGCGACGTAGCTCGAGTTCCTCGAAAGAGAACAGCAAGTCATCCGTCTTTGTCTATGGGCTGTATTTAGTGTATCGCGTCACTCGCTGAAGAAACAAACAGGGTAAAACGGAGCTTTAAACTCATCACAACCCCATAATTTAATGGAAAATGAATAGAAAAGATGGATCTGTCTAATTAAATATTAAGTAAAAATGCATCAGTACAACTAGAATGTGAACATTTGTGAAAATTTTTTGGATTTAAATTCAGTCAGTAAAGTAAGTTACTGTCATCATAGAGGTATGAGTTGGCAGGGTTTTCCCTATATAACACAACTTAAGTTTAACAGTAACTAGAGTAATTTACACAGCGATGCTCGGTTGAGTCATCTCGCTGCTAGTATCTCCCCCTCGCTCCTCTTGCTCTCAGGTGTTGTTGCCAGTGTTGCCAGATCTTGCGAGACAAATAAGCAACCAGGGGTGCGTTTCCCAAAAGCATCGTTGCTAACCTCTTGCAACTTAGTTGGTTGGCAATGGGAAATTGCATTGCAACCAACAAAGTTGCTAACTTAGGAAACGCACCCCAGGCCTGTGAAAAAACAAGCCCAAAACAAGTGACTTTTCTACGCCCCCCCCCCCCCATGTCCGCGAGCTTCATTAAGGAGAACGGTGCTGCATTTTTTTTATGTTTCTCTGTGCTAGCATTCTGTGCGAGGTCCGCATGTTGTGCACGTATTTCACACTTAACTGTTACTTGGAGGCGGACACTCCTCAAGTATTTTTACCTTCTACATAAAAGAAAATTTTTAAGTATTCATATTTTATCCGTGTTTTTCTTTGAAAAACATACATTCCAGAGCATATTATATACTTTTTACTCCACTACATTTCTTTATTTCAACCTTTTACTCATTTCTCCTTCTCCCATACTTTGTCCCAGGCATTTGTTCCCCCCAAAAACTCTCTTACAGTCCCATCAGTCGCAACTCGCGTGCATTAATTTAAAGTTTACGTCACTCACTGACTACGTTTTCCTAACCAGAAAAAAAACTGATTGCCCTGCTCTGCCTCCAATTGGCTGGTACTCGTTCCCATCTGGGTCATAGCCAGTTAGAAGCAGGATGTGGGTGGGAAAAAACTCTGGTGCCTGTCTCCTGTGTGTATGGGGAAAGGGGAGGGACAGAGACAACAGGCTAGACAGACTCCTACATTTAAATAACATTTAAAAAAAATATCTGATTGACAACTTATAATGGAGATGGGATCAAGCCCAAATAAGCAACTACACTTTAGAAACAAGCCCAAAAAAAAAACACGCAACCCGCTACTACCAATATTTGTAAGCGACTTTACAGAAAAACAAGCCCAAATTCGCTTATAATAAGCGGACTTGGCAACACTGGTTGTTTCTCTGCGCGTTAGGGAACGTAAATGAAACACACGTCATCGCGTCGCTATATCATTGATATCATGATATGACTTTTTTTATTATGTAAAAAATTATACAGGTATAATCGTGAACGGTATGATTTGGCACACCCATAGTAGCAAATCAGCAGTAAGGGGCATGTCTACTAACCTGCCTTTAATTCTAAATATTATCTTTAAAATATATCTGGTTTAGTCAGATGTATTGCACATAGTGTAGTTTCTTTGCGGCTATAGTCAAGGTTATTTATTTATAGACTGTAAATTTCTACTGCGAGTGTCAGCTGACATTAATTCATCCTGTGCAGAATCTAAAATGACCCTTTGTGGTCATAAGAGAAAACATATAAAAACATTAAATTCCTATAAAAATATTCTTCACATAAAAAGACAAAAGAGGCCATTTTGAAAAAGTATCTTTATTTACGACAAAACAAAAACTCTCGCACCAAAAGAAAATCAAGACCATAGATGATGTGACTAAAACTGCTGTTCTGTAAACTGAGATACCAAAGATATCAGTGCTGTCACAAAGAGAAATACTTTAACAATACTTTAAGAGAAACTTACATACAACCTCAGCAGCAGATGAAACATACAATCTACACACACGCACACACACTTATATATAAAAATCAAAAGGATTTATATTTTTTCACATATAAAAAAATACCAAAAACCTGAAACACATAATACATGACATTATTATTAGTATAGAGAAACAATGTCAGTAGCAACATGTGCACAAATATCATTTGTGAAAGTCTAAGGTAAGCAGATAATTGCTGATTGTGGTCTTAAAATTATAATGTTTTGAATTCGCATGAGTAATATTGACAGCAATCTGAATCGTACCAGTCATGTGACTGTAGGCATGATTTCCTCAGCTAGTTCACAATACAACACAAGCAGGTGTACAACGTCAGGGGCTCAAAATCAATATTAACACTCATCTGTGTTTATTCAGAGAAAGCGAATGTGTTTCAGAAAATAAAGTAACTAGTTCTTAGTAATGATATGAAATGTAAAGATTTATCATGACATTCTCATGATTGTGCACATCGAGTACTTGCATAAATATTCAAACTATTTATACCAAAAACTAAACCTAACTGTATTTCAGATCCAGGTCATTCAAAACAATTATCTGTATATGATAAAAGTTTTTTGTAGTCTTGGTCCAACACACAATGTTTCTTAACCCAGCTGAGGAGACTCTTAAAACAGAGGAGGAAAATGAGCGGAGTTCAGGAGTCGAAGCAGGATTTCATGATTGCCTCCCTATCAAATCTGAAACTGAGGAAAGACTGCGAGGAAAGGACACATTCATGTTCTCCAAAACACAACTCTCCGTTTAAACCATATTCATCAACAGCTTCATCTGTTGAAAACAAATATGGACAATGTTAAGAGTTAAAAAGTAATGCGAAAAAAGAAAGAATCAAGTACACTTATATATTTTTAGGATGTTAAAATATTTTAACTGGAAAACAATGCTAAAATACCCAAACAAATTTTTTTGTACTTAAACTCACCTAAAGAATTATTAGGAACACCTGTTCAATTTCTCATTAATGCAATTATCTAATCAACAAATCGTGTGGCAGTTGCTTCAATGCATTTAGGGGTGTGGTCCTGGTCAAGATAATCTCCTGTGCTCCAAACTGAAGCCGTTTCTCAATGTCAAGGAAGGATCCTCGGAAGCCAGAATTTCGAGGATGCTACGTCATCGACGTCCGTCGAAGGACTGTTCCAATGTCGAGGATCCTCGAAATTTCAGCCAAGGACTGAGTCCTTCGTTCGAGAAATATCCCATGTACAAGAAAGGATGCATATGTGTATCCTTCGCATGCTTCAGGCGCTGAAATCACCCACAATCCTATGTGTGCAGCACCGAAAGCACACCTTTCAATCACGCAATGACGTGCACTTGCTAGCCTGTTCCATTTAACGTGTTCTCCGAATGCTTAAGAGAAGCCTCACCTAGCCTCTGAAGGAAGTGACTTTTAAGGACTAGTCCTGCCAAGGAAGTATCCTTGACATTGAGAAACGGCCTGAATGTCAGAATGGGAAGGAAATGTGATTTAAGCAATTTTGAGCGTGGTATGGTTGTTGGTGCCAGACAGGCCGGTCTGAGTATTTCACAATTTGCTCAGTTACTGGGATTTTCACTCACAAACATTTCTAGGGTTTACAAAGAATGGTGTGAAAAGGGAAAAACATCCAAGAATGCGGCAGTATCATTTCAAATTGGTTTCTTAAACATGACAATGAGTTTACTGTACTAAAATGGTCCCCACAGTCACCAGATCTCAACCCAAAAGAGCATCTTTGCAAGATGCTATCCTATCAATATGGGCCAATATTTCTAAAGAATGCTTTCAGCACCGTGTTGAATCAATGCCAAATAGAATTAAGGCAGTTCTGAAGGCGAAAGGGAGTCAAACACAGTATTAGTATTGTGTTCCTAGTAATCCTTTAGGTGAGCGTACATAGTTTTTAGTTTCTAACAATATGTGAGCAATGGAGACAGCACCACCTAGGGGTTGCAATGTCTAAATTGTTCATAATGTTGGTAAGCTGTATTAGCTCAGGTACAGCATTGTATAAGAAGGCCCTAATTAGGCTATTCTGATTTTTCAAGATTTAATTTATATAGTACACTTGAAAAGGTTATTTAACACAAGTTAGTAAATTCAGTCACTGAGTGCATCAAAATACCTTTTGCATATTGTTCTTTGACCCTCGAGGTGCATTATGGGTATGTGAACATCAATTCATCACAGTACATGTTTAGTGCATTAAGAGATTGGGTGAACTGTAACATGAAATCTCTGTGATTTTGGTCGTTGCATGACTGCTGGCCAGATGGGTTAACCAGAATATTACAGTAACTGCTGATCTCCTGCTATTTTAATGCACAAACATCTACAGTTTCCTGCCACGTTTTATATGTTTAGTTCTATCATTAGTACGGGACACAAAGCAAGCTTCTGTAAACTAATTTCATTAAAGAGTAACTAAACCCCTGGTCAGAGCCTGACTCCACCCACTGCAATATTTGAAAAATGCAAGAAAAGTGGGCAGATCCCAACGGAGATAGAGGGGACGAACTAGCCTCGTACCAAGTGTGTGGTGAGATCGTAACAAGGGCGTGGTGAGCTTGAACCTGCTTACGTCACGAGTTATTTCTTGGACCCAACATCCAATAGGAAAATTCAACTGCAGTAGCCACTGTTCAACCTGAAGAGGGCAGCACTCAGACGTTTTTACACCATATATTGTAGTATTGAAACACTTTATATCCAAATGTCAAAAAACTTACTAAAATCAATGAACAGCACTAATAGAGCATCATTCTTACAGATCATTAACTAAAAAAAGTTGGTTTAGGGTTTAGTTACTCTTTAACATGACTGTTCTTCTGTAGTCTTTCACTGCAGACATTGTATTAAGTAAGTAAGTAAATTTTATTTATATAGCACATTTAAACATAGCAGGGCTATCCAAAGTGATGTACAGGGTAAAATCAAGTCTAATAAAACTAAAAACAACCAAACAGATAAGACAGAAATGGCATTAGTAGATGATTAAAATGCCAGGGAATAAAGATATGTTTTCAATTTAGATTTAAAAATAGCAATTGTAGGTGCAAGGCGGATGTCCAGAGGTATTATGTCAACATGAACAGAAGGACTGTTTTTATCCGTCATGGCAAGAAAGCGGCTGCTTTGAGCGCAAAGGGCCCATTTATCCAGTATTGGTATATGAAGTGCTCAGGTTGCGTACATATATTATTGTATCAGCTATTGAATAGCACAAATACCTACCAGTTTCAAAGTTGTCTTGCAGTCTTCTGGGCTGAAGTTTCTTATCTTTCTGTAAGACAACACTGTGTTAGTCAACAGAAACAGTCTTACTCTGATGAAGAGTGAATGTGTAACAGTATGGTTTTTGGGAGAACTCACCAGCTGACTCACACCATTAGATTTTTTCTTAATGTTTGGAGAGTCCTGATGTTTCTTTCCATTGCCTTTTACCTGACTCTGAAAAAACACACAAAAAACATATAATGAATTAGCAAAAAAACATCATCTGTCCTGCTAAGATATGAATAACTATTATTTGTGTTATATAAGGAGTTATTTAGGATTGCAACACTTAAAGCAGTTTATCCAGACACCTTAAAGGGGAAATATCATGAAAATCTGACTTTTTCCATGTTTAACTGCTATAATTGGGTCCTCAGTGCTTCTATCAACCTAGCAAATGTGTACAAGATCAACCCAGTAACTTAGTTTGGGTAAACCATTCTCTGCAAGCATGTGAAAAAATAGGTAATTGAAATTTGGCTTCCCGTGTGATGTCAGAAGGGGGTATACCGCCCCTTAATCTGCACTGTCCAACCACGGCACTGCCATTTAGTGCAGAGATCAGCTCATTTGCATTTTAGAGGGCACACCCAAAAACACCACGTTTTGCTCACACCAACAAAGTGACAATTTTGTCATGCTATAATAAATTATCTATATGGTATTTTGATCTTAAACTTCACATACATACTCTGGGGACCCCAAAAATTTATTTGACCTCTTAAAATAGTCCCCTTTAAAGCAATGGTTCTCAAACTTTTCAGTGTGTGCCCCCTATGCTCCTTGTAGGGAGCATGATTCTGTGGCCTCCCAAAGATAATTCATGACAAAAAACAATCACGACCTTAGAATTTTTATTAAACAAATCATAGTACCCTAGCACCATCTTGCCCCCCTCCCCAGTTTGAGAAATGCTGCCTTAAAGGAATAATGAAGGAGACAGAAATGACTAAATATAACTGATTAGTTTACGTCTTATCTTTATCCATGTCTTTTCTATGTGCACGTCTTATCATACAAGTTATTGTCCATTTATAAATAATCCAATCACCTTTGAAATGTTGCATCAAAAAAAAAAACTTGGCTTATAAATAGTAATATTATCTAACTGCTATCAAGTCGTTGAATCATTCACTATGATTTATCCAAAACAGTACTTTATTCAAAGAGAAAACACAGTTTTCTCAAAGACAAGCAAATATTCTTTCTTGAATTATTGTCTGTAATGCTTTAAGAGTTTCATATAAACACAACATAGCAAAGATATGGCTACACTTATCCAATAAGATAAAAACGTACCATGGGTTTAAGCCCATCTACTAATTCACTCTGGGCAGTTTGTCCAAAAGGTTTTTGCAGTTTTTGCTTTGGCCAGTTGTCACCCGACCCTGGAGATGCTTCCAACAACATCTGAGATCTTCTGGGCTTCAAGCTGAAAAACAACAGAGAAAAACTGAATTCAACTAATTCAATTGAATATCCACTCCACAAAAATCCTATATACTGTAGGCCATTACAAGTCGTGTCTGTCTGCGTCCTGCAAGACAGAGGCGTAAGTTGTAGTAGGCGTGTCTTGTCTTAGGAGGCGTGTCTTGCACTTTTCTAAATCGCGGTCTACCACGCGAGATCTTCCTGATCCATTACCCACAGTAGATGGCGGTAGTGCTCTTTTAAGAATGCGAGGCGCCAATAAGCTCAAAGACGACGAAGAAGAAGAGACCTGCCTCTTTTGCGGTAAAACTTCTAGATCATGCATCACGCAAGGAAGTTAAGATGATGTCTGTAAGTAGTGGATTAACAAGAATGAATGTTTTGTTTTTACAAGCCGTTTTGTTTTTTTGTGGTTGTGCTACTGTTTAACATTCTTTACAAACTATTTTAACGTCCCCATAACAGAATTATGTATTTTGCATCATATCTCCTGAACCGAACATAATTACCTAGAAAATGTGCTGTCTATGTTTTGATGGTCAAGGATTATAGCGACAATAAACTGTTCAGGTGAATAGTTAATGGTGAATTCAGTGACGTTGTGAGCAGAGGGAGTCACAGTATCTGAGAACCTAGGCTAGACTTTATAATATTATATATGTCATGTTTAAAGGGGAATTCCGCCTTGAAATGATCCTAGGGTTAATAACAAACGTGTACCGAGTTCGACCGTTCACTGGAGTTTGTTTTCATGTTAGTCTAACGTGACCAGTGTTATTGCTAAACGCAAATTAGCATGTTATGGTAGCCTTCGGGGCATCACTGCATTAAAAACGAAATCGCTATGTCTATACTACTAATAATGCTCAAAATAACCCCACACTTACACTGTAGCACAATGAGGGTCTCTATATGTAAACCGAAGCATTGAGAACTTTGCAAGTGTACAGGCAGTTTATTAAAAATAAACACTTACCGTTCACGTCTGGATCACATATCCATGCGGGCGCCATCTTGGGAAAACTAAACTCTCGCGTGAAACGTTGTTGCCCGTTGTTGTGGAACAGGTGTTGTGCTTTCACGCGAGAGTTCAGTTTTCCCAAGATGGCGCCCGCATGGATATTTGATCCAGACGTGAACGGTAAGTGTTCCTTTTTAATAAACTGCCTGTACACTTGCAAAGTTCTCAATGCTTCGGTTTACATATAGAGACCCTCATTGTGCTACAGTGTAAGTGTGGGGTTATTTTGAGCATTATTAGTAGTATAGACATAGCGATTTCGTTTTTAATGCAGTGATGCCCCGAAGGCTACCATAACATGCTAATTTGCGTTTAGCAATAACACTGGTCACGTTAGACTAACATGAAAACAAACTCCAGTGAACGGTCGAACTCGGTACACGTTTGTTATTAACCCTAGGATCATTTCAAGGCGGAATTCCCCTTTAAGGTCATATTGAATATTGTTCTACTCTTTACAGTCACTGTATTGTTAGGGTTAATGAACAAAGGATTGCGTTTTACAACTCATGCATACAACAGACATGATATTATAAAGTCTAGCCTAGGTTCTCAGATACTGTGATTTCCTTCTCACAACGTCACTGTGTTCACAATGAACTTTGTAATTAACAGCATGCACCTATTTTCAATAAGGGTATGGCCCTTAGGAGGTGGTGGTGTATCATGTTGATGGAGAACTTCCAACTGGAGAAGTACTTATTTAACATTAGGGCATTTACAGATTCTCACATGATTCAACAGGATTATGATTCAACGCTTAATAGCAGGATTTATGCTTCAAGTGATTGCATTTCTGATAATATTTGTATTTCACTCTTATTTCCCTCCACTACCTCATTTAGCCATGGCAAGATTTTTGCACATTGGACCAATGAGTCCATGGATCTCCTAAAGGTCGTCAGCAGCCTGTTATGCATCTGAGGAAGTGCAAGTTAAAGGAGATTGAGATAATAGGTTTGCCTTTCATAGAATGCTTGGTCGTAAACACAGATGATGGTTGCTTTTACATTTGCTAGATGAAAAAGTAAACATTGTGAAGACAGGATTATTGGCTTTTATTAGTTTCACCTGCACTTACTTTGCTACCTCCTGGAAAAACTGACTAAACTGCCTGCTGCAACATGGGTCCATTAACCAGAAATGATACCAGGAATAGAATTAAAAGAGTTTTAACACACTATACTAAGTTTGCACTTAGAACATCAAGACCTTGCTAGGCCGCACCGTCTAGTGGCTCCGCTCGACTTTAATTTCATTCCACCACATACGTAGTGAAAGCGCTTGGTCATATCAGGCTAAGTAAGGCCACCCTCACAACATACACAGTACACTTACCCCCCCACAACAGCTCTTCCCATCCTCAGTAAGCCCCTTTCCATTCTTTGTATATTCGTCCACTCTTCTGTATTGTATTCCTTGAATCTGAAACTATTGTACAAAGTACAATTCACAATAAACAAAAATACCTGTTGTAACTCTTCCTTTCTATTCTATCAGGCCTTAAGCGTGGAAAAGCAACGACAGAGGCTTCCTGTTACTTTGGTTGATGACCCCAAGGTCACTTTTCTTTATCATCAAATAAGTTTTCTAGTGCAAAAATATCACAAAATGCAAACAAGTTTGTGTTGCCTGTTTCAGGCTTTGAGAGTGGGGGAAGAAGAGGAGCCACCAGTGAAAACAATGGTAACAATTTTACTATTTAAGACTGGTAAATAGCACAAAGGATTAGTAATGGTATAAAAGGACATACAGTGAATTTTGTCAAACTTTAGATCTAGTTACTGTAAACAGAATGTTGACCCAATTCTGAATGTGCTCTGCAAAAATGTAGTCATGACCGTGATGTTCCACTTCTGATTTTAGCCAGCCTATTTCTTTGTTGGTATGACACATAGATCTTCCAGAATTATTGAAGTTTAGTACAAAAACAAAATTACTGTTATGGAGAAGCAATATTTAGTATGAAAGGTGGTGGTGTGGCCAACTGGTAAATGTTATTATAAATGCAAAATGGTCACAACTTAATGCCAATGAATACATGACATGTGAAGGCTTTCTCATAACTATCCTCCTGTTAGGGCGCACTCACATTATCCAAACCAAACCGCGCTCGGGCGCGTTTGACCCCCAAAGCCTGGTTTGTTTGACTAGTGTGATCGCTCCGTTCCGCGCCCGGGCGCGGATTGTTTAATCGCGCCGCGGCCGGGTTGCAGAGGTGGGCCGGAGCGCGGTTCACTTGGGCTCAGGCGCGGAAGGCTGTGGTGTGAGCGCAATCGCGCCTGACCGCGATTCAAAAGGTGAAGACGTCAGCTGCGCGACCACTCACCTTCATCTGCCTCCGTAGAAACCTTTTGATTCGCGCAGCGGGGTTACGTGAATGTCTGAGCTGCGCACGTGACAGATGAACTAAGCAATATGATGACATGTGAGAGGGCTGTCTGTAATCGCGCACCAAACGACTCCGAATGAAAAACACAGACTTATCATTACGGTGGGTTCCAGTGTTAAGAGAGAGCTTTACTTCCTGCTTTTTTCAAAACAATCGCATCTTAATGACGAAAGCGCGCCCGGACTCGGATCGATAAGAAGTACAGTGTGAGTGCGTGCATCTGGGGGAGTAGGGAGGGGTGACAATCGTGCTGGGGCTTGGTTTGGTTTGGATAATGTGAGTGCGCCCTTAGTGAGATTTTTCATGTCTTGTTTCTATCATCAGTAATATTTATTTTAATTCATTGTTTTTTTACCTCATGCAGAATATTGAAGACATGCAGGAAGCGAGCAATTTGTTAACACAGCTAAAGGAACAGAACCTCTTCAAAAGGTGAGGTCCAGGTGCCACGCTTCCTTGGCATGGAAGACAGTGAGGCTGGCTGTAGAGTCACTGGAGAATTTCATTTTTAAATGGTGACACCTTAAAGTGCGTGTTGCAGGTTAACCACCACTGTCGATTAATGGGTACATAAATCACTCAAGATATGTGTATAATTTTTAAAATGTCTCAAAAATGGTCTTAAAGACCACTTTTTTTACGTTTTTGGTATTAACGGTTATTTTAACGCAATTCTGCGATGACGTCACATTGGGGAGAAGTGGAGAAAGACTCAGCCAGAGCCATAGAGATAGATGAGACATTTATTGCTGTTTAATACTTACGTATATAATTTGGAAATCATATATACATCGTAGGAAATATATAATGTGTTATACTGCAAAGTTACCATGCTAATTATTATTTATGATATATGTGGAGATAAATAAAACTTCGCAAATCTGCTGATTTCATCCATTCATGTCCTGACCACCAGGCTAGAGATTTTTAAACATCCTTAATCCACACTTACTAGTCTATCAAATAATATCTCAAATATATTGTTTTGTGAAATAAAAGGATGCTTTGTTATATTGTTTATGTGATTATAACGAATCATTTTATACGCAGCAGTCAGCAGCTGCAGCACACTCGGATCCGACCGCATACATACTGTAATAAACAGGCGTTCGGCGGCTTTTTACATCACGACAGACTATGCCATTTGAGGAGGAACCGCTCATTGATCACCGTATTTTTATAAATCCTGTACATGTTTGGACCCGCCGAACAGGTTGAGCACTTTCATATACTTTGTTGAGCAGAGAGGCTGCACTTTGACCAGCGGGCTGCGGGAACCGGCGCACATCACGCCGCCATACGGTGTTGTTAACTCGAAACGTATAACTATTATCAGATCGACCCACCGGGAAAGTCCCGACTCTCTCGATTGCCATTCCGCTACTGGCTGTAAGAAAGTGAGTGCGTTTGGGTCGCTGGTCCCCGCGAACAGATGTGACGTGCTTCACTCACCTTCCAGGATTAGAGACATGCTGCCAAAACCGTTTGTGCTGAAGATCGCATAAAAGTTACACCCACTTCAGGCAGGATCATGGACCCCCTCAAGCCAGCATGCACGAGTATGTTAATTGTTTGTTTACTTTCTACACGAAGATAATATGCTAACGTTATGCTATCTGGCTGTCTGCCTATCTCTCTGTACTAGCCTATCCATCTGTCTGTCTATCTAGCTGTCTGTCTATCTATCTATCTATCTATCTATCTATCTATCTATCTATCTATCTATCTATCTATCTATCTATCTATCTATCTATCTATCTATCTATCTATCTATCTATCTATCTATCTATCTATCTATCTATCTATCTATCTATCTATCTATGTAAATAATCTGCGCTATCAGAACTGTACTTTACTCGTCTTTCTATAGTCATTCTCAATGCTCTCAAGGCTGCTTTGGTAAATTCTCTCCCCAGCGTGACGTCATACAGTGCGGTGTGGGGGAAAGGAGAATCATTGCAAACCGCTGTACTTTTTCATACTTTTTCGGGTTTTGTGATACTCAACAACATAAAATACAATGGATAACAGTTTAAATGTTTATTATTAACAAGCAAATTGCACAAATTCGTTGAAAAATTTTACCTGCAAAACGCCCTTTAAATGCTGATGAAAAGCATGAAATTATGGATCCCTTCAATTTTAATTTTGAGTATTTTGAGGACATGGAATTGTTTTTTCAAAAAATTGAAAATACAACGATTAAAGTCCATTGTGGCTTGTCAAACCAGTGAGGAAAAATGGCTTTGTGTTACATGAGAAACATCTTAAAATGAATGTGTTACATGAGAAATGTGTTACATGAAAAACGTCTTAAATGGATGTGTTACATGAGAAATGTGTTACAGAATGTGTTACATGAGAAATGTCTTAAATGAATGTGTTACATGAGAAATGTCTTAAATGAATGTGTTACATGAGAAATGTCTTAAATGAATGTGTTACATGAGAAATGTGTTACATGAGAAACGTCTTAAATGAATGTGTTCAATGAGAAATGTGTTACATGAAAAACGTCTTAAATGAATGTGTTACATGAGAAATGTGTTAAATGAAAAACGTCTTAAATAAAAAAAATTTAATTATTACTCTGCTGTCTTTTTGGTAAAGGTGTTTATTATTTTTAAAACGGGGCCATAGGGAGGGAGGTTGTTGTAACGCATTGATTTACAATGATTAATTTACAATGTTTACGTGTGTGTGTGTGTGTAAACAATGTGTAGTATGTATGCTTATGATGTTTATGCATGTTTATAATGTACAATTGACTGTGTGCTGTGTATGTATCTCATACCGGTTTGATTTGTAAATATACAAAGAACAAGATAAAAAATAGACTCATAAGGCACTTCTTAAATTTATTGTTAATTATAATAATACCCCTGGCTTAGTGTCATTCTTTTGTTGATTTAAATATCTATTGGGAAATGCCATCTTCATCACTTTCACTTTTTATAATCCCTGGAAGAATTAATATAAAGCAATAAACCCCGAGAAGCAGTGGGTTACCAGTGCATTTTATAACAGCTAAGGGGCGTTGTTAGGCACGACGCGAAGCGGAGTGCCTAAAACCCCCTTAGCTGTTATAAAATGCACTGGTAACCCAACGCTTCAAGGGGTTTATTGCGTTTATAAAACGGTTACTTCATATGCATAACGTTAGCGGTATTTTATAAAATAAAACACAAATAAGTTGTAATTATATTAGTACAAATATTACTCTTCCGCCAAACAAAGTAGTTCCTCAGAATCAAGTGTGACTGAAACAGAGCGCAGTTCCAACCAACAGAGATGCAGCAAAGACACAATGAAAATATGTTTTAAGACTGTGGTGTTTATTTCATAAATCACCAGTTATCTAATTTATACATTAACATTTATATTGTGCTGCTGTTGAAGTGATGATCAAATATGCTTGGAAGCATGCTGAACTCTTTCCCCGTCAGCGGTTTTTTTTTTTAAGTTGCCACCCAGTTTTAGTTTAATGCCTTGCAGAAAAATTATCTTCTTAAATAAACATAAAATATCAAATGAAAGAACAGACCATCCGCTTTCAATCAAAAACAAACAAAAAAACTTTCATTCATCCTACCTTCATTGTTCTCTTATCACCTCTCGAATTTTTTAGCTAAAAGCGGAGATAATTCCATATTTGTGAAGAACTTTTGTAAGAGATCAGATTGAGCCATCAAAACTTACACGCTGTGTTTTCAGTGTTGAGTGAATGCGTCAGTGTTTAAGTTGGGTAAGATCGCCACCCAGTGGATAATAGCGGACGTGTGAACTTGACTTATAAACTCCTCAGACAACGTTTTCTCTTTATCGACGAGATGACTCAACAATATTTATTGACATTTATCTGGATATCGCCATTAATTGTGCAATTGTAGACAAATTAAAAATATGATTATAGACTGTGGTGTTTATTTTCATAAAGCAGTATGCAGCAACAGTGGCGCAGTGATACTTATGTAATGTGGTCTGAACCGTGAGGTTACCAGTGTATTTTATCACGGCTTAGAACGCGTTTCAACCAATCAGAATGAAGAACCAGAACTGCCCGTTTTATAATATACATTTTATTAATACAAGTAATTAATAAATTAATTTATTGCATTTAATTAACCAGCAGATTCCCAGTGCAAAACACTCCACCCATACGTTTTATGCATAAATATGCACAATGTACCGACACTGTTTTAATAGCCCCTCTAATTACACAATACTGAATAAATCTGCATTAAGAAAACGAAATTTACCTTTAAAAGGCTTTTCGTTGTTGATGTGCTTCTGACTTCGAGGAAGATCAAACGTGGTGGACCGTGATTTAGAAAAGTACAAGACATGCCTCCTACTACTACAAGACACGCCTACTACAACTTACGCCTCCGTCTTGCAGGACGCAGACAGATACTGTTGCCCATTACACAACAGATTAGGGTTGGGATGATAAAAAAAAACTTTGACTTCGGTACGGTACCAGAACTTAATACCCCGTACCGATACTAAAACGGTACCATAGGTTACAAATAAACAGCCTCAAATAATAAATGAATAGAAAACATTTATTAAGAAGACAAACTCTGTCTCTGAATATATATTCTAACTTACATATCTTCTCTCAAGCTGTTCAACAAGATTTCTGAATCCTAGTTTATCAACAGTATAAATAGGAATGTTCAAATATAGTTTTATTTATTGGCATGCATGTAATTCTAACATTCATATGACTATTACTTATATTAAAATGAATATCAGTACACACAAAAAAACCTGCTACTTCCAGCAACTTTCAGGTGCGACTACCAAATGGGAGTGAAACGTGGAGTTCTCGTCATCCAACATTCATCGGTTACTGCAGTGGACGTTTACTCATTTGTTTATAATTGTTACTAGTACAAGAATATGGAACGCCTCCGAACAACTTCATTAAAAGAGATGGGCGACACAAAGTGACAAAGTTGCTGGTAGTGTGCAAGCAGCTTTAGGGTAGGGACACACTGAAACAATGGCAAAAAAATGAACCATGAGTTCAGCTCACATTGGCTTATGTGAGTCCAAAGACATTGGCCAAGTAGCACGTCTACTCTGCACCTGCGTGTGACGAGATAACTTTCTGTACCAGCAGGTGGCAGTAGTTGAGGTTCATTAGTCAAAACTGAAAATCGGAAGAGCTAGTGACCACAGTGATCCAGTCTCACACAAATCTCACTCACCAGAGATGAATTTGTGATATATCTATAATGTCTTATGAGCCATAATTTTAAAAAATGTTTATGTATTCGAATGAGAAATGCAAAGAAAAATGAGATTAAGTGTTCTGTGCATTCCCTCTTGACTTCGTCATTTGCTTATTTTATCACATTTGTTTATCTTCTTGTGCCATGGCTGGCTATGCCGAAAACAGCCAATCAATTCCCAGTCAAGTTTCACCACCGATTCGACATGGAGAATAGGCAAAAAAAACATGAGCCACTAAGATTTACTTCAGCGGATGGTCTGAAATGCACCAAAAAATTGAATCAGATTAGGGCCGGAGTGGGGCCACTTTTCGGCCCGGGAGTTACAGGCCCAAGACCAGCCCACTTTTTCCATGGTGTAATTTCAAAATAGCACTTTCTAAATTGGATAAATGAAGCAACAGTTCAGCTCTTACTATTGTGTATAGTTTTTATTAATACCATGGTTCAACCAATAATGTAAAGATTAAATAAAAATTAAATAATAATTCACTTATTCACTACAAAAATTATTAGTAATAAAAATAAAATAATAATACAAAGTAATTTTTCTGCATATACAGATCAAGCTTGAATTCTGTTATCAATATTAAATTACATAATATTTGCAAAGTCTATGAATTGCCTTGTATTGGGTGAAACACAAAAGGCTTTTAATTACATTTTATATTTTGCTTGTGAATAGGTTGACAACAGTATTAGCCAAATAATTATGTTGCTAATGCTAATCATAGGCCTATCTCTCTTTACCTGTTGCCCCTTGAAAATAAATCGGTAAGCTTGGCACATTTTGGCAGCATCCTCCTCTAATGCCTTTTTCAGCCCCACCTGGCCTGTTCCTCCCACCCATCCTCCCTAACGCATACAGTTACGGTAGGGCCAGCCCAGCTATCGGTAGGCGCCAGCAGTAGCCTACCTGAGAAAAGTTTTGGAAAAGACGAGCTATGGACCCAACCAACTTTATGGGAGGGGAGAACTACCTCACATGGTACAGCGCGCTGCGGTGTCAGAATGAGGAACGTGTGTAGTTTTATTTAAGAAAGATAGTCTCACTAAGGTGACAAATGTAAAAAAAAAACTTGACCAGACCAAAAGTTAAGGGGGCCACCGGGAATTCTCCCATTTACCCACCGGGCCTGAATCAGATGACACACAAAAACTGCCCAAACGCCGACAATCGGCTTGGTGTGCTCCAGGCTTTAGTTCTAGTTTCATAGATATGAAATGTTACAGAGGATAAATGTCTTTAAATGGCAAAATAATCCTACCGGAAAGGTTTGGACGGTGTGCTGCCACTAGACGCAAAATCCTCATCGCTGCTTGTCGACTCTCCTTTGCGTTTGGCAATCCACTCTCTGAGCTGTCTACATACAGAAACATTTCATCTGAATTATACCCATCCAAACCAACAAACACAAATTTAAGCAAAAATCACTTTAGAAACAGAAGATCATTGATAATGCAAAAAAACAAAGGTACCTCACAAAGGGGATCACCATAAAAAACTTGTTTGGAGCTAGTCCAAGCTTGGATTTAGGCGTCATGTCATTCCTGTGACAGGGCAGTTTGTCCATTGGAAACCATTCAATGTTCTGTCAGGAATCAAGGGCAGAGATATGCAATGTCACGCCTTTTTACCATCAAATGAATGTGCTTGTAAATAGGCAGAGAGAGGACTAATGGCGCTTTTCCATTGCATAGTACCCCACGGTTTAGTTTAGTTTGGGTCGGGTCAGTTTACTTTTGGGAGCTTTTCCATTGGGTGCAGTACGTAGTACCCGATACTTTTTTTCGTACCACCTCGGTTGGGGTTCCAAGCGACCCGAGCTGATACCAAACGTGACGCGAAAACACTGTAGATCACTGATTGGTCTGAGAGAATCGTCACGTCATCGCTATAATGTAAATATTAGCTTTAACTTACTGCTAGCTTGCGCTGTCTAAAGCAAACATGTTGTTATCTGTGTTCTGCTATAAGTTTCCAAACACCCTTTTAGCGATGAAATACATCCGCAGGTTGAGAATCCGGGACACCATAACAGTTTTTTCCAGACTTACAGTTTGTGGCGGCACATTCGCGACGTGCACGTCCGCATTATATATGCTTAAATGCAACTTGAATGAGGCTCAGCGGAGCGCCGTCGACTGACGCCACGGGTCGGGTGTTTGAACAGAAACTGTCATGTGAGACAGAGGTAGTTATAAACGCGATGTGCAAACATCTATTTGTGGTGGCCAATTTTAATTTTGTGGCAGACTGAGAAATAAATGAATGTATGGGAATGTACAACAACGCTCTCACGTGTATGATGTCACAGCAGTAGGCAGCGTAAATATAACGACACGCCTATAATCCCTCCCACTCCGAAGTGATACTAAACTCGATGGAAAAGCTAACCACGCCAAAGTGAGGTGAGCTGACCCGACCCAAACTAAACTAAACCGTGGGGTACTATGCAATGGAAAAGCGCCATAAATGTATACACACCCTGATTTCTTTTCTGGTCTTGGGGTTAAACTTTGTGTCTTTAGGAACTCCCGGTATAATATACAATCGAGCAAGCTGATCTGAAATTCTCTGCTCAATATACGTTTTTTTGCAGATCCGATCTCTGATATCAAACCCTGTCTCCTCCAAAACCTGCAGGGAAAAATCACATATTACATTTTCATGTCATAAACGAAAACATTTTTAATATAATAAAGTGTATTTTTTCACAATGGAAGACGATTGTACCTCTCTCACAGCACAGTCGTGAAACGCTTCATCTTTATTCACTTTGCCTTTAGGAAAACCCCAGCCAGACTTGGCCAGATAGCCCTGGACCAGCAACACCTTCAGGAACAATCAAATTTCAGTGGGGACTCCAAGGTTACATTAGCATGACAACAATGTAGTAAAAAACTAAAAAGTACATTCTTATGTCATGTACACAAGAGATCAGACGGATTCACAAGGACAACTAAAATGCTGTATTATAAGTGCCAGTCTGGTAGTGTCAATGTTACTTTGTATAAAAAGCACTACACCCCCAGTGCACTGCACATATACATTCTTCTACAGAGCAATAAATAAAAACAATCAAGATGACAAAGCATCAAGCTGTTTTGTTTAGATGGGTGATGAGGTAGGTTTATAATAACAAGTGACTCAAGTATAAACCCAAGTAAACTCTGTGTGAATAAACTCGAAGTCCTGTAGGTCGCTATTGTTATTTTGGTTATACTCATGCACATGATGTTAGCGTTATCACAGATTTACGTTTACATAGTTTACACAAAGGCAACAAGGTATTGTTTTCATAAACTTGTACTTTGAAACCCGTCTTCAACCGTTTTTAGGATCCTAAAACACTGTTGTTGTGTAAACAATCAGCCAAAGTGCATAACAACTTTCCTGTTTACGGTTTTAAAATGTTTTCACGTAAAATATTATACAAGCACGTGCTCAGGTGCACTGCCAAAACTATAGGTCATTTTGGGGCAGATTCTTGGACAGGGTTTATCCTAGTCACAGACTAAAATGCATGTTTGAGCTCCCTTAATTTAAAAACACCTTGTACTAACATATTTTAACACGTCAGTGCCATTGTCATGTGTTACAGTATTATTTTTGTAAGCTTCGTTTGTAAAAACTACTTAAATATCCTAATATAACTAATGCCTATTCCTGGATTAATTTAAACCTTGTCCAGGAAACCATCCCTTTAAGTATAAGTAGAAGCGTTATTTCTTTGTCATTATAATCAATGATGCATTAAGATATTTGTCTTGTGTCCCTTATTATTTATTTCTTTACATGTTATATGTAAAGCGCTTTGCGCTCAGTCACTAAAATATATTTTCTGCCTGTGGTCATTTGTCTGCATGTATTCTTATATACTGTTACCATCGAAACACATTTTAAGTGTTGCGGATGTTAAAGGTGGGGTGCACGATCTCTAAAAGCCAATGTTGACATTTGAAATCACCTAAACAAACATGCCCCTACCCCAATAGAATCTGGACCTTCTTTTGATAGACCTGGGGCCCCGTTTTAAAAAGGTGGTTAGTTGAAAACTCTGAGTATGTTAACCCTGAAATGAGGGAAACTCTGAGTTTTCAGTTTCAAAATGGGAGGTAGGTTAAACCTGAAACAGCGGGGCAAGTCAAGCCTGTTTCAGAAGGAGAGGTAACTTATACTCAGAGTCTGTTTCCGAAGTAACTTACTCTCTAAATCTAACCTGGTTTTAAAGCAGGTTTTATCCTGTAAACTCAGAGTTTCTGGCAGTCTCCTCCCCATTTTTACATGAATAGCTGTTTTTAATCTTGTTAGTTGCTTTAGTACATTCATTCATTGCGCACATTTTAATTATATGACAGCAAAATGTAGCAATTATATTAAATAAATAAATGTGTGGACTTGTTAACACAAACTTTCTGATAACAGTTGAATGATTTTCCTTGTTGTTTAAAAAAAAAGAAACGTGTGTGGCGTGCGTCGTCACTTGTGTGTGTGCAGCGCGGAATACCAGAGCGAAGATGGATGCAGAGGAGATTGACAGTGATCTGTTAGCTACAAAAAAAAAAACTCTACGTCTGTTGTATGGCGGTAATTTGGATTTAGGATTACTGACACTGAGCAGTTGCTACATCACATGGCAATACGAAAACATTTCTAGTTTTACAAATACACATTTTAGCATTATCACTAAACTGTGTGTGGATTTTCCTTAAAACCCAACAAGTTGACTCATGACACCACTTATTATAATCGTAACCGCGCATTGCAATATTAGCATCAATACCCGCAATGGGAAAAATTGCCCAAATCGTGCAGCCCTAGTATTCACTCATTATTATCGCCCGTCTAGTGGGTAGTGCTGTGCGCAGTGGTTTGGGCAGCCATACTGTCGGTGATCTGAGTTCGAATACCGGCTTGACGCATATCTCTTTTATTCATGACAAACATTTGTAAAGTTCGTAGCCTTTTATGCCCAAGTATTATGCCTAATTTCATTTTTAGCTGAGCTTTTGTCATCTTTTTGTCCATAGGATTGAATGCATAAAAAAATTAATATAATAAAGTACAGTCCTCCGTTTATTTACTTCTGATATTTTAACAGTGAAGAAAAATTAAATGTTTGCATTTACTAGAGTAGCAATTTCCAACAACAACTCTTTTCTTTAAAATATATGCTCTTAGTTGCTGTACACTTGCAGTAACACTTGCAGTTTTAGTAGTAAAAGGATTAAGACCTCTTTGTCACGTGCTGTTGCCATGGTGAATGGTAATATCGGAGCTCCATTGATGATGGCTTTTCATAGTGGTTGTGCACGCCCTTAACTGTTGCTGCGTCCGAAACCGCCTACTACATACTATATAGTACGCGAAAAGCAGTAGGCGAGGCGAGTAGTATGTCCGAATACATAGTATTCGAAAAACAGTATGCGAAAAGTACCCGGATGACCTACTAGATTTTGCAGTGTGCATACGATGGACGCTTCACTATCCCATGATGCCCCGGACGAGGAGTTATCCAAAGAAGAAGAAGAGGCACGCGGCTGTTTTCGCGCTGAAATGACATGACGTGATGACGACGTATGTCACGTGATGTAGCAACATGGCGGATGTAGTACGTCCGAATCTCATTCATACTACCAGGATTCATACTATACAGTACCTACTGTTTTAACGCCAAGTAAGTAGGTACTTCATCTAATTCAGTACCTACTATACAGTATGCGGTTTCGGACGCAGCCTCAGAGTCAAACTACTCAGAGTCGATTGAACTAACTCAGATCAGCTGTTCTGTAACCGAAAACTCAGAGTTTCCTATCTCAGAGTAAGTCAACTCAAGAGTTTAAGTTTTAACTCAGAGTTGGTTGAACCTCCTCATTGAAACAGGCCCCTGCCCCACACATACTCAACCCAGGCAACAATGGTGGTTAGTAGACACGCCCCTTACTGCTG
Organism: Paramisgurnus dabryanus; assembly: GCF_030506205.2. Classification (NCBI taxonomy): domain Eukaryota; kingdom Metazoa; phylum Chordata; class Actinopteri; order Cypriniformes; family Cobitidae; genus Paramisgurnus; species Paramisgurnus dabryanus. The sequence goes on from NC_133346.1 coordinate 28,764,121, forward strand.
ATTGTCTACAAGTGTATTTCGGTACATGGCCCGACTCCCTATCGTGCACCCCACCTTTAACTTCTCAGCAATGTGATGAGGTTTCTCCTACCTTATTGATTGTTGAAAACACTGTTGCGTGTTATGGTGAAATTTCAGTATTAGAGTTCACATTTAAAATTGCCAATTTTCTTTTCAACAAATGATGAATAAAATCTATGGGTATACAATTATATTTGATTTTTAAATTATTATTTTAAATATGTGACACTGAAATCTTTTTTGCTGGGGCCAGTGAAAATTTTGGCAGGGTAAGTGAAAACCTGAACCACTAATTTGCATTAAGCCCTGTAACGGTTATTTAAATAAAGTGACAAATAACACATTATCTAACTCTGTCTATGATCTGAATCCACAAAAGATCAAAACATTTGCTTCAGGTGTTTTAAAATGAGCTTGAAACTGAAAAAATTGGTGCATTTACACTTTTCCTTTTTGTGGTGTAGAATAACGGTCAGTGTCAGATAAATAAAACAATTTTTAAGTTAATACTACCAGATTTTATTGTCTCACAAACAGCCAAAAAGTAACTTGAATTATACATTACAAAATACAGTGTTATGAGGGGTCAATAGCATTCACAACTCAACTTCTTTTGTTTAATTTTACTCACATTGTCAAGCGTTTCATCAAGAATTATTGCACCAAAAGTAGGCACACCCATTTTATACTCCTTCCACTGCTCTAAAACCTTCTGAACATCCTCTCCTTGTGGCAGCAGGAATGGACAGTGATTAAAAAGTGATTATGAAGTTAAGGAGAGAAAACAAAACAAAAGCATCTGGGGCAACAAATGGACTGTGTACAAACTAATACACTTCCTCTACAATCCTAATTTGAGCTTAAATGTAGTTTTAATATAATTTTAAGGATATCAGCCTTGGCAAAGTCCCTTATCCCACACTGAGGTAATCCTGGTGCATTCTGCATGCAGAAGTCCAGGTAAAACCAATGGGCGAGTTCAATCTGGAAGCAAACTCTGATGGCATTGTCCCTCTCTTCACTTGGGATGTGCAAAATAAAGCGACTGCAGGAAAAACAAAAACATTAATAATAATAATTAAAGTAATAATTTCTAGCATTATCACTTATAATGCTGACTTAGGAACTGCTATATTAACCTGGAGCATATTTAAAACTACATGTGTCCTTGACTTTAGGCGGCGCTGCGCAAACTGATGTGACATCAGAGTATCGCGAGACCGATTCGAATGTGTGCTTTCGAATTGCTCTCGCGGTACTTTGATGTAATAACAGGTCGATTGGTCTGGGCTTTTGCCGCATAATGCTGAAAACATCACATAACTGCGTCAATAAGAGACTATTATGCCTAGAATAGCAGATGACTCGGAACGCGGCACAAAATGCTGCCTGGTTAGCGGTAGATCATGTCGGCGAGTTAGCTGGAGTTCACAAGGTTTGCAACACATCATTACAGAGTGATCTTGTAACAAAGCAAAATGTTAAACTTGCATATAACAATAACTGTAAGCACACGTTCAGATGTAAATGTAAAGTCTCTGTTTACCTACAAAGGTCGTCCAGTACGCCGTTAGGTATCTCCCCTCGTTTTGTCTCCATGTTAAGGGTAAAAACATCCCGAACAACCGAAACTAGTACGGTCGATTCTAACAGCGCAAAGCTACTAACCGTGCGTACATCGCATTTATACGATACGATTCAAGTACATTGCCCTGTCAAATCGAAAGAACAAAGAAACATTGCTACGAATTTATTTCGACGACGCAAATGCTAGAATGCTAACTAGATAAAAATACAGACACCGCGCATGAACAAAGGCGGGGATTTACCGGGAACTAGACGCAACAGCCAATGATAGAACGTATAAACTTTGCTCAAAGTCTTTTCAACCAATCATCCACTTTTCTAAATGATAGACATTACCAGACACCAAACACAGTTCAGCAGCAATAAGTGACGCGTTTAGTAGGAAGTTTGGCTGAGCGGGAGGAAAGTGTTTCAGAAAAAAATACAAGATGTTTAAAGGAGCTGTATCTAGGTTTTTGACCGTACTAAATAATAATGTAGATATTTGGTAAATATGCTAAGGTCACATATCTTTCTCAGAAAAACAATGCTGTAGGTAGTTATTCTGAAAATGAAGCCTTGAACGAAGCACACGGTGCTTCCTCGCTCTTACATCATACGACCCAGAAACCATTTTATATCTCAATTCTTTAATTACACCATCAGGAGGTGAGGAACGAGGAGTTAGGAAGCTTTCTGAGGGGTCATAAGAGAAGTGGGTCAAGAAGGGAAGTGTTTTATCAACTAAACCTGACGCATGTATAAATCTCCTCCCCCTTCACATCACATAAATCTTGCTATTAATCATTAAATTATTGTAAATGTAGACTCGTTTCAGACAGTATATTTATTATTTATGTATAAACCATCGATCTATATAAATGATCAGTGGTATAGACACATATATTAATTTTACAGCACTTTTAAAGGTGGGGTCCATGATCTCTGCAAGCCAATGTGGACATTTGAAATCACCTAAACAAACACTCCCCACCCCAATAGAATCTGGACCTTCATTTGATAGACACGCCTCTGACTTACAAGTGTGTTTTGGTAGTCGGCCTGACTCCAAAGTGTTTTTCAAAACTCATAGATCAAGAATGTCTTTCCGCGCTTGCATCCGAGGAGGGTGGAGCTAAGACGCGAGAAAAGGAAGCAAGGAAAGGAAACGAAGATCCACAAATGAGAATGAAAAAGCACCCAGAGATTTTCTCTGGCTGCTTCCAAAAGCTCAGGCAGCTGACTTGTTGCCTTGCTGCCTCAGGGGCTAATCACACCAAACGCGCTTTAAACGCTTGGAAACGCAAGGCGCGACGCACTGCCTTTTTTATAAAAGCAGTGCGACACAGCTTTTTATATTGCTAGGTAACCACCGAGTCAGCTGTCTTGTCAATCAAATGTTGAAGTGTGAGCGCTCTTTTGCTGTTAACTGTCATATTAGCAGAAACTTTAAAAAGAGGACGCTTGCTCTGACCTTGTTTGAGGGTGAGAGGTGCACAAACATGCAGGAGAGAGTGAGCGAGTTGAGTCCAGTTCTTCAAAGCAACTGTAAACTTCCCTCCTCTCATTCGATTGGACAATGGAAAGACGCGAATGACGTCGGTTGCTTTTCCGCTCCCAGCGCTCCTTCAAAAACGCATGCTGCTACCAGCGGCAAAAACCACAAGGTGCTTGGCAAGCATAAACAGCGCACAAACGCTCACTGCCCATAGAATATCATTCAAAAAAGACGCCTGCAACTGCCATAAACGCGCTTGGTGTGATTGGTCCCTTAGGAGGCGTGCACACCAAAGCTTTTACGCCCACAAGATTTTCAACTTTGGGTGAAAGCTCCGCTCGTCAATGTCAGTTCTCACACAGTCGTACAATCACAGTGGAGGAGGGGCGGGACATTACCACACCAACCAACCGGCTCACAGCTGAAGTATCAGAGCTACCAAAGCGCACGGCTGAAGACAGCTGGCACTCAGCTGAAAAAACAGCTGGCATTCAGCTTTGTCCAGGCATTTTCAGCAGCGTTTTCAATTGTTTCTAATGGAAGCTCTGTGTGTTTTGGTGTGCACAACCCCTTATGAGGCAAATCGAACAGAATCAAACTTTAGTTCCGGGTTGATGATGCAGGACACACAGCCGAAATGACACGTTGGACTCAAAAAGAACCGTATGCGCCAGTTCAGCCAAATTTCTAAGCTTGCAGAGGATTGCCAACGATTCCGAGTTGCTAACACTGCGTGTGTATCACTGAGGATTTGAATGAGCCTGATGCGCAAAGTTTCTTTATAACAAACAAAACGTAGCATACTGGAGATATGCTTGTTCTTTTAAAAACCTGAATTTTTATTAAAAAAATTAATTTTAGTATGATTTATTGCAAATCATATTTTAGATGTTTAAGCAAAACCAATGAGTTTGGTCATCTGCATTTTCTGGATTAGATTCAGCTTGTATTGCTAATACTTGTCAGCACTGCATTGTGAGCTAATCTCAGACCAATAACAACGTATAGATTAGTTGGCCAATCGGATGACATTGTGCTTTTCAGAACGATGAGCTTTGTAAAATATCAGTGTGAAAGGGAGAAATGGAGGGATTTATGGAGCAACAATAATATACTTTATGTGGAAAATAATGTGTTTTTTTCCCATAATCCATGCGAACACATTGTATTATACCAAATACACAAAATAATGTTGTTTTTAGCAATGAAAAAGGTTCTTTTTAAATGAGACCTCAATGGCACATAAATGCTACTCCCGAAATGTGCGCCAATTGAGTTATAAAATGTGCAGAGATTGAGATAAAATAATAGAGATTGAGATAAAAATCCACACGAGCGGATATGTAATATGCAGACAACAAAAAACACTGCAAACGTAAAAATTAACATATTAACGTTTCCATAATGGCAGTTTAGTGTGATACCGGGCACAGTTCACATGAAAAACTTGTGAAAGCTGTCATGTGAAGCTGGGAGCGCACTGGGGTACCGAACCCAAGACAACCTGAAGGAGGTGGTTTGCGCTTGGTTGCAATGGAACTGTGGCACGATTACTATGACAACTGATGAATTCCACATTCCAAAACACATATGCACAGATGTCCCTCTCTCTGCTATGCATGACAACACCAACATATAAAAAAACAAAAAAACATGTTGAGTCGCTTTGTGATTTACATCTTTTTGTACGTGTGCATTGGTGGTGACGTAAGATTACCCAAGTAACTGGGATTTGATTGAATCGAGTGAGCGTGAAACCAGACCAATGCAGGAACATTTGCACTCGGGCTTGGACCGCAGCAAACGAGCCCAGTATGACAACTTTCTTATGCTTTTAACATCAGAGCACTCCTATATGTGTCTGGCAACCCGAGAGTGGCGCACCGAGAGTTCATCCGCTAGAAGTCAAAGTTACATACAGCTCAACAGGCATTACATACAGTTACATACAGGCATTGTTACTCAAGTTATGTATGGGGACAAATGTGGGCAAAATGAACTTGGCTACTTTTCTAAGTTTGCTACTTAAGCACACCCAAAAATGTTGGACATTATTCAACAATGTTAAGTTAGTGAAAATAAAAAACTCCTTAAAGAGCTATTAAGGCCCATTTGAATTGACTATAATTTAGAGCAGTGGTCGAGGCAGCACAGTGGGTAGCACTGTTGCCTCACAGCAAGAAGGTCCCCGGTTTGAGCACCAGCTAGGGCATGTGGCCCTTCTGTGTGGAGTTTGCATGTGCTCCCTGTGTCAGCGTGGGTTTATTCCGGGTACTCCGGTTTCTTCCCACAGGCCAAAAAAATGCAAGTTATGCAAATTAGAGATGCCAAATTGTCCCTCCCCCAACCTATGTATGGATCAACTTGTCTGAATAAAACTTGTGTATGGATTAACTGGTTCTTGCCATGAATATAGCCATAGATGCTGGAATGGCGTAAAGAAATAAAGGAAGAAGAAGAGCAGTAGCCACCAACCCTGTTCCTGGAGATCTACTTTCCTGCAGAGTTCAGCTCCAACCCCAATGAAACACACCTGAACCTGCTAATCAAGCTTTTCATGGCTACCTAAAATCAGAGGCAGGTGTGCTAAAGCAGGGCTAGATCTACAGTATGCAGAAGGGTAAACCTCCAGGAACAGGGTTGGTAACCACTGATTTAGATTAGGCCTATTTTTATTTGCTCAATAACCATCATTAAATACAACAGAGTGCCTATATACACATACCGGTACATGAAGTGGTATACAACATTTCCAATGTGACCCACATTCACACAAACACGCACACACCCACAAACAAACAATTGAATGAGCCTATAACAGACCGTTTTTATTTTGTCAAATATAAAACAACTACTCACAGATATATAAACAGACAATTGAATGAGCCAATAACCGAGCAATCAAAAAAGGCCAATTAGCCAATGTGCAGAACACTAACCATATTCCAATACAAAGAAATCAAAGTCTTACTGCACGATTTGATGATGCTTCTAGTAAGTAGTACAGCCATTGACATTACATGTAATTGCTTTTTTAATTCCATTAGATGTCACTAAAAAACAAAAGTGGGTGTGATTTTGAAATTGAATTTTAATTAGTGGAATTAAGATTTTCATGAAAATCTTTTAAAAGTGACTTTTAAGTCAAAAGAACAATGAAAAATGCTTATTTTATATTAAATATAAGCATTTATATTTTATATGGCATGTAATCAAGATGTCACAAAAACAAAAGTGGCATTTAAAAGGTGTAAACACTGAACACTTGGTGTTTAAATGAGTGGAATGACGTTTTTTATGAATATCATATTTTTACGTGATTTTTGGGTGAAAACGTAAGAAAATTTTATTTTACAGTGAAATAAATGGAGTACTTAAAGTAATTAACGTAATAAAATAACCAAAAAACTTGAAACTTAAAGTTTTTACATTTATTTAAAAGAAAAAAAATATTTAAAAAATATTAATTGAGTTTTATGACATTTCTGTAGAATATAAATGGAATCTTAACCTGCCCAAATGTTTCCACCAACACACCAGGGTAATAAATGTGGAAAAAAATGGATGCTCATAGACGCAACGTGCACATTCACAATAATTTGTTTGCCTAGTTGCGGACTTTGACTCCATACTCTAATTTAAATGATCATATAATTTTGACTAGTCACACACATTATGAATCTGTAATTAATACATATATATATATATATATATATAAGTATTTTTCTGTAGAGGAAGGGTGTGGTCGAGGAAGTGTTCACTCGTGACGTCAGTCTCTGCGTGTCAGTCGAGCTAGTGGAGCAGCGCGAGGCCAGCTGCTATTCGAGAATCATTTTACATTTCGACAAAACGACAATCACTTTAGACAAATCATGGCACGAGCACTTAAAGAGCGATTCGAGAAGTTTCTTCACGAGAAAAATGTAATGACGGACGTGTTGGCGAAGATCGAGGCGAAGACTGGTGTAAACAGATCGTACATCGCTTTTGGTGAGTAGTTACTGCAGGAAACACATCACGTGTGTGCGCATGTTGTAGCAGACCATATATAAATAACAACACGCAAATTATAACTCTATTTTAGTCTATGATTATAGAAATAAAGCCTTAGATGGGTGGATTACAACACGAACATCACTGATTAAAAGTACGGTGTTGTGCTTTTTTGCAGCTGTCATCGCTTTCCTTGCTGTCTATCTGGTGATCGGATATGGCGCATCTCTTTTGTGTAATCTCATTGGTTTCGTCTATCCCGCGTACATATCGTAAGTTTGCATTTTAATCAATCTTTCTGCTCACAACCCTCTTCTTTTCATCATTCTGCGGCGAGTGACGTCATTGTGGCCGTTACCGCGACTCTTCCTGGCAGAGTGACGTCATTTGTATTGTACCTGGCACAAGTCCTATTTTTGGGTTGCTCCTCTCTCCTAAAGTCAGACAGGTTTCGGGAAAGTGTTCCTGGTTCTTATGCTGTGTTCCAGGCAGGTTTTTGTGCCCGTAAATCATGACTTCAAAGCCAGGACTCGGAACTGGGAGTACATCGATCTAGTAAAAGTTCACGGGTAGAAGGTTGGAAAAACACGGGTTACAGGTTGCCTGAAACGCGGTATTACCCTCTGATATGACTCTGTCCGGATGCAACAGGGTGGTGACCATACACACTTTAAGGAAATAGTATTTCCCAACACTGGAGTACAGTCTTAATACACCTCAAAAGTATTTCAAAAGTGTGTTTCTGTAGCTGGTACAGCATTGTGTTAGCAATGTAAAGGTTGTGGGTTCGATTCCCAGGTCACACACACATGCTGATAAAATACCTTGAATGCACTGTAAAGGCCAAAGTATGGTCCATTTTTTACACATACTCTAAGGGCACATACAGTGCACGTGACACAGTTTTCGTCATCAGAAGAGTGTGCGCATAGTGTACGCACAAAACCCAGCACACATTGTATGAGTAGGTCGCTTATGCATGTAGCCTACAGGAAAATGTAGTTTTCAATGGCATGTTCTAATGTAATGTTCCAGCCTCCTGATCTCCACTCTCCCAAACGTTTCTGTCCAGTAGGATACAGTTACTGATATAACCAAGAAGTAAGGCGAGAAATTATGCTATTAAATACATTAAAACCGCTGTAGCAGTCACTTAGGGAAAAAAAACGATTCACCAATTTACTGAAACACAGAGTTGGTGGATACCCTTTGCCTTCATACTGCCTCTATGCAGTTATTAGCTAGTAGCATTTGTTGCCCAATTGGTGCCACTCCTCAGTGAGTGCTGGGATGGCCAATGTGACGCAGTTCCTGAAATAATGGCAGCAGCAGGTGTCACGCAGTAAGCCAAAAAGATCTGCACTTAATTTACTCTGTGAATCAGACTTTGCTCCCGGTGGGTGTAGTGAGTCAACTGTTATTAGACATGTACATAATGACATGAACATTATATAAATTATGAGGTTCAGGTGTTATAATAACTTGGTGTTTTTTAAAACTTTATTTACAGGTGGATACAAAATGCATAAGCACATTTTATGTTTTGGAAAACTGAAATGCTAATGTTTATAACTGTCATGTTTTTACATTTGTACTTTTGTCTCTTAATATATCTATTATAAAGAATGAATATTTAGATGTTCATAGATTGACACTTTATTATACAGAACTGATCATTTCTAGGGTTTAGCTGTAGACGTATAGATTAAGGATGTCACGATCGAGTTTACTGGTCTCTGGAGTTTCATTTTGAGTATCGACCTGTACTGAGTCACATACTGGTACTTGTATTTTTCCAGTGTTAGATGCAAACTTAAAATACATTAAGGTTATTAAAATCGACCCAGTGCATTTGATTCACATCTTAAAAATCTCTGCAATGCATTAATTACAAACAGCATGAATCCAGTCAAATTTCAGTTTTATTATTGAATTTCTTTTTATAAAATAAACAAAATATATTTACTTTCATTTTGATTTAATTATGTATTATTATTATTTTTACAATTCAACTTAGTGCAGCATATAGTAAAACTAGCAAAGTGTACTAAACATGAACATGGTCTAAATTTAAATCAGTTTCTACATAATAGGTTAGGTAACACCAGGTAGATTAGCAACGTTACAGTTAAACCTGAAAAACCAACTAGAATGGCACGACAGTCTCTTTACCATGGAAGTAAAGTGTTCATTGCAGACATCGCAAGTGTTTGTTGCCCTGTTTTATATTTTCATACTGCAGATGCTTAAATGTTTAATTCAGTCACAAGTTGTCCTCTACATTTTTAAAACCTGTGTGACAGCCAATGTAAAAATGATCGGGCTGATAAATGCATCTGATTCCAATCTGTTTAAAAATACGTACTGCAGAGATGTGCTCATGGGGCCTTGCATAAACGTTTATTTGTGGCATCAGATGCACTTGCAATATCAAAATTTGAAATATCCCTAGAGAAGTGTAAAGTATTTAAGAAAAGTGGTTTATGCTGTAAAACATATTTGTCATGATACAGCTTTATAAACATCATGAAACACTAAACTTATTAAATTACATTTTAACATGGGCATAAATACAAATCAGTAAACAGTTGAACAGGGAACTCATTCTAGTTAAGGTTTACAATATTTGGCTGATATGTTGCAAGGATGTGTGAACATTATGACATTTTTAACTTTCCATTATGACTAGTATATCATTAAATCATGCAAAACTTGCATAACATAAAAGTAGATTTTTGTGATGATGTGTATTTAAACTTTCCGGCTAAATGGAATTACAACTATAAAAAACATTGGATATTTTTTAGTGATGCACCGAAATGAAAATTCTTGGCCAAAACCGAAAAAAGGACACCAAGGCCGAAAAACCGAAACCGAAACACCGAAATAAATTATTATGCCAATTATTAGTACAATTGCATTTATGGCCATCACTGTGTACTAACTTTACTAGGGGTTTGTGACGGATAAAAGAACTCACAGTTCGGATCACATTACAGTTTTTGAGGCACAGATCAGATTATTTTTCGGATCAGCAAAAAGCAGGTGGGAAAAATCTAATAAACAATAAAGAAATTGCAAACATTTATAAAAGAGAACAAAGTTGTACATTAATAAGGTCTGAAATTAGCATTAGGTAAAGAAATCAAATTAAATGAACCATAACACAATCAATTAAATATATAATTATTTTTTAGAGCTATTTGTCTCTTTGTCATGGGTTGTTTGATTAACATTAATGACACAGACTTAAGTAGGTTAATCTGACTGTAATCTATACATACACTTAAGACATAAACAAATGTTTTTATTAGAAAAAGAATACTGTGGAGAGAATTTTGTTTATATGTGCCCTGTCAATAACAGCGAGATTTTATGTTTGCTTGTTTTTTTTTTTAAACGCGTTTCTCTCGTATGTGCACTACCGAGGGCACTTAAACGCATGCACATACAGAGACCGAGGGTGAATCCCAAACAGGGCAATAGTCGCTCCACATAAAAACGTTACGTTGTGTTTCATTGCTTTATTCGCCAAATGTATGTTAATGGATTACAGTATGAGACACATTAGCGCGACTCTCTCTAAAGTTTACACATCAAGACATGCTTAATCTTTGCAGACGCGTGCAAACAGCTCGACCGTGAGTGAAACCTGCTTGAGTGGGGAGGGGTGGGAGACGACTGATGCTGGCTTTCACTTTCACACTATAGACAGTAAAAAAAGATAGAAGTAGTATCCATGACGTCACCCGTAGGTTTCTGAAGATAGTAAGCTGTGCCTGCCGTCACAATGCATCATTCGCGGATATACGAAAATGGGTAAAGAGGCGGAACGTGGGTGATGCTGAGGTGTCTGATTGCTGAAACCACGCCTGCCTAGCTCGACTCTGGTGACAGCCAGTGGCTGTTTAACTGTCACTCAAGTGACCACGCCCATAATTATGCAGAACTTTAAGGCTTAATATAATTTAAACAGATCGGTTGCAAAAAAATTAGTCCCCCACAGTTGTCATATAGGGCAAAATTAGCTATATAGACCAAAAACAATTTTTGTACCAGGCAGTAAACATTTTTTTTCTCGCCAGCCTCTAGCGGCCAGTCGATGAATGCAGCTTAAAACTGTTTTTTAGACTAGCAGCGATCAGCACTAACAGAGTCACGATCTCACTGATTTCAATGGAAACTTGCCGACTTCTGACGACATGAGCGCCAGTGACCGTTGGCGACTATATGGGGCGTGTCCACTTGCGTGACAAAGTTGAGAAATGTTTAACTTTATGCAAATTATGAATGACTTTCGGGAGCGACTACCAATGAATCAGTGGCATTTACGTCATCCGTCTTTCATCAGTTACTGGAGTGTACGGTACTCATTTGTTTATGATAACCAGATTTAGAAACGCCTCTTTTGAAAGAGACGAGTGACACACGGCGACAAAGTCACTTATAATGTGAATGTACCTTAAGTCACTTCTGTATCGGCATCATCAGAGAAATCAGAAGGTTGCCCCTCAGTTAACACACAAGGCACGCTGGCAATTTTATGGAACTTTTCTGGGATCAACGTGTTGTGTGAATGGGGTTTATGTAATATACAATCTAAACGTGCATATTGTGTAAACTTGTGTGCATGCGCGATTCTATAGGTGCTTAACAATGTGATTAATAAATAAGTATCATTTCAGTTTATCATGCGATAATAGAATGCTAACTGGTAACTGAGGCTTAAACATGGCAAACCACAGAAAGCCTTGTGACTTAACCACAAGGATCTGCAGTAACTGCCATCATACCGAACATAGCTGTGTGTTTCAAACTAGGCCTGTCATGATAGTAGATTAATTGTCCTAGAAAAATGGCGATAATAAAACCATTTCATATCACTGATTATATAATGATATTAAAATCATATAACAATAAAAGTATAGCCTCTTTTAATATTTAAAAATATTTAAACATTGAAACTGTAATATAAAAGTTTTTAATATAATTAATTAAATAATTAAAACATCAGCAGATATTGGAAAAGGGATAGTAACTTCAGGTCATCAGTTGAGCTGCATTTAAATTTAAATCCGCTACCAAGAAGCAGAGAAGCAAGCATCTAATTTTTTATCTACTGTTATTATTAGGGCTGGGTTTTGGCAAGGGCCTCATGGTACGATACATATCACGATACGTGAACCATGATATAATGTATCACGGTACGATACATTGCAATAGTTTTCCTTTTTTATCAAAAATGTAAAAAGAGCATAATTTTTTTAAACTTTTTTTTAAAGCCAAAGTGCTTCCACACGTTGGCTTTGAAGGCTGCAGGTGTTTTTAAATTTTCTACCATTTTCTCACTCCCGCTAACTTCGGAGACATTGGCTGAATGGCCGTATATGACAGACAACTGGAAGGCGGAGGAGTTCGTTTGAAGCACACAGAGGGATTTGATAGGTTTAAAAAAAAATAGCGATAGTACAGATAGAAATAGCGAAACACTATCTGGGGTAAAATGTATCACGATAGTTAGCCGTATCGATATTTTTGCACAGCCCTAGTTATTATCACTTTTTGTTATGTTTACTTGCAGAACAGCTTTGAGAAACTTAGTGATCATTTAAATTAAAAAAAGTGCTCATATCAGATTGTCTTTTTTTTGTCAGAATCAAAGCCATTGAGAGCGCGACCAAAGATGACGACACTAAGTGGTTGACCTACTGGGTGGTTTATGGGGTCTTCAGTGTGGCAGAGTTCTTCGCAGACATCTTCCTCTCTTGGTTCCCGTTCTACTTTTTGGGAAAGGTAATGTACAGTATGTTTTAAGTATGCTAATAAACATCTTCAACTCTAATCCTACATGTAAACACAGACGTATTGTTTGCTGCTTAGACAAAATGTTGAATGCGCTCTCATTTTGAAGTCGCTTTGGATACAAATGCCTGCTTCATGAACAAATGTAAATGTAATGTTAGCTATTGTACTATATTTTATTACATGGTTGTTATCTTTAATATTTAGGTGGAGCAATACTACAGCAGATGGTTATTAAAATTTCACTGCTGCATATCAGTCTTAATTGTTTGCTATATATATATATATATATAACAGAGCCAATATGCATAGGATTTTGTAAAAGTCACACTGTTGTATTCTAGGGCTGCAACAATGAATTGATCCAAATAAAATCCATAACAATTGATTATGAAATTTGTTGTCAACGAATTCCGCTTCATACGGTACAAGCTGTGCGTTTTTTTTTTTTCATACAACGCAAGCTGCACGTTTATTACGTGCTTGTCACCAAATGACCAGCTTGTTCAAAAGCAAGGCAGCATTGTCAGGTCAAAACAATGACGGAAGCAAAAGCGAAATGAACACTGGTTAATAAACGTTTCATTTCGTCTTTTAATGTGAGTTTGTATTGTTCAATTGTTGTTGGGTTTTCATAAAAATAGTATTAAACCAAGCATCTGTTTTAAAGTAAGGGAGAAATCCAGGTTTTTATTACTGTAACAATGCATGTATATTACTTTCATAAAATTTGAATTATTTATTTTGTTAATAATGAATTGTTAATTTTGATCAAGGTCTAAAGTTGAAAATTGAAAAAAAAAGTTAAACATTTTCAAGAGTTTATTAATCTGTGGAAAATTTTCCTCACCAACACATCCCTGAAGATTCATTTTGTTTATTTATAGGGATGTCCCGATCTCCACTAATAATACGTAGCCGATCACATTTCTGAATCGGACAGCCGATCTTATTACAGCTATTTCATTAACTACGGCTTTTGATCAGTAAGTCCTTATCAATCTAAAATCACTGTTAGTTTGAGTCGTTTATAACATGCATTTGAAAAAGCAACACTCGTCAAACATAATTATTAAACATATTCTTTATTATCATGAAAATACCTGAAAAGATATGAAGAACAGCAATATAAATATATCCTTCAGCCATTTCATGGAGCTGCGTGTCATCACAGCTGCGTGTGTATTGTTCTTCGTCTACAGCGCATTTTGAGTTTCTGCACGAGAGCGCCCCCTGGCTTTTGGATGTAGTGGCATTTCACCGTAATTCATTGAGAAACATAGCAAGCATTATCGGCCGATCGATCGGAGCATCCCTATTTATTTATATTTTGATATGTTAAGATGTTTTACTATTTAAAAGCTGTACGAACTTTATTTAAGGCTTAAAATATAAAAACAAAAAGATTATATTAGCAAAACTCTGTAGTAGGTTTTTAATCAGATTAGTCGAAAAATTAATCGGTTACAAAAATAATAGTTATTTGCAGCCCTAGTTTATTCACTTGTCAGTGTTACTGTATTTTGTCTTACAATTTAAAGATGTGTCGAGTTTGTTGTGTGCTTTACATCACTGTGGCAGTAACAAAGCTTTGTACATCACAGTAGATGATCTGAAAGATTATACTGACATGACTTTAGAAACATGCACAGCTAAAATCCTCTGTGTTCATGTACTTGCATAGACCAGGACTCAGGAGTAAAAATCTGACTATTGGATACTATTATTCACATGGTGTAGAAGAATATAATGCCTGTTTGTTTGTTTTTTACTGGTTAGTGTGCTTTCTTGGTTTGGTGCATGGCTCCTACTCCATCAAACGGCTCAGTTCTGCTCTACACAAGAATCATTCGTCCCTTCTTCTTGAAGAATGAAGCCAGGATTGACAATGTGATGAAAGACATTACGGATAAAGCATCAGAGGCTGCAGACAAATTTAAAGATGAGGGTAAAAGATATGTGCATGTCATTGTTTAGTGCTGTTTGGGATCTTACTTGGTCATGCATTATAAACCAATGACTAAGAGTGAAAACAGATATTTTTAATATGTTACAGTCTGTAAGCATGGTTGCATTATAAATAATTTTTGTCTTGCAGCCAAGAAAGCGACCGCCAACATTATTTTTGAAGAGAAGAAAAGCTCCTAAAGGTCATCGGCGTTTCAACTGCTGCATATCCTGCAGGATTTCACTTTTCTAAATAAATCCTTTCTTTCTTTTGGTTAACTGAAAGTTAACCAATTACTTCGACTCCTTTTATTCTGCCTTTAATCTAACAGCAACCATATTAAATATTGCATCAGATAGCGTTTCAGAGCTGAAAATACCTAGTTATGCTTAAGCGGATATGGCATCTATCATATATCACTGTTACGTGTAAATGTAATTCTCATGTGTCTTTTCCTATGCCTTTTTGCTGGATGATAGTAACAGGCTATGCAAATAGTTTAATCTATCTTAGTCACTGGTCCGCTAGTTCTCAGATGTATTTATGTGCAAGAATAAGATTTAATATTTGTTATAAAGTCTCATCTGACTGTTATGAGATAACGGTGAAACTGTAGGTGTATGAACCAAACGTTTGAACTATTAAACAACTATTGAAGGAATCAAGGGCATGAAACTCAATTCTCATCACATCCCTCAGGTTAGAGTTCCAATCGCTGGCACACGTACAGTATGACACTGCATGTATTAAATGAGAAACATTTGAAAACAATATTACATTAACAAAAAAATTCCTATCTGTACTTTTGTCTCAGACCAGATGTATTACTGAATGATGGCTTATGTTCACAGGAGCTGTCTGAATCTGAACTGACATGGAAAAAAAAGAGAACCTCATGTAAATCAGTGATAATCTGGTCATTTTTTGTTTTGCTGTGATTGTGTGCCATCACTCAGCCTTAAGTTTTCACCTCCTTGACATGACAAGATCAGGTGTACATGTAAACACAGTAAACAAGTTGTTTTTACGGTACATTACATTACCAGGCTGCTATGAGTCTTTGCCTAAATTTTGAAGGAAGCACCAATTCTGAATTTGCTAGGAAGTGAAAGTTTGGTCAATGAATGCAACTGTTTAATCCTAATTTAATAAATATACCTAAAAACAAGTCTGTTTGTATTCATTCACACTAATCAACCTCCAACCACAAATGTGGTCTGAGACACCTCGAACGCTGCGTCTGAAATTAAAATCTGTAAGCAAAGAGATAAGTAGTATAAAATGGGTGAAAAGTACCTGGATGACCTGGTACTTACGGCTAGACTAAGTGTGCATTCAATGGACACTTTAGAAACAGCCGGGCAAATAAAAAATGTAAATAAAAATTTAGTTTATCTATGATCCTTTATTTAAGTGATTTAGGTAACAAGAAATGTATTCCTTGTGATTTGTACTTGCTAAACAACACGCAAGTAAATTATGGTTGTTCCGATTACATCTCAAGTCAAAGGACATACCAATTTTAAGATGATGCAATATGTCCGAAATGTATTCATAGATACTTCATCTAATTCAGTACATACCGTCCCAGTACACAATTTCAGACGCAGCGTAAGACAAATAAGTTAATTTATGTCAACAAAGTCAGATTGCAGGTGAAAACAGTGATTGGAGTTTAATGACTTTATAAACAATTATATAAAACAATTACTTTAAAAATCCATGCATTTCAG
Source organism: Paramisgurnus dabryanus (assembly GCF_030506205.2). Classification (NCBI taxonomy): domain Eukaryota; kingdom Metazoa; phylum Chordata; class Actinopteri; order Cypriniformes; family Cobitidae; genus Paramisgurnus; species Paramisgurnus dabryanus. Next base: position 28,780,682 of record NC_133346.1, read on the forward strand.
TGTAAATTTGGATTTGAAATATAGAGTTATATATACATCAGTGTTTCCTGTAACAGCATTCTGACTCGGGCCGGTCACCAGAAATAAATTTGGGCTGCATAGAAAATATTACATTATTGCCAACATTTCTAGAAAAAAAGGAGGAAAGATGATGACGATGAAAATGTTCCAGTGAAACCTCACAAGCGCCGCGACCTAGCACTACGACTGACCCTTTCATGTCCTTTTTTATATCATTTTTTTAAACAGGGTGCATGATTTCACTGAGGCTTAATTTACAAATAAAGAGTAAACCAACGACAAAGCGAGTATACAAAGAAAAATGTCTCTACAGAATACACACATGGAATATTTCATCAGAACTATTTAGATTTTCATACGTCTAAAATCATCACAACCAAGAAAAGAGCCTGAGTTAATGGGGAAAAAGTTGAGGGTTGGGTCACTACACCAGCCTGAGAAAAAAGCCCATTTGATTTACTTTACAATAATTTACAGTAGTACAATGTGAGAAAGTGACATTATCTGACATACACTAAAAAGCCCAGATTATTTTACAGCCAAAACAGATTTAAATAATAATTCAAACATGATGGAAAAACAAAAGACTGATAAAAATTGGCAAGGTGGTCACTAAACACTGTAAACGAGGTACTTTGGAAGGTAAACCCCAGTCCTTCAGAACATCCTCTAGCATGATAAAGACTAGCGTATTTAGCATCCTTTTCGTGAGCCGCGTGGCGTGTTTGTTTGTGTGTGGTGGTACGAAGTCAATGCCTGGATCCACTTCTCGCACGTGATAGCGAAATGTGGATCAGTCTATTCTCAAGTTGTTTAAAAAACAAAAAAAAGGAAACAGAAAAGTCAATTTATAAAAATAACAATTTAAAAAAATTACTCTGCAGCAGCTACAAAGGACGCAGCTGATTCTTAAATACAAAAATAAGCGAATTTATGTTTCCTCCCAGGTGAGGAGAGAGCTGCACTCCCTGAGGCGCAGTGCACCGTGCAGCGGCCGACAGTCCCCTAAGGCATTCCTGTGTGTGTTTGTGTCTATGGCTGATTAAAGGAGAGCGTTATGTCTTTCGGCTGCTCCAGACCTGTTCGGGTGTGCTCTTGTGGTCAGACGAGTACTCGAAGGGCGAGCGAGAGTCATACGGTGAGCGCTGTTCACGGGGTGAGCGCTGGCCGCTACCCGAAACCCTGTGCTCCATCTGCCAGTCCGAATGGTAGCGGTAGTCCCGGGAAGATTTGTGGTGAGCGTAGTCAGTGCCAGATCGGTGCTCGGAATGGGAACGGTGATCGGAGTGCGTCCTCGAGTCCTTTGAAGTGCTGTCTGACCGGTGATCTCTGCTGGAGCGATGGTCGTCTAACTTTCGGTGCTTGCTGTCACTGTAATATCTGCAAGACGTTATGACAGTAAAAGTTTACTTGAGATGATAAACCTACATTTATTGGAATCATAAACTGCCTTGTATCATTTAACTGTTATATTTTACTGCCACATCTATCAATACTAAGATATCATTACAAGAGAGAGTGTGTGCAATGGCAAATCCTCTATTCAAATGAGTTTATAGGCCTATAATCATTCACAACCATTTCAAATGAGTGGGGTTCATTCTCAATTTCACAAATGTAAAAGTTTACGGTAGAGAAAAGCAAAGCACACATCTTAATCATCAAATAATGAAAAATAATCAGTTATTATTCAATCATAAAATGTAAATAATTTTGGAATAAAAATCTAAATAAAACACTAGCAAAAATATTTTTGTGTTCTTGCATGTCATGTGATCATTACACAACACTACAAAAACTGAGAACTCATGAAAAGTGGACAGATACATTTTGTGTACCAATAAAAGAAAATTACCAGATGGAGGTACGATACTACTAAAACGAATGAAAAATAACGGTTTTATTAAGATAAAAATGCTAATGTGCTATTAAAATATTTATTTAAAATTTCAGGTGGTACATGAAGTAGATTAAAGTATTTAATTTAGGTCAAGTGAGTTTAAAAAGCGGTCGCACCATATCATGCATCCACTGACCTGCTGTCCTGCCGCTCTCCTCTTTCTCTGTAGTGGTCTCTTTCTCGCTCTCGGTGGTCTTTGCCATTGCTGAAGGAGGGGTACGGCCTCTTTCGGGAGTCTGTATTTTTCCTGTACGAGTCTGAAGGGTTACGTTCTTTGTTGTGTTCGTGGTAGCGAGATGTGTGATGTCTGTCAGAGCTGCTGCTGTCTCTGCTGCTGTCATCGTGCTGCGACTCTTTTATCCGCTCGATATCTGATGATGCAACAGCATTCAGTGTTATACACAAGAACAACACAATCGTGGGATTTCACCTGTATTAAGATAAAGATCACGATCATGTTTTATAAATGTGAACAGACACCAGACAAACCTGAATGTTTAGCGCTTTGTGTATTTACAGTGCTAGTGTTCTGTTCCACTGCCTGAAACGAGACAAGCAACAAACGTAAATATTAACATAATAAAATCAGTCTCGCTTGTTTATTGATGTTTTATGACAGTAGATACACAGACCTTATGCTTTTTGATGTTATTCATGCATTCATACCTGAACATTTTCTTGTCTCTTCTTGATTGCGTGTTTATAGAGTTTATGCAGTTTTCTTGCATCGAATTCCGTAAATTTAGAAACAAATATCCAAAGATTTCTAGGAGGAAAAAAATGGAAGACTTAATAAAGCTCATATCTATCATACAATCACTTAAACCTTGACATGATGTCACAGACTAAAATGGCCTTACTTCCTCCACTGTTTGATGTGCTCAGGGTTTGTGTATTCTCTGAGACACTCTGTAATGTGATCTCCTATTTTGATCAGGCATTGGCGTGTATGCTCCAGCTGCTCTCGCTCAGACAGGCCTTTCTCTGGACGATCCAACTGCTTTAGTGCTGCCTTTACCGGTCTCATGCGTTCCTTACACTGTGACACACAAATAAATAAACAATGATAAATGCCAAGGAAATCTTCATGATATTGTTAAATACAGACATCAGCTCTGGTTAACTGAATTGGGAATTATTTTAAGCATCACAGGTCCAACTCAAGACAGCAGTACTGTGCTGTTCAAGAAGATCTCTCATTTTGACTTCATCCTTGGTATGCTTCAGTTTTTACAACTCGGCAAGTGAAAAGCTAACCTGTTACTTCCAACAAAATCACATATTAAGTGTTCTATATGTTCTGTTGGTTGTATTTTATCCAAACGTTTATCTAGTTTTAAAAATTGAAACATGAAGTGCTTCTGGACCAGTGTTGTTTACATCTTCCAAAATGGTCTATACCACAGGCCTGCTAAAAGCTTTATTCTGATTGGCTGAGAAATGTTCCATGGGTGTTGATTATTTTTCTGTAAACCACACATCAGATCTTTCAAATTTCTTAAAATAATCAATCAGAGCTCTGTTTGTGGTAACCGTAGTATAAGCAGAATTATTGACACCGGTCCTTTGAATTACTTGAAAAGAATGCATACTAAGGTGTAACGGCACGACGCGAAGTGGCCTGTCGTCAATTATTCCATATATAAACAGCCAAGACAAATAAAAACTAGCTGATACTTTATTATAATGATATTACTTTCTAAACATGGGGTTTTCATATTACTTTGTGTTGTATACATATGCACTCTTATAGGAATGGTTGAAAATGTATTTGCACACCCACATGTGTACAAATTTCTTTAGCTGATCCCAAGGGGATCCCTTAATGTCAATTAAATTTATCAAAATGGACCTAAAAGGATACTTCTGCATCGTTGAGGTGCCATTGCAGATCGCCTTTAGGCAATGTCCACTGGTGTAACGAACAGTATCAAATGTACTGCATTTCAAGGCAAAGCTTGTTGTGCGTGTTGTTGGAGAAGCATCAACAGGGATAGAGGTAAACAGACAGTGACTTTTATTGCACCTCGAGTTAAATGTCGCTCTTCAACTTGGCCTATCTTTGTTTTAACAGTCGCAAGCGAAAATGCTTTTGAAGAAATGCGATGCAGATTTTTTTATCTGACAGGAGGGGTTTTAGCAGACCAATCACAATGCTTGCAGTCTGTGTAGAATTGGCACGTTGTTACATTTTTGGAGAGGTGTACGCTTTAGCTAAACAGAACTATAAATTGCACTAAAACTCCAAAAAGCACATTCATCCATTATAAATCCAGTTAATTTATAAATATTTTCGGATGTGAAAAAGATTGGGCAAGAAGGGTATAAATATTTCATAAGTGATAGATATCTAGGATGACATGAGGGTGAGTAAATGATTTTGGGGTAAACGATTCTTTTAAATGCATCAAACTGCAAGAATAACACCTGATATTTGTTAAACATCTTTTTCTTTTTTTAAATACTTTTCATAAGTCAAAGGGAATCAGTTTGGTTCTCCACATTCTTCAATGCGTTTCATATGGCATACAGTACCATATATAACCTTTAGTCCATCTGGATTTAATAACAATTAGCCTAGGATGTCCATCTCATTGTGAAAAAAACACATAGCCAATATTTCATTAACAGTAGAAGTCTGCCTTACTGTAAATGACTGTAGTCCACTGGGTTGCTTCAGTCCAGGTGAACGTATTTATGTGTATTTGGCGCTACCTACTGCATTTTTGCAGGTGTACAGTGTGATTGACATGAAATCGTCTAGAGCTCGAATATATGAGAGTTGTTTATAAAAAGGCATTTCCATAAACAAAAAACTCATCTTATATGCTGGACAATACGATATTGTAACAATGTTATTAATCTATTAAATTTCTGTATTTAGATAACTCTGTAATTATAATAAATAATTTAGTTCCTGTTCTCAATTATGCTTTGCTAAAAAGTAGAAGTCTTTTTCAGTTATTGTTTCTTGAGACAATATTGATCCAGAGTAGAACGATGCTTAAGAAGGTTTCTAGATTTTTTTTGTATAAGTACAGATTTAGGACAGATCTACTGACAGCTCCAGAGGTTTTAACAGTGAGTTGGCCAATATTCTAACCTACTTCTTATAATGATCAGATTAGTAAGTAACAGTCCATCTATGTTTAAGGCTCTAGTTGAGTATAACTCACCACGCTGAAGGTTTTCTGGTCGAGTTCTTCAGACTCTTCAGATGATAAAATACTCTCTCCTACTGTGGGTACAATCACAGGAGTATCTGCTTTCTTCTCCCGAACTTCTGCTTTCACCTCTACGGCCTGAGAACACAAATCACCTGCTGTTTAAATAACTAGTTATGCAAATATTGTACCCAATACACAATACCAACTGATCTAAAGCATTTGTCTGTTGATGTGCCACGTGCCCCAGCCTGTGGGTCATATTTTAAGATGTGTTAATATAGAGATTGTAACCTCTATAGGAGTCTCTTCTTCTTCTTCTTCTTCTTCTAGTACAGGTTCTTGCTTGATTTCCTTTTCTTTTGGTTCTTTTTCTTTGCTGTCACGGCCCTCCTCTTTCTTCTCTTTTTTTATTTCTTTTTTGACCACCTTCTCCTTTATCTCTTCTTCCTCCTCCTCTTCCTCCTCCTTAATCTCAGGCTCCTCCTCCTCAGACTCATCTTCCTCATCCTCCTCCTCCTCCTCCTCTACCGGTCGCTCTGTGACACGTGCTCTTCTGCTAGGCAGTTTCACTAGAGCAGTTTCCTGTGAGGAAAAGAGAGAAAACTAAGTCCCTGCCCCAAATTTCACCTTGTGCTCTCACAGCCTTTCTTTGAATCCGAACTTGAATAGTGTTGCATCTGTAGAGTAGAAGGTCTCGGCAAACGTGCGCATCGAGGGACCTCATGGACACCCATTACTCCTAGTGCATAAATACTTATTTCAAAAAAAAAGGAGAGCGATACAGACCTTTTCCTCATCCTCTTTCTCGTCCTCATCCTCAGAGCTCTTATCTGAAGGAGGAGCTGAGGATAAACTGTTCATCAGTTCATCAACCTTTGGTTTCACTGCTTTATTTTTCTTCCCCCGTGGTTTCCTTTTACGTGAATTTGCCTACAGAGCACAAGTAAAAGAATCAGTGTCTGAAGTATAACATAACCCCAATAATGAGACATCCATGGATTTACATCTCGCTATAACTTTATTATTGTAAACAACAAGTACTATAGTGAACCGTGTAAAACACATTGTTTGTTGTAAAGATGATTATTGATATTAAGATTTAATGACGTCTTGCTTGTTTTCAGATGTTTACGATAATCCTGATTGTATGTAACCAGTGTAACCTACACTGCCAGCCTGTTTCTGTGCTTCTTTCTTGGCCAGGTCTTTGCTCAATAACTTGATGAGGTAGTCAGCTCGTGTCTGCAGCTGTTTGGCCTGTGGCTTCTTGTCAGGATCGTCTGGAAGGAGCTACAACAAACAAAAAGTTAATATTTCAGTGCAGCGGCAACGTGTTTTTGCTTGCAGACTATTAAGTTTACAATGTCCTATACTGATCAAGAATAATATAAAACTTGTCATACTATAAATCATGTAAAAGGGTTAAGATTTGATAGCTGAAGGCTATATAATAAATGCTCTAGGAATATTTATACTATATCTGTGGGATATCTCAACTTCTGTAAAGTTTTTGTAAAGTGACAATGCAAACTGTGAAAGTCAAGTACTAGAGTTACACCGATCAGTCTTGCCTATTAATCGGCACCAATAGCAAAAATCTATGTCGATAGTTGTTCCAAGTTGCGTTCGTTGCTTCATATCATTATAATGTAATTAATTTGCTGACTAGATGCTGCACTAGCAGAGAAACAACTGCAGGAACCCAAGTTTGTCGTCAAGGCTGACAGGACCCTTAATATTAGTAGTACCTCAAATAGTAACACAAAAATACATGCAGATAAATCCAACCCAAATATCTAATGTCAGTATTCACACAAGCATTTACTTCAAAATGTATTAAGTATATTAATAAATATTGATTTATACATTCATTTCATTTAGCACATCTTCATGGTTCAGTCTTGTTTTATTATTTTTGTAATAAATTTCAGTTTCACTTTAAGTGTTACGTTTCTTTTTTATCCACTATTAAAGGGATACTTCAACGATTTAGCATTCAGCTTTGTATCTGTAGAAACCCGGCAGTATTACTGAATGACCATGTTTCCCTCCCTCATTTCCCCCTGAGAGGAGAGATATCTGCATTTTGGTTCAGCAAAAAAGTCCTCCGATGATGTAATATGACGATTTTTGCATCATCGGAGGACTTTTTTGCAGAACCAAAATGCAGATATCTCTCCTCTCAGGGGGAAATGATGGAGGGAAACATGGTCATTCAGTAATACTGCCGGGTTTCTACAGATACAAAGCTGAATGCTAAATCGGTGAAGTATCCCTTTAACTATCAGTCAATTAATCGGGTATTGGCAAGTACGGACCAACCTAGTTTTTGGTATTGGTAAAATCCACTATTGGTCTATCAAGTACAAAACTGGCATGACTGAATAAAAAAAAAACAAATTAAAAGAAACTGGACATGACTTACAACAAAGTGTAACCAAATAGTAAAATACACCAAAGCTTTCATGTTATTGTGTACCTTATGTGTGAGGTTGAGATCTGGGTCCATCTTGATCATTTCCCAGCTACCATAACCATATTCATAGATGCCAATGAGCAGACTGGAGTCATCCTCTTTACCCCACTCAATGTCAAAATGAGCTGCCTTTGAGTGGCATGGGATCATATACCTGAATACATAATGAAACACAACAATAAAGATTAAAAGCTCATCTCTGATGTTTATTATACAGCTATAAAAAATAGGATTAGGATCCAACTCCTAACAGTTAGTTATGATACACTGTTAAGATCTTGAACATCTGATTACCTCTTCCTCTCCTCTGCGTCTGCAGGAATGGCCTTGTGTAGAGGTGCCAACTCCTCCTCGTGAGAGATCACAAGTTTGGCATTGACCTGAACCCCTGAGATCCTAAAAGTTGGTCCTTTCACCTTGCCTCGCCTGCCTCCTGATGACAAAAGGGGACAATCAGGACTCAGTTTCTATAGACTTCATGAATAACTGAGTAAATGTAGTTTTAGGTAGGTCTTGCCTGAGGTTCTCTCCGGTCCACAGGGATTCTCCTTCAGGGTTTTCAGACAGCCGTTGTGGACAGTTTCAGCCAGCCGCCGCAGATCATGCTCAGATTTATCCACCAGCTCGGCATCGCGGGCGATAGCATCGAGTCTGTCGAATACAGAAAGGTCAAAAAGAGAGGCGAGGACAGCAAAGGCCTCTAAAAATGTATGATAGTTATTTACCTTTCTAAAGGGCCACCGAATTTCTTATAACTCTTGATAAACCTGTGAAGAGAGTAAAGGGTTACATGTGAGACAATGATTTACAAAGTTGGCTAAGTATTGACAATCTACAATCCGTTTTCAGTAATAAACATCTTCAAAAAAAAATTTTATGATATATGACAGGACAGTATAATCATATATACTGTATGATTTTAGAAATGTGTCCGCCATTTGGGTTTTGCCATACAAATGATACGTTTTTACAAAAACTTGCGTTTGAGCTTTTCTCACACAAAGATAAAGACTTTGAGGAATAATCAATTGTTTGGAGATTGTTAATGGACGTTTCTGAGTGGTAAGTTTGTGTTTTTTCCAGTATGGACCAGCAAAACATAACTGTAACGTCAATAGTACAACTTCAGCTTAAACGCTAGCATATAGCATTAACTAGCATATAGCCCCAACTCAGCAGTCACAACTTTCTTTTAAGCATTGTAACAACACTGTAATTAATTTAATGTGTAATTTAATGTTGGGGCATATACCTCAACTGTAATGTCACAGTTGGTGTTATTTTGAGATTTGTCTGTTTTCCAGCAGTCTTTTACATGCACAAGGTTTACAAAGGAATGAGAAAACAATCATGTTTGAGGCTCATAATATGTCATTACCATGTTCAAAACTCATTATTCATCTATGCCTAGGTAAATTCAGTTTTACATTCTAAGGAGCCTTTAAAAAGTTTAAAGTTTAAAATAATTATTACAATGATGCTACTCCTACCGTGATTAGGACTGCATCTTAGGACTGCAGCTAATCGATAACGTTTCTTCAACCCTAGGGAGTCAGCTGATATTGGCTTAACTTTGCACCTTCTTCAATATGTTACATTATTACTACGCTCATTAGTACGGTTTAATCTTAGCCGCTGTACTCTGCTTCTTATGTTGTCCACCGATATTTCTGTGTTTTCTCCTGCATCTATTAATGTAAAGCTGCGTTGAAACAATTAAACAATTGTGTTTTAATAATAAATATAAAAAAATAATAAAATTGAATTATGAAAATGACATTCAACGAAGCTGTGCATCTGCTCCAAACAAGATCAAATAATTTTATGAAACTTTTATTAACAAACATTGCGCTTTTGCCTCCACCATTGTCCTGTCATGCATCGCACGTCTCACATTGTCATGTAACTCCCATTGCATGGTGCAGATGTGCCTCTGTGCAGCTCGCACTGCTGTGATGAGGCAGTGATGTCACAAACCAACCTCACCAATAATGACATTCATTGAACGCTGATCGGTTATGATTAATTAGTTGTTGCAGCCCCAACCGTGATGCACTTTTGTTACCCATACTTAGTGATGGTTGTATGAAGTGAAAATTGTAAAACTTTACCTGCGTATCTCAGCATCAGTGAAGCCCTTAATGTTTTCTCTTGGAATGGTTCGAGGTCTTCCACGTTTCTTGGGCCGTTTCCTGTCAGTACCCGAGTCGCTGTCTGAACCAGAGTATCTGAGCCTGTTCCGACTCCGCCTGCTCTCATTTCCATTAAAGCTGATCTGTTAATACAAAAAAAACCCCTTTCAAAAACACTTCTCATTGGTAGGGTGAACCCACAACATTACCAGTGATGTATAATTCATAAACACATTTTTCAGTAAAAGGTTAAAACAACAGAAAAGTCTGACCAACAATGAACACCATTTATGTCTACAGCTGCATACTACCACTGAAAACAAGGAATAAACCCAGTATTAAGCATCATATATGACCATTAAACTAATGTATCACTAACCTGTTTAGCACATTTCCTCATGCGGGGCAGTAAATAGATCTCTGCTAGCTCCTTTTGTCGCTCCTCCTCCTCCAGTCTCCTCCTTTGCTCCTCAGGGATAATATCATCCCAGTTCCTATTGTTTCTATCTGTGTCCATGTCAATTTCCTCATCGTCCATCATTGAAAAGTTTGCTACCTGGATTTAAAGATGTATTAATCATGTGACTGTCTTAAATGACTGTTTCCTACGAAGAAACACTACATATGAAATAATGCTGAAGAATAAATACCTTAAACTGTGAGAGGAGCTCTTCTCCTACAGTTGATGGTCCAGGGTCGTTCTCTCTGGTCTCTGCTCTTTTCAGGATTTCATCAATATCCATTTCCTATAAATTATACAAACACCACACAAGTTAAAAGATGTAAAAACAAATACTGGTATACACAAATGTCACTAGACACACTTGCTGATTATCTCCAATAATCATACAGTTTGGATCTCGACTTGAATAGTTCCTTCGAACATTAAGTTACACAAAATTTACTTAAAAATTGCTTTATGCTGCCTGTAGATTTTTTTTTAAAGATGTTTCTTTGCACTGCTGCTTTAAATTTGCTTGTTTTTCATATTACTGCTTTATTGTTTTGAATAATAGCAATTTAAAATGTGTTGACATTGGCAGCAACTAGAGGTGCATGACTACTATATTTTTCTAATCAGCAAAAAATCTTCAATACAGTCATAGTGATTCAGCGTATTTATTTAAACGTATTGGCTCCATTTTAAAGAGTTACAAAATATTTGTTTTATTATTTGCCCTGTATCAACTCATGAAATGAAAAGCACAGACAGCTGACTGAGTCTACAGACCTGAGGTTCTTGCTCTTCTCCCTCCGGTTCTTTAAAGAGCTCCTCTGCACCAAACTTCAGGATAGCAGACAGCTCCTCCTTGTTGAACGGAGTGGAACTAAAGTGGATTCAGACAATCAAAGCAAGATTCAGCGGCATTCATAAAGCATTTATCAGACTTATAACACAACACATCCGGTTAAATTGGGTTTTTTGTACCTGGAAGGAGCAGCGCCCGTGTGGAGAACAGTCTTCCCTGTAGTGTCCATTCTCTGAATAACTAGATGGTCTAACACCATTTTCTTCTTGGCCCTCTCGATAATCTCCTCCTCAACTGAGCCCTTTGTTACTAGACGGTATATATTTACCTGAAAGAGATTGCAGCACAAACATAAAAAAAATTGCATTTGGTAACCAAATGTATGGCCAAGTTTCAGGCTTCGAATTGGAAGTAAATGCTAATGGAAGAGCTCTGATGAAATGTTGTAGCATATAGATATAGTGTTGTTGTTAAGAGTTGGAGAGATATTTTAAGTTATACTACGGGTCTGTTGAATGCTTGAATCTGATTGGCTGATGAACGTTCTGAGATGTGCACTTATTTTCTGGGAAACGCACGGCAAACGTAGGTACAAGCAGCTCTATTGACCGCATTACAGTTCCATATCACTTCAGATATTTAACTGTAATAACGGAATAACAAAAACAACATGACAGATGATTTTCCGAGGCAATAACAGTGCTGTTTAGAGATGCACAGAGGTAGCCTTGTTCACACAATCTCTGTCTCTCGTTCACACAATCTCTGTCTCTCGTCCCCTCTCTCTCGCTCTCGCTTGGTTCAGTTCTTGCTTCTCTCTGTGTCTCTGTCGCTCTCTTTCTAATAACTTCATTAATAACTGAATTAGAATGCTATCAACGGCTCAAGCCTCAATTGCCAGCTTTAAAATAACATTTTGGAACAAGCAAAAGAGCCGTTGGATGAAACGCGGAAGAGACAGTTCTACTCACAATAGCAATTTAGGTACAAAAACCGAATGAATCACTTTAAATATATCATGTGATCGATGTCTTGAGGTGTGGTAACCGTAGTATAAGCAGGAATTAAACTTTTGTAAAAATCATACAAAATTGCTGGCACTGGCTGGCAAATTGTTTAAAAAACGCTGGGGGGGAGATTTAGGATGTCTTGTGTTGTTCACCTGTTTCTTCTGTCCAATCCTATGAGCTCTGGCCTGGGCCTGTAGGTCATTCTGCGGGTTCCAGTCGGAGTCAAAAATCACCACCGTATCAGCAGAGGCCAGATTAATGCCCAGACCACCTGCTCGTGTAGACAGCAGGAAGCAGAAATCCTGCAAAATCCAAGTAAAAACTCATCAATACCGACAATACCCATTACTTTTGAACAAATAAAATCAATACTGCATCTATAACAAAACAAACCTAGCCAATCTGAAATGTTTACATAAGGGACTCTATGTAATTGAATGTATGTGCTTTAAACTATAAGTAATCCAGTGAGTTATTTTTTTCAGATGACATATGAAACATGCCTAATCCCATATAACATCAAAGTGTGTTCATCCGATACAATTCAAAATCATAATCATCTAAAATGGGATTAGGGTGAGAACTGATAAGAAACTGATCTTCATTTTTGAGTGAACTATTGTCCTTCACAGACTAAGGCTCATTTTACACGACCTTAGTACTTAGTAATGCTGTTTGTAAAACAAAACCCGGTAAACTGGTTGTAAATGCAAATGACACTGGCCAGCGCAATATGAAAGTTTCTGACTGGACTGAGTGGATGCTGGGTGAGGTCTACATATTTGTATCATATTTTATACATTTATGAATTTGTGTTATCAATATTTGTGAACCATAATCTAATTGCTAACCCTATATTGTCAAGACATCATCAGTGATGCAGTATTAGTAGAAATCACCATTAACAACAAAGCACATATACATAGTAACACAAGTATACTGCATTACAAATACATTTAAACCACATATACCTCTGAGCCCTCAGCATTAAAATGATCCAGCGCCTGTTTCCTCATCTCACCCTTTATAGAACCGTCCAGTCTCTGTAAACACAAACATGATCAGATGTCACAGCTGTTACACAAACACTGCAGGGCTTTGAAAGTGTACGTTCCCCTCACCTGAAACAAGAACTGCCTGCTTTTCAGATATTCGGCAAGGATGTCCAGCATCCTAACCATTTGGGAGAAGATGAGCACACGGTGACCTCGTTCCTTCAACCGAACCAGTAGTTTATCTAAAAGAACCAGCTTCCCACTGCTACGAATCAGGTGCTGCAGATTGTAAATCAGTATTCAGTCACTTCACGACAGTTACAGCTCATGCAAGACACATGCGTTTTACAGGAATGTGCCACGATGCTCAAAAAAGGTTCAACATACTGTTTGATTTTACATGAACAAGAAATTTAACATCAAGTTAATGTAAAGTCTCTGGCAATAAATATTGATTTTGTAGTTTCAGTTCTGTGGACAACAAATTCACATTTTAATATGAAGTTCAATGTTTTTTAAGAACGCAAGTCAAATTTATAGAAGAATCGGGATAACTTTTTTAATAATTAAACACTATGCTGCAGCACATAGCACATGCTTGTAAAAAACAAACAAACTTAAAACTCACACAGAATCCTAAAGATAAACACTTGGAAGCAACATTTGAAAAGGACATAATAACACTGGCAGGACATGACCACAAATCATAACAAGAACAAAATATGATGGGCTACAAATTAGGCTACGTTCATACTGCAGTCTGAAACGACCCAATTCCGATTTTTTTGCCCCTATGCGACCTGTATCTGATCTTTTCATGACAGTCTGAACGACACAGATCCGATCTTTTCAAATGTGACCCAGGCCACTTGGGTATGTGGTCCTGAATCCGATACGTATCCGATCTTTTGAAATGCGACCTTCGTCTGAACGGCCAGGCCACATGGATCCGACCCGTACGTCACTGATACGCTACAAACGTCATAATTCTGCATTGAAGTAGGCAAGAACGATAAGATAAACAACAACCATGGGCGACGTTGCTAACACTGCTCCACATCATTAAATTTTGGCCGTATGGGTGCACACGTTATATGATTTCACATATAACAGCGTTCTCCAAATATATTAATATATAGCATATTATTATAATGCTGCGAATAATATGTGAAGCAGCTTTCAATAAATATTTTTAAAATGCGTTTATAAATCCAACAACCCCTGTGACCGGTCGACACGTCCATAAGAGGTATGTTTATAAACCATTGCCTCTTTGTTTCTACATTTAAAAGACAAAGCTGGCAATTCTGGCTATACTTTCGTTCTTTTAATAATTTCTTCATTTTATTTATAAATCACTCTGGGTTATCTGATTTATCTATTTGGCTTGTGTTTTGTTTCCGTGCACTTGAGGCATTTTGCACATTTGTTCTGCACTTTGTTACTTCTAACCTTATTTTATAAAAAAAATTGTATTTATAATAAACGTAAATTCTGATCTAATTTAAGTCTGTAAATTTTGGATTGCTTTTCGTTGTATCGATGTTGCGCTATTGCGTGCTGGCCATGCTTGCGCATGCAATTTAGCCGAACGTGCTAGGTGCTCTTCGTCTCATATTTAGGAGTTCATCAAACTAAACATTAAAAAACGGATGTTTTTCGACGGGTATAAGTTTTTAAAATGTATTTAAAACAAACTGGTTATTTTGTCAAAAGTTAAACTACAAAACAGGTAAGCCGTTTCTTTAAATTTCGGTGCTGAAACGGAAAATATCTGCACCAAACCTATATTTATGCCTAACACGACTGTCTTCGTGTGTTCACTTTCAAATGATAGCAAAGAGATTCCTGAAATAAATAATATCATCAGGTCTTTCTGTATCTAAAGTGAATACAGAGATGATCAAAGTCAAAGCAAGGAAGCAGGTATTTCTATGCTAAATAATAACGCGAAGTGTCTATAAAATCATTAATTTCAGTGTTTTTCTTGTTATAAATTAACGTTTAATGAATTGTATATAAAGCTTAGTTTTTATCATTTACAGTAACAAACACAAATTATTTGTCATTTCTCATTTGTCGTTTTTTTTGTCATGACTGCTTTGACGCGCTAAATCTCCAAATTATATAAAAACACTGAATTGTAGCCGGAGTTTCCAAGGCAGGATCTCCTTTATTTTTTTTAGGTGTAGTTATCAAAATGTTTTTTGTGTGATGTTCTGTAGATCGTGGCTTTAAAATGATATGAGGAATAATTAAACAAATGTTACCTTACATTTTACATAAAAAAACAGAAGATTGTAATTGTGCTGGCTCCGTTGGGAAAATAACTTTAATATTGCAAAAAGAGCTCCACTGTTGACCACACCGTTGTTGACATCCATGTTTAACGTTAGCTTACAAGTGACGTCCTTGACCGTGGAGTACTCTTATGCGCATGCGGGTCACTTCTGGGTCATTTCACGTTCACACAGGAGATCACAAAAGGTCGCATTTTATTGGAAATGTGAACGGCCTTGCAAAAAAATCTCATTTTTTCAAAAAATCGGAATTGAGCATTAAGCCCTGCAGTATGAACGTAGCCTTAAATGGAAGCAACAAATATGCATTTCTCTTTTGCCTTTATATTTCAAAACTATCTACCTAATTACCTAATGTTATTTTTAGGTTTATAGGAATTATTTGAGACCCTCTCTGTGAAATCCTAACCCTAACCCTTTATTTACAATGCACTCGTCTGTGGTGCGTTAAGGTACATTCACAGTGATTTGCCTGTCCAACATTGTTTTTCTTGATTTCCTGTGTTCTAACGTGTATACGTTGTTTTGTCCGGTTTAATTCTGTTTATCGTTTTGTTTTTTGCTATGTCCTATTTTATTAGGCCATAGACTACAAATAACACATTTCGACTACTTAATAATCAGCTGTCCTCCATCTAAAAACATTGTTCTACTCTGGAATGCATCTTAATGAGTGCTGCTCTTAAGTTTATCTGTTTATTTATTGCATTTATTTATTGCATCTGCACTGCCACTTTAATTTTCCTCCATGTAGCTCTACGTCACTCTACTAAAACATTTTAGACACCGTTCTACCGCAGTAATCACAACATTACCTCAGGACTTCTTATGTACACCAGATTCTAAACACTGATTGATTACCTTTATTGTACTTCCACTTATTTGTATTTATAAAACGGTTAGTTCCAATCCTTGATTCTGATTGGTCAATAGGTGTGCTTTATTCATGATAAAACACTGCTATGACCACTTCACCCAACAGTTCTATTTAATATCACTGCGCTCTTAGCAACACCCTTAGCAACACATAAACATATAATGAGACAAAGTTTGAGAACAGTTTGTTGTTTTTATTTGAGCTTTCATGTTATTGTTCGCAGTCAGGGACTATTTTTTTCTAGCAGAAGGAATGCTTTTATTGATTTAACTTCATGAAAGTTGCATTAATATTTGTTTTTACTTTAATATTGTGTAGTAGCCGTTTTATAAAAGCAATAAGGTACTCGAGGCAAGTGCTGTATCGTGAATAAGTAACGGCTGAAGGGGTTGCAGGCACTCCGCTTCGCGCCTAACAACGCCCTTCAGCTGTTACTTATTCACGATACAGCACAGCCTCTCGTACCTTATTGCTTACATAATGCTCCGTCCATGTCTTTCGGTCTATGGGCACTGTAGTCACTCAAAAATCTCAGAGCTCTTCATGTATGTCTATGTCTTATGTCTTGTTATTGTCACTGTATATCTGAGCCTCGTCACAAGCATTTCAATGCCCAGTTTTCCCCAGTGTTAACTATGCAAATGACAAATAAATGCCTCTTGACTCGAAGTCCAGTTATGAAGGACAAGAATAAAAGATTTGAAGCGGTGTATAATCATCAAAAATACCTCAATTATGTATCTATATTTCACATGCAGTGCTTGTAAACAAAAGGATATAGGTGATGTGAAATACGGGAGTATACAAAGGTGATCCTTTTAAAATGGACAGGATTTTTTACTGTACAGCTTCGACTCGCCACACATCAAAAATAGACTAGGCGCGTATCTTTAGTGAAGCAGCACATAGAGCTGCTACTGGGACGCTCCTGAAACGAACCGTGGCGTTGCACAAACACACACACACACACACACACACACACACCTGAAGTCCCTCTTGTCTGTTGTAGAACTCGTTCTCCTCAGGTGGTTTGATGAGGTAGCAGTGGTTACAGCATTTCTTCAGCTCCATCATGATGTTTAGAAAGCCAGATGTGCTTCCCTTAGTGCCTTTACTCAGAGCTTTATAGTTCCTCGTCAATATCCACCTAAACAAAGATGTGCACAGGTATGTTTTAACTGTCCATAGAAACAAGTAAAGAGAAGAACTGAAGAGCTCAGATGCACTTTTGGTTGTGTTCAAGACAATAAAGTGCCATTGTATTTCTTAACTTATAACAAACTTGCTTCACACCCTCCTGAGTCTGACCAGGCCAGGAATGATTGCAAGTGGTTTCCTTACTTGTAGTATTGTTTTTGAATAGCGCTCATCTCAACCCTGAGGATCTGCTCCACCTTAGCGGGCAGAGATTTCTCTACGTCCTTCTTTACTCTACGCAGCAGAAAGGGCTCCAGCTCTTTATGAAGGCTGGTGTAGCCCGAGTCTCTGCCCTTTCCATGTTCCTCTTCAAACAACTCCCATGAGTGAAACCTGCATAAACACACAGCCAAAAAGATCAGTCATGCATCTACATGCATCACTAAACCCAGATCTTTAGATTTGCACTTAGTACAAGAGATAAACACACAGAGAACAGCAGGTAATATGACAACAGACTGAATGGAAAAGTGTACAAGATGAGTATACTCACTTCTCTGGCATGATGAAATGCAGAAGGGACCACAGCTCTTTCAGGGAGTTTTGCAGAGGTGTGCCTGTGATTAGCAGCCTGTGATTGGACTTAAAGTCTATCATGGTCTTATAGAGAAGAGAGTCATCATTCTTCAGTCGATGAGCCTCATCTACACCAATGAACGCCCAGCTCACATTACCTAAAAATGACTGTAGGAAAAACAAATGTGAGCACTTTGCCACTTGCAGGTGCATTTGCCTGACCCCTATAAACAACTGCTCTTAACCATTTTTACTGATAAAGCTAAAACTTATTAAGCTTGCATTACAAGATTTGAATCAAGATTTATTTTTGTCACCCCTGCAATACTGTGGAAATCCAAGTGCAGAACTATACACACCTAATTTAGTTTTTATTTTGAGTAGTGTCTTACTGACGCTCAAGTAGAAGAGCATTGAGCTAGTAGCTCAAGGGTCATGGGTTCGACTACCAGAAAAAAAAAGTGACAAAATGTATACCTTGAATGCCCTATGGCAGTGGTTCTTAACGTTATTCCTGGAGGCCCACTGCCCTGCATGTTTTGTATGTCTCTTTTATCTGGCAGACTCAGTTCAGTTCATTGAGATCTCTTCTAATGAGCTGATGATTTGAATCAGGTGTGTTAAATAAGGGAGACATACAAAATGTGCAGGGCAGTGGGCCTCGAGGAATAACGTTAAGAACCACTGCCCTATGGGGCTGTTTACCAGACCAGTTTTAAAGTGATAGTTCTTTTAGTTTGTCAATAAAAAAAAGGATATTTCTCTTACAAAATTGCATCGATTACCCTGAGAAGGCATATATTTAACCCCAAGGAGCCATGTGGATTACTTCTGTGAAGAATGTATGCACATTCTTTGGACTTAGGTAGAGCCCATATTCTACAGTTAAAAAAAGGCTTGGAAAATATAGGACATTTTCTAAAAAAACTAAAAATGTTTTTGTCTGAAAGATGATGGACATATGCATCTCAGATGACTTGAGAGTGAGTAAATCATGGGGTAATTTTCATTTTTGGGTGAACTATCGCTTTAAGCCTAGTCCCAGACTAAAATGCATGTTTCAGCATTATTAACTAAAATAAACAAGTTGCATTCACATATTAAAATATACAGTCTTATATATCAGTCTTCAGTATTGTCTCAAAATGCACAGCAGTAAATTCATAAGGTATGCTTACGAAAATTCCTAAAATGTCCTAATATAAATTAGACCTCTCTGAGAAACTGCTTCTATAAGTCACTCTGGAACAGTCAAACAAAATAATATATAAATTAGGGCCGGGACTTTAACGCGTTAATTAAGATTAATTAATTACACAAAAAATAACGCGTTAAACATTTTTAACGCATTTTAATCACATTTATTTTTGCACCGTGGAACATTTCTCATTGGATGAGTTTCGGCGGACCGATTATACTGGAGCACCAACTAGCGTTCATGACTTCAGACAACAACAAACCACAGTGAACATGAACGAAGGAGCTGATGAGATCGCTTTGGTTGGCCCCGTGGATGGGAATTTTTTTTATAAAAAACGAACGGATGGAAGCGTCGATAAAAGCATGGTTGTGTGTAAGCTATGCAACAAGGAATTCACATATCACCCGCAGCACATCGAGCCTCAACTATCATCTCAATGCAAAACATATAGCAGCTAGCGTGGACGTTAGCCCGACTCCGGGTACAACGACTTGGTTGAACAAAAATAAACAATATTTTGTTGCGTAAGCTTACGTATTCAGTCATTATTCATGGATGGTATACTAAAAATCCATGTGAAAAAATAACTTTTCAATGTTCTCAGGTCAAATATTTATATGCGATTAATTTCGATTAATTAATTACAAAGCCTCTAATTAATAAGATTAATTTTTTTAATCGAGTCCCGGCCCCAATATAAATATTAGGAATTTCACGATTCGATTGCATTTTCGATATATATTTTTTTTAGGTCACGGTTCGGTTAAATTCTTCTATACTTTTTTTGGAAGACAAAAATGCCATGCCATTAATATTTATTATTATTATTATAGTTTCACAATCACATTAACATGCACATTGCGTGCTTTTCCTCGCATGGGGGTTTGCAGGCTTCACTTTAGGCGAGAGAGCTTGTAGAGAGAGGATTCCTTCTTCCATCACATGGACTTAATGCGCGCGTCTTGGACTAGCATCTGAAATAAATCCAGTGCGTCATGAGCAGCTGCGCTTTTCTCGGTCTCACGTGCACGGCACGCGCTTTCGCATCTGTCCGAAGTCTAAACATAAACTAAAGTAGTAATCCTTACGTATTTGTTCAGTTTTATGAGTTTCATGCGAGCTGAGGCAAACTATCCCTTTTGTTTAAAATATAATCTGCTGCATCTTGGCGCCTCTCTCACTCTCGTGCACGTGCAGAGAGCTGCACTCTGTCCAAAGGCAGATCACTAGGTAGTAATCCTGTTTATGATATGCATTTCAAGGAGTTGTAGCAATACAACCCTCGTGTTTAAAATGTAAATATCTGAGAGGTTTTTCCCCCGCTTGGCAAGCCGACCGGACGTGACATGGGGCAGCATCGACGATCCCATTTTTTAATTCGAAGTTAGAGGTTGTGACTTAATTTCGATTTTTAAATCGAAATCGTGACACCCTTAATAAATATCAATATATACATACGTACTTAAACATACGTAAAAGAATTCAAGAAAGTGTGAACAGACACACTGATATAAAGAAATTACCAAAAGGAAGTCAAAGTCGTACCTTATCTTTGAGCAGAATTTCATAAGTAGTGAGCAGGATGTTGAACTTTAAGCGCTTCGTCTGTGGATGCATCCATTCATGTGTCCGGATCTAAAAAAATAACCAGAGACAATTCGAAATTTTCAATATATAAACATATAAATGTATATAAACATGTGAGACATCAGGCATACATAGCAAAATAAGAGGATAAACACAAAGGATGCTTTACTGAATTCTACTTTTGCCTCTCTTTAAATTGTAAATCACATGCAAATCACAAGGTATTGTTGCATACTACATCCTTGCATTAAGACCTTAGTACATATTAAAAATACATGCATCACCCACAGATGATGGTAGAACTCAAGGCAAAAATCACAGCAAGTGATTAACAGATGATGTGGATGCCCCGCCTATTAGCTTTAGCACATCAGAGCTACTAATTAGTATGTCAGACGCTCCTTACATTTCAGTCTCGTTTTTGCTGTACCCACAGCTCATTGGCCTGTGATCATGCACATGACTAAGAGCATCAGACACTAGGGATGCACTGAAAGGAAAAATTTTGGCCGTAGCTGAATAAAATGAAACAGCCAAAGACTTAACTATTTTTATCCTAATTATTTTGCCAATATTCTCACCATTGCACAAGTTACATTTTCAGAATGTCCTTTTTACTATATTTATTTCATATTATTTAACAATAAAAATTTTTTTACATTTCAGCAGAAATTATAGGGCCTTTTTACACCTGGTTTTAACAGCTATCTAAACTGTTCCATTTACATTCAACCACAAAAATGAGTTTAAATGAGTTAAATGGATATTAAATCACATCTTTATTCCCACGCATAATGCAAATAACCTATTAATTACTCTGCCTTAAGAAACTTGCAACGACGCTTATGCAACACTGTACTGTGTGTTGAGCAGCGGACGCATGCCTGCGTGCACGGTCAAGCATAAGCAGAGGGAGAGAGACGATGGAAAGTTTGTCAGGAGCTAAGAGAGACAAAAGAGGTCTAACAAGAAGTTTGTGTTAATAAACGTTTCATTTTTTGTTAAGTATAAGCGTGTTTGTCATTGTAGGACTTTCCTGGTTCTAGGAAGTGTTTGTGCATTCAGCAGACAAATACCCAGGATCGCAGCTGCCGTATTTTTCTCATACACTGCATGGTGTTTAGGATGTCTTGATTTTAAATAATAAATGAAACGTGTAGTGCTGTATGTTTTTGCATCTTTCTCTGACACTTTCAAATGCTATCACCAATATGTTTGCTGCATTTGCGCGTCTCTCACTCTGATGACGTGATCAAATTGCAACCAGCGCAAAGACCACATTTAATACATTAAAATGTATTAAATTTTTTCTTTAGTCCCTGCATTATGCATTGTTTTATAACAAGCACAAATATATAAAACTATAATAACACCTCACACGCCTGCGTTTTACAATATCATACCATGTTTCTGCTGTTTATGTCACCGAGGTAGACAACAACGTTCATTTGGGAAGCCCAGAGCTGGATCTCTCTCTGCCAGGATGTAAGTGTGGATAGAGGCACTACCAGGAGGAAAGGCCCATATAGCTGGTGCTCATTGAACAGATAATTGAGGAAGCTGATGGTCTGGATGGTTTTACCAAGACCCATCTCATCAGCTAGGATACAACTGTTCCCTCTGAGAAAGAAAAAAGGTTGTTAGTGATACAGCAACTCGTGAATCAATCAGCAACTCATCTATCAACACTACTGATCGAAAAGAGCTGTGGTTCTCAACCAAACAATCAAGGCCACTAGTGTGGGGTGAACCTCGAGGACAAACGCACACGCACGCTGTAGATTGTCACGTGAAACAAAACAATACCCAACCAAAGAGCGAGCTGATGAAAAACCATAACAACCGCAGTCATAGCGCAGCAGGCACAGTTCAAATTTACATGAACATCAGAGATAAAAAAGCAGGCCACAGTTTTAATGACACTGTCATCCGTCACGTTTGTATACTTTAAAGTAAATTTTGACAATGAGAGACATTTCAAGATTCTGTGAAGGGAATTATAAGATGTGTGGTGTGATGACCACATAGCAGAGATTTATTCATCATGTTCGAGATCTCACACATTTTGAAAATCTAATAATCTTTTGATATGGCCCTAGCTTTAAAGCTCCCATTCTGTCTGTGATTTTGAAGCTTTGATTGTGTTTATAGTGGGCAATATAACATGTGTTCATGTTTCACGTGTAAAAAACGTGATATTTTTCACACAATTTACTTATCTGAATAGCGCTGTTTTCACTGTCCTCAAAACAGGCTGATGTCTTCCTTGTTATGTGAAGTCCCTCCTTCAGAAATACGTATAGAGTTCTGATTGTGTAGTTTGTTTAGTGTGCTGTGATTCGATAGCAGCTTAGCTTAGCAGCTGGTGACTGACGTATTCATGTGGGCAGAGTTTAGTCAACGAACTGTTTTACTGATGTCATTAAAGCAGGAAATAGAGGGCTGTAGTCCAAACCGGCCATTCGTTGTAGGCATTTAAAGAGGAATTCTATTGAAGAAAATATATCGCCTGGCATTACACCAGGGTTTCCTGCAGCATATTTCATTTAAGGCGGCCTGCCTAAGCTTGGAAACCCTACTGCCTTAACAAGATCGTCCCAAAAAAAATTCGCTGCACAAAAGGCCGTCAAGTCCATCTTGGAGAATAGCGTGTACGCGCATCAAACCGCGAGCGGGGACGCGCGCCACACGGCCAAAATGAGAAAGACGTGGTCCGGACCGTCACTGTCTGCAGGATAACTAGCCAGTTGATAAAACATCTCATAGAATAGCGCAGACGCGCTTCACACCGCGAGCGTGCACGCGCACCACACGGCTGAAATGAGATAAGACTTGCTCCATCATGTCTGGAGGATAGCCAGTTGGTAAAACACGTGTCTGTGAGAATTGTAAGTGGACTTATGTTTTGGGGTTTATTTAAGCCTGTTATTGTATTAGTCTATAGTTCTTGCAATTTTAAAGTAAGTTAGCTGGTGATTTTGTTGTTTGAGCAACCTGCTAGGGTTTCACGTTAGGGATGCTCCGATTGATCGGCCGCCGATCGTAATCGGCCGATAACGGCATTAAATGACGCGATCGGCACTCGCTAAATTTGCCGATCTCATGAGCCGATCTTTTTGTTTACTTTTGTCATCATAGCGTTCCTGATGTGGCTGCAATTAGAGATCATTTTAGACAGTGCCAGCATTTTGTTACCCGTTGCTCATGTGTGACGTGCAGATTTGGATCTCTCTCTCTGCCTTTACAGAGATATGCGTATTTTCTATGAGGACGCGCTACGGTCCTCAGCGCGATGCGTCTTCACATCCCTATCAAACAGCGTATACAACACATATCTATCGCAGACAATTGCATCCTCATGCCGAAAGTTTATTACTTGCATTCGTTTTAAAGTTTTGAAGGTTTAAACTTCCATTTTCCTCACAGCTGCTCTTGTTTGCGGACACCCGCCGGTCGCATACACAGCAGCCGGTCATCAGTGCACGTGAAGAGAGCAATCTCTCCCACGTCTTAAAGCTACGGCCCCAAAAATGCTGATCGGAGCATCTCTATTTCACGTGCCTGTTGATTAGATATAATTGTTGAGCGCTCTTGCTCACTTTATTTATGTGCATTATTTACATGCTACAGTAGTTACACTCCTTTAAGATAATGTAATTAATAGTGGGAAATAATCAGTTTTTAAAATTTTTGTGCTATCTATCATCGTTCGCCAGACGTTCTACAACATCTGCTTTAGATTGTGTTTATTAACCCTTTAGTTTCAATTCATCACGCAGCTATTACTACTGTTAAAATATTTAATTCATTAATAATCTAGTATGTGTTAATTTTTTGTCATAGTTTCTTCAAAATGAAGTTTTCTTTGAGTGTTTTAAAAATAAATATTTTATTTATTTTATTAAAATATTTTAATTTTCATCATGACGCATACGTCCCGCCCATTTGATTGCCACGCCCTCGGCCCCCGCCCACTGATTTAGGGTCACTTTTTTTATTACTATTTTAGAATAACAAGCAAAATCCAAATTTCAAATTTTTTAATCCAATTTCAGTTTTTCTAATAAAAGGAATCAATTAATGGCAAAATTATAGTTTTTTATATTCTACAAAAACTATTTCAAACA
The DNA here is from genome assembly GCF_030506205.2 of Paramisgurnus dabryanus. NCBI lineage: Eukaryota > Metazoa > Chordata > Actinopteri > Cypriniformes > Cobitidae > Paramisgurnus > Paramisgurnus dabryanus. The sequence continues at coordinate 28,805,438 of NC_133346.1, forward strand.
TTTAGTCAAATAACTTTAGATAAAACTATTTTTTTAAGATCATGAGAAACATTTTAGTCAATTAACCTTAAACTTTAGACCAGTAGTACATGTTTAAATTTAAAACAAGGTTTAAGAGATTTACTAGAAATAAACTAAACATACTTGCACCAGGAATGGGCCATCCAGTTCAAACCGTCCAACTGATAGTCCCGCAGCTCCAGACCTTCTACACAGATATAGGTAGGCTGTTTCTTCATGGGCACAAACCGTGGTCTCTGTTTTAAAACCTACAGAAAATAAAAGATGAAGTGATAAGATTCAGTGTTCATAGTGCAGTATTTCTCAGTATGTTTGGTGTTTAGTGACAGTCACCTTGCAGTCTCTGGAGGGAATGTTTTTGCACTGGTTTCGGCTCATGTATTCAGTAATGCACTTTTGAAACTTTCGCGCGATGAGCGCTCCGTCTTCCCAGCTGCACTCGGAGTACGACAGACCCTGCCATTTACACAGGTAGTCTGGATAGCCGGCGGCCGACTTCTGATTTGAATGTCCTGCAAGTTTAAGATGGCGGCAATAATAAATACATGTGCCAAACAATTATTTTAAACCTCAAGAAGTGAAAGGACAGAACTTTCTTACCAATGATTCGTTCCACCAGTTGATATTGTGAATGCAGGTCATCCATCAATTCCTGCTGACAGTTGAGGTACTCCACATCCTCAGGTGAAGCAGTTTTTAACCTGCAGACATAAAAAAACAGTATCAGCATATGCATGCACATTAACTTTAGGACATGACATCTTTTAGAAGAAGCACAGATACCATTTTTTCCTGTCTTGCTCTTTTTTCTTGAAGTTGTCTAGTTTCTTCATGCCCTTCACGTTTTGTTGCTTGAGGGTTTCCTCTGTCTCCCAGGTGTTGTGAATGTGAGACCAGTTCTTCCATTTAATCAAGTATTGCACCTCTCCTGACTGTCGGCTGGGGTCAAAGTTGGCGTTGGGGTCGCCGTCTGCCTCGACAGCGTAAACTGTGGTTATAGCCCCCGTCACTGTAAAAAAAGAGACAATGCTTTCGAAACTGGCTTTTCATAAACTGACACGGGTTAATCTTTAAAATAACTAAATAATCCATGTTTGCCCCTCTGAAATCTTGGAGGGATCCTAACCTCCTTTCTGTCCTATCCTCATTTCCATCACCCTCTCCAGCGTCTCATATTCGTCCTCCTCTGGTGGTGGCACATCCTCCCCGCACACCTCCACCAGGTCATCTGAATCGGTCTTCAGTTCCTCATCTTCTTTGTAGCTGACATTGACCGTGGCCTGACGCCGAGGGCCTGCAAGAGCTTTCTTATAATCATCGTCATCATCGGAGGAGGATCGGGAGGGCTTCTTTGACGCTTTACTCTTTTTGCCATTCCTGGCATTGGACCTGGAGAAGATGAAACAGTACACACGCAGTAGGTATTGGAGTGATTATTATATCAAGACAATCAAACGACACTGCAAATGAGGAAAGTATTAAGAGATGTCAGGTCTTCCATTTGGCAGATACACCAAATGGCATTATACACAACATATGTGCTTTTGATCCAAAACAGCACATCTAGTAAAACAAAATTGTTTTTAGTTGCCTATGTATGATTTTAAAGGTTATGTCAAAGATATTGTGTCAATCAAAGCCAGACTACTGTGATGGCGCTGTGGAAAAGCAAACCGAGACAAAGAAAAGAAAGCAGAGCCAAGTTTGTACCACGCAGTAGAAAAGCACCAAAAGACTTTAAACCAGTAACACATTTTTGGATTAAAATAAAAGGTGAGGAGATTTACTAAAAAAACATCAAAGAAGGTGAAAAGCATACTTGTTTGGAGGTTTCCTGCTTTTGACTTTGAGACTGGGCTCGTAGTCGGACATAGACTCTTCACTGTTCCCTTCCTCTGCTGAGGAGGCAGATGAGCTTCCTGAACCCGAGTCTGAACCCGAATCAGAATCTGATCCAGACCTGCAAACAGAACAGCAGCATATACGGTTGAAACCAAATTATTCAGAATGTCATCTTACATTCAGGATCAACACAAGACACTCACTCACCCTTTACTCTTGCTCTTTGAGTCATCGTCCGAGTCATCACTACTAGAAGAGTCCTTTAAGAAACAAAAAAACAAGACATGAGAAACTCTAAAATGACCTTTGATTGGATTGGTAGTGTTTGAAGGAGTAACTTTGCTGTAGTACCTCATCTGAACCGCTGTTGGATGAGCTCTGAGGTGGATGATGGAGCTGTTGTTGTTGTAACTGTTGTTTCCTGAGCATGGCCGACCTCTGCACTGTCAGGATACTGGGGTTGGACTTCCAAAACTACAGCAGAGAAAATTCAATCAAGTTTAAAACACAAATGTATTCATCCACACACAAAAACCTATTGTAGCATCAGAAGACATTTATGAATACATTGGAGTCGCATGGATTACTTTTAAATGTTGTATGTGCGTTCTGGATGAACAACATTTTGGTAAAGGTTTCTCTGCACTGTATGGACCCCTCAAGATGGGATATTTTCTAAAAAGTTGTTTTGAAGGTGACACTGAAAAAACTAGGTCGACCAATGTTCAAAAATGGCATGATTGCCAACCATTGACTTGGTGTAAAGTGAAATTAATACTGCCATATTATAGAACACTGGGATTTTAATTGTGTACAACCAGGTGAAAGTACATCTCAGATCCATAAGTCTTTAGGTCTCAGTCATGCAAACTTCAGAGGTAGACAGGTAAGTTGATGCAATGCACAAGTTTTATGAAGCCTTACCGCTGCTCCATCAATCTTGTTTTCTTGATTATTCTTTTCCTTGGACTTCTCAGAGTCAGAGTCTGATTGGCTGCCAGAATCTGAGCCACTTCCTGATTCACTGCTTCCTGATTGGCTACTGCTGGAACTGCTACTGCTCGAACTGGAGCCAGATCCCGACCCTGACTTGGACTCATCATCCGAGTTACTAACACGCATACACAAACAAATGAGTCACTTTTAACCCTCCAATTATTTACAGTGCAAGTTGTGCTGATTGTAAACTATACTAACCATAATTATAATCTTAAGAAAATTATACCAAAAAAGCTAATTTCTCATAAAATGTCACTGGGATTCCGTGATGAAAACTTAAAATTGCATACAAACAATATAGAAACTATCAATTTGACATTATTTTTAACTATTAAGATTTTATAAAAAAACAAATGTGTCTGGTGAAAAACACTACCGAGGTCTATTTGTGTGCTTTTACTTACAAAACCCTTGGATGCAATACGTAAAATATTCATATATCCCAATACTGTATATTCCTTTAAAAATTATTTATTTTCCCCCAATTTTTCATGTCATGGCATGCCCAGTGGTTTTTAATAAAACGACTACACAATTATTTACAGAAATGAAATGAATCCCATTTTGTAAACAGCACATTAAAATCTTAACATCATTTGCTCTACGTCTTGTGACTAAATATCACATAAAAATTTGTAATGATAATGGGATGCCATGAGGGTGTGTAAGTGATGACACTTTGTTGGGTACTATTGCTTACAAACTTTTTTTAGGGCTGCAAAATATCCTTTTTTATATCTTAAACTGTGATAGTTTGCAATAACTGAATGTTTTAATGTGTCAAAAAGTCATGAATAGTTAAAGTTTTAAGTTGATGCAGACAGCTGAAAGACTGATGAGACAGAGAGCAACGATCTTTTTCCCAAAAGCAATGTGCAACATACATTGATTATACAATCTTAAGTATATTTTATTGTAATTTAAATTGATTTCAAAAAGCATTATCATGTGACATAACACTTTTCTTCAGTATCACGAAGTCCAAATATTTTGTTGCGGTATTAAAAACGGCGTGGAACATCATGAGGGCAAGTTACGCCAAAATTCTAATTTTTGTGTAAATTATTTTTAACATTGTCCCCCAATATTAAAACAAATGTACAATGCATATATCGAGTACCTTGACTCTCCACTGCTGTTACTGGCACTTTCATCTTCACTACGTCCATCCATCTCAGTGGATAAAATATGAAAGAACCAGTGCCCTGATCAGATCCTGTACAGTCTGTGTGCAACTTCAGAGCAGATCACCTAAAATGTTATTGTGATAGCACAAAAAAACTAACATGTTAAACTGTATGATTTATTAGGTATTTATCTGTGAAATCCAGACTAAAGTCTCGATATAATTATTATGAGTCTGAGCAAGTTTGTTCATTGACCTTATTCACTTAATATTAAAGATAACAAGGATATATCTTCACAGAATGTTCCTTACATAATACTGGATTATTTATGTAGAAAACAGTAAATCACCAAAAAATGACTTGGGGTGGGATTTCACAGACTGCGTCACAAAAATTCAACTATTGACAATTCAACAGCTGGTTTTCAGAAGCATGTTTCATTAAAACAACAGAATATATTAACACTTGATTTCCCAACGAGTTTTTCAATAAAGTACAGTGGCAGAACAAACAGGTGGTGTACAAATGTTGGAATTGGCATTACATATTCGTCGTATTATTATACTTTACTTCCCTCCACGGATTCCCTGATTTTCCCGCAATGAATGTTGAACGTTATGTATTATGAACCGCAGAACAGGTGAGTTTTCACTCTTCACATCAATGTTGCTAGCATAACAGTATTGAGTATTAATATGTTGGGAACAAAATGTAAGAGATTCTTATATGCTTTTCAAAGTAAAATCCGAGTCGTGTTGAACTTTTAATCACCTTTCATGTAAAACGAAACTGTCTGTATTAATGAATGAACCCGTACAGTGTGATGTACGCTGCAGAGGCCTCTTGGATTCAGGCCTAGAAAGCCGCGGGTTTTCCTACACTGCGTGGTCGCCCGGGACAGCATTATTCTGGGCATGACCCCGCAATGCTGTCGCGGTAATGTTACGTACAACAAAATCAACAAACATCCCTTGATCCGATCATTATTCGGGTGTGAACTTCCAAATCCTACATCTTTATCAAGGGACCATGTTTTGATCTTTCGTCCCACTAGTAGCTGTGGGTTGGCGGTACATTTCAAATCTTTCCTCAGCGTGTTTCTGTATTCACCAGACTGGCTATGGTACTTTAACATGCTAACGCTAAAAGAAAAGCGTGTGTTAGCTATTTGGCTACCGGTCGGCGAACTCTTTTCTTGAGCATTGTTAAAACACAGCCAATCTTTACTTTATTTCAAAATGATCTTAAAAAGACGTTAATGTCTGATATGTAGCATTACTTATTGGTAAAGCCAGTTCGCTCAAGCTAACTCTAAGTTAGCCTCAAGCTAACCGAGCAGACTCACTTAGGGGGCGAATTAAATGGGATATTCACTATAAACATACCTGGCCGATCTTTCGCACTCAAAACAAACATGTGCAACAATGAACAGTTGATTTGTTCCCGATCAGACTGAATTTCAGTTGTTTTTCAGACTAATGTTGTCCGACAATCCCGCTGTTGATTCCCGAACTGCGCTTAAGAAGATCCGTCACTCAGTTTGTTTTCATTATCCGAACCGCCACAAACACACCTAAATTCCACTGAATCCATTACACGAGTACTAATTCGTGTTTATGAGCGAATATCTTCGTGTTTCACACAAGACTACAATCACATTGAATGTGTTTTTGGTTACCTGTCTGCCTGTGCACCGCTGACCGACTCTTTCTCTGCTGAATACTCGAGAACTCTTATACTTTATTCTAAGGCGAGAACTTCTTAGTTTTTATGTCCGCGGTCAAGTGCGCCTTTAGATGTGAAACAGTTTCACGTATTCCATGTGTTGGAAACACCGATAAGACAGCGGGCATATTTCAGCTGTATATCCTAAACCGACCGGCCTCCGCCATGACGCGCTCGTGCACACGGACTGAGCGCGGAGATACGTGTGACGTCACCCGCACCCGCGAAACAGACGTGCGGTCGACTTCGTAAGTCACTGCACAGAATAATCGGCATATGACGCAGAAGTACCGCGAGAGCTATGTAAAAGCACTGCTCTCGCGGTACTTCGGCGTCATGTACCGATTGAAACTTTAATGCAATACGCAAAAGCAACTGAAGTTACAACACGTGCTGATGATATTAGCAAATAACACAGCGTAGCCGAATGTTATAGCATTTATCTATTCGTTTTTAATTATTTATTTCGAAGCATTTTTTTTAAAACAACCTAGTGTGTTATCTCAGCAATGAATAGCCTTAGATGAGTAATGTGTCATTCATATAAGGCAATGACTTCTTAATTTTAGAAACATGTTTTCTGAATTTTCCTAAGATTATCTATACACTATAATATTAAAATGTTTAATTCAAATTAACAGTATTATTATTATTAGGTTATGTTCTTTTCAACAACCCAAAATGAAACTTATTTATGCAATGCATAGCTTAAAGTTAGACTAATACCTAAATTAGGGAGTAAAGTCAAAATCAAATAAAAAAGACCATTTGTAAATTTTGGAAGCACTTTATTTTACAGTACGTGTACTTACCTTGTACATATATGGTAAATATGTTGTACTTACAGACAAATGTTTGGTACTTATTTTAAGTATCTACCTGGTAATTAAATTGTATCATTTATGTACTTACCAGTGGTACATACTTGGTAGTTATTATGTAACTCTAGATAAGTACTGGGTAATACCAGAATACATACTTATAGTGTACAGGGGCGTTGGACTGGGGGTAAAACCATAACTGAATACCAGGGCCCCAAGGAAAGAGAGGGCCCTTGAGAAGTCTGGAATATGTTTTACCTGGAAATATTCATTTCCTTATTAAATTTTCATAATTAATGTCAGATGAAATGTAAAGTTAGTGTATTGGCTGAATAACTGTTTGACTGACTACATTTTGAATAAGTAAAAAGTATCTAAAGTCTCACAGTCCCACCACTTGCTAATGCGCCAAATGGTTTAGTCCATCTGCACGCGCATTTTGTTTACGTTTTTGAGCGTAAAAAGACGTTTTAGGAAGCGGTGTGCACTGCGCTTGCCGCAGGGTTCAGCGCAGCCAAGCGATTCGTGCTCTGCTGGCCAGACCAAAGTAGGCAGGGTTTTCAATAAATTACTACAGTGTTTATATTTGGGTTAAATAGTGGATGAGGAATACAGAGACTGATGTTGCCCGTCTCCATTTCACGTAACTTTAAGCTGCCTACTTACAACAAACTACTTGACTTAAAACACACCTGAAATGCCAACTTGAATTGCTACGTGTTTCCATGACACCGCTTCGCTTCCGATGTCTCTGTAGGAGCTGCTGATCTACTGGGATTTTCACACACAACCATCTCAAGGGTTTACAGAGAATGGTCCGAAAAAGAGAAAATATCCAGTGAGTAGCAGTTCTGTGGGCGCAAATGCCTTGTTGATGCCAAAGGTCAGAGAAGAATGGCCAGCCTGGTTCGAGCTAATAGAAAGGCAACAGTAATTCAAATAACCACTCGTTACAACCGAGATATACAGAAGAGCATCTTTGAACGCACAACACGTCAAACCTTGAAGCAGATGGGCTACAGCTGCAGAAGACCACACCGGGTGCCACTCCTGACAACTAAGAACAGGAAACTAAGGTTACAATTCACATAGGCTCACTAAAATTGGACAATAGAAGATTGGAAAAAATGTTGCCTGGTCTGATGAGTCTCAATTTCTGCTGCGACATTCAGATGGTAAAGTCAGAATTTGGCGTCAACAACATGAAAGCATGGATCCATCCTGCCTTGCATCAACGGTTCAGGCTGGTGGTGGTGGTGTAATGGTGTGGGGGATATTTTCTTGGCACACTTTGGGCCCATTAGTACCAATTGAGCATCGTGTATTGTTTCTGACCATGTCCATCACTTTATGACCACAGTGTACCCATCCTCTGATGGCTACTTCCAGCAGGATAACACGCCATGTCATAAAGCGCAAATCATCTCAGACTGGTTCCTTGAACATGACAATGAGTTCACTGTACTCAAATGGCCTCCACGGTCACTAGATATAAACCCAATGGAGCATCTTTGGGATGTGGTGGAACGGGAGCTTCATGGCCTGGATGTGCAGCCGACGAAACTGCAGCAACTGCGTGATGTTATCATGTCAATATGGACCAAAATCTCTGAAGAATGTTTCCAGTACCTTATTGAATCTTTGCCACGAAGGATTAAGGCAGTTCTGAAGGCAAAAGGGGTCCAACCCGGTACTAGTAAGGTGTACCTAAATGTAGTGCACAATACACACAAACACACACACACACAAACACGTAACAACAGAATCACGAGACAAGAAGGAAACAATGATTTATAAACCGTGCCAGTACCCCCTCTCCTAGGAACGCTCCTGGCATCCCCAGGCTCTCTTACCTGTTGATTGTAATCATCAATAAGGGAGTGATCCAGAATGTCTCTGGTAGGAACCCAACTTCTCTTCTCGGGACCGTAACCTTCCCAGTCCACCAAGTACTGGAATCCACGCCCCCTCCGTCTAGAGTCCAAAATATGATTTACCGAATATGATGGTTCCCCTTCTACGAGTCACGGCGGAGGGGGAACCAGGGCGGATTACTACGAGAGTAAAACACGGGTTTGATTTTGGACACATGAAACACGGGATGAACCATCCTGTACACTGGAGGGAGGTTGAGGCGGACTGCCACCAGATTAATGATTTTGGTGTCAGTAAACAGGCCAATACATTTGGGTGCAAGTTTATTCGAAACAGAATGGAGAGGAATGTTCTTGGTAGACAGCCACACTTTTTGACCGGAGACGTATACGGGAGGCCTAGAGCGGTAGAGTCTCTCGGGTCTAGTCCAAGTGCGATGACACCTTTGGACGAAGGCGTGGGCGGAGGGGACCACGACTTCGGATTCCAGACTAGGAAAGATTGGTGGCTGGTACCCTACACTACACTCAAACGGAGATAGGCCCGTGGATGACACTGGTAATGTATTGTGGGCGTACTCCACCATAGATAGTTGCTGACTCCAAGAGGAAGGATTCTTGGAGACCAGACCAATCCTGGTTGGCTCTCTTAGTTTGTCCATTGCTCTGGAGATGAAACCCTGAGGACAGAGTGACAGTCGCCCCCAATAATTTACAAAACTCTTGCCAGAATTTGGACACAAATTGGGGTCCCCTGTCGGAAACCACATCTGTCAGGAGGCCATGTAAACAAAAGATGTGATCTACGACGGTCAACGCTGTCTCCTTGGCTGAGGGTAATTTGGGCAAGGGGATGAAATGGGCTGCCTTCGAGAATCGGGCCACCACGGTCAAAACTACCGTGTTACCCTAAGAGGGTGGGAGGGCGGTGATAAAATCTAGCGAAATGTGTGACCACGTTCTTGAAGGGACCAGCAGCGGTTAAAGTAGCCCATCAGGGGGTCGTTTGGAAATCTTACCAGTGCCGCAAACTGAGCAAGCCAATACAAAATTGTGAACGTCATGAGCCATACGTGGCCACCAGAATCGTTGCTTGACCAAAACTCGGTACGACTAACTCCTGGATGACAAACCACGTTGGAGCAATGTCCCCAATGAATGACCTCAGATCTTAATCCCTGCGGCAAAAATAAACAATTCGGTGGGCACCCGGGCGGAGGCGTTACCCCTTCTAAGGCCGTCTTGACCTTCGATTCGACCCAGGGGCGTCGCTAGACCCCTTTTACTGGGGCACGTGCCCCAGTGTAAATCTTTTGTGCCCCGGTGTAAATCTCAAGTTTTAAATTTTTGCAGTTAACTAGTGCAATCCTTTACAAAGACAATCGCGGCAAAAACTGATCTATTTAGCAACGAAGCAGTCGCATTGACGCGTGCACGCACGTATTCATGTCTGCGCAAGTCTTTGCGTTCATCCGTGCACAACCGCATACAAAAGGTGACGCCACGCGAGTGAGTTAGCTTATGAAAACATGACGAGACTAGAGTAAGTTTCTAAATAATAATGCTAATCTTATTTTGACTTAATCATAATTGGCTTCTGTAGATGTACATCAGAAATGTTTTGTGCGAAGCAGGGAAAGGGAAGAAAAAAGGAGAGATAAGACGAGTTTAGGGGGAGGTAAGTCAAACTACATTCTCACCCTCTCAGGTCTCAAACATTAGAGGAAAAATCTCAGGAAAACCTCTTTTCAAGTATATAGAATTGCATTGTTGCTGAGAAAATAAACAGATGTATGTGTTAAACTGTTCTGTATTTTCAGATATGAAATTAATACTTAGTTTACTAATATTTAACTCTAGGACACTAAGTAACATAACAGTTAGCAGTAACTATGACTGAGATTATTTAGTATAGCAGTCATAAAATGACTGGTTTCTTAAAATATTCTTGTAAAAATATTAATGTAAAAATAAGTTATTAATCATTGCTATCATTGTATAATGTAGAAAATATTTCTCTACTGTCATTATTTCCAAACATGTTATGGCATTTATTCCTCCAAACAGGTAATAATGTTAGGTATGATGAAGATTACACTTGTATATATGTATCTTTCAACTGTTGCACTGTAGAATGTTGGGTTAAGCAAAGGACATTGTATAGAAGTGTTGCACACTTGTTGCACACAGCAGGCTTTCAAAAAAAGTCAGCAAAAAATGGGGGGCCTGTGCCCTAGTAGAGCTATATGTCTAGCAACGCCCCTGATTCGACCTCCCATACGAGTTTGGAGACAAATAGATTCTCAGGTAAAATGCACTCAGGAGTAGACAGGCGTTTGGAGTGGTCAAAAATGGCCAATAAAGATTCGGGTTTGATGTTTTTGGAACCCATTACAAAAGAATGAAGTCAAAACCTCCGAAAAAAGTGCCGACCGAGCCTGCCTGGAGTTCGGTCCAGACGACAAAAAGGTACCCCTGACCCTTCTAACCAGTGGCGCCATTCCTCCAATGCTAACTTGACTGCCAACAACTCTCTGTTACCAATGTCATAATTATGTTTTGCAGGGGACAACCGGTGGGATAAAAACGAGGAAGGGTGCATTCTGTCGTCTGTGGGAAATCGTTGGTATAACACGTCACCTACCCCAACCTCTGACGCATCGACCTCCACAACGAACTGACGTGATGGATCAGGAGTAATAAGAATGGGAGCCGAGACAATGCGACTTTTAAGTTTGGAAAATGCAGCCTCAGCTGCGTCTGACCACCTGAACGTAGTCTTGGGGGAGGTCAAGGCATTCAGGGGCGAGGCTAGTTGGCTGAAATTTCTAATAAAAATTTATAGAAATTGGCGAACCCCAGAAACCGCTGTAGGGCCTTACGGGAATCTGGACTTGGCCAATCCACAACAGCCTTAATCTTTTCAGGATCCATACGAATTCCCTCAGACTACACAATGTAACCTAAGAAAGGAACATACTGTGCATGAAAGACGCATTTCTCCGCCTTGACAAACGTGCTGCACATGTGCCTGGAGAGAAAATACCAGTATGTCATCCAGGTAAACATGAATAAACTGGTCGACCATATCTCGCAGCACATCATTGACGAGTGCCTGGAAGACTGCTGGGGAGTTGGACAGCCCAAAAGGCATGACCAAATATTCAAAGTGCCCCCTGGGGGTGTTAAAGGTAGTCTTCCACTCATCCCCCTTCCTGATACGGACCAAATGATAAGCATTACGTAAGTCCAATTTAGTGAAGATAGATGCTCCCTGCAACCTCTCGAAAGCTGAAGACATCAACGGCAAGGGATAAGTATTCTTTACCGTGATGCTGTTCAGCCCTCGGCAATCAATACAAGGTCTCAGAGACCCATCCTTCTTCCCCACGAAAAAGAACCCCGCCCCCGCTGGAGAAGAGGAAGGGAGGATGAACCCTGCAGCTAGAGAATCAGAAATATATTTCTCCATGGCCCCCCTTTCAGGAACAGAATGAGAGTATAACTTGCCTCCAGGTGGAGTGGTACCTGGCAGTAAATCTATAGCACAGTCATAGGGACGGTGCGGAGGAAGAGACCCAGCCCGAGACTTAGATCCTGGTACTCCGCGGGCACGTTAGATAAATCCACTGCCTCATCCTGAAACACAGAAACAGACGAGCAGGTGGACACAAGACAGAACTCATAACACTTAGTGCTCCACTCCAGTACTGAGCGCTACTGCCAGTCTATCCTGGGGTTGTGACGAATGAGCGAAGGATGACCTTGAACAATGGGTGCAAGGGGGGAGTCCAGTATGTAAAATGGAAAGGTTTAGGTGTGGTTGCCTGATGTGACAAGCATGATGGGTCCGGTTGTGAGTGAGATGTTAGGTCATTTCTGACCGCTGAGTGCATGAACTTCAATCTTGTGGTTGAGTGGTAGGAGGGGAATCTTGAATTTAAGTGCAAAAAAGTAGTCCATAAAATTACCTTCAGCCCTAGATTCCACCAGTGCTTAACCAAGCTCGTTCGACCTGCATGGGCTCGTGATCGTAGACGGGACTGACCAAATCCCCGCCACCAGGTCTTTGGTTTTCGACTCCCTCCGTCCTTTGACCCATTCTTCGACCCGTCCTACGACCCGTCATGCTCCGGCGTTCGACCCGGGAGAGACGTGTGTCTACTCGGAGGGCCAGTTTGACTAACCCATTAAGGGATGTCGGCAGGTCCATGGCGTAGATCTCCTTCTGCATTCGGTCAGCCAGCCCATGCAGGAACATTTCCCACTGCGCCTCCTCGTTCCATTTACATTCTACCGCCAGAGTCTTGAATTTTATGGAATAATCAGAGACTGACCCTTCTCCTTGTTTGAGTACAGCTAATATACGAGCTGCCTCTCTCCCAGTGCTGGCGTGGTCAAAAACATGTCTCATCTCTGCAGAGAGCGTCTGGAACGAGGTGCAGCATGGGTCTTGGTTCTCCCACACCGCCGTTACCCAAAGTGCTTCCTTCCAAGTCAGCAGCGTGAGTATAAATGCCACCTTGGTTGATTCAGTTGAGAAAGTCCTGGGTTGCAGGGAGAAATGCATCGAGCAGCGGTTAAGAATGCTTCGCATTAATTAGGCTCACCTGTGTAAAGCTCCAGTTCTGGAAGGAGGGGCTCTGACTGGAAAGCATTGTCTGATGGTGCGGGAGGAACGGGCGGCGGGGGCGGCAAACCGGGACTTTGCAGAAGTTGAAATTGCTGTGTGAGCTCGGACACTTGTGTTACCAACGCTTGAACTGCTCTCGCTGTGTCGTTGAGGTTTTTCTCCTGATGATCCATCCGCTGTACACTAGTGCTGACGAATGATTGGAGTGATGAAGTAGTATGGTCAGATCGTTCTGTCACAACACTGAAATACAAAGACGGAAGCAAATATGCAAGTGAAAATAGTTTTATTGAAAAGGTGAGTAATAGTCCAATGATGAGACGAGGTTGAATGGTAACAGAGTTACTAGATGGTCAGCGAAGGTATTCGTGAAAGGTAGTGATAATCCAGTGACGATAAATCCCAGTGAACAGGAACAAAAACTCGAACTCAAAACAGGAATGCCAACAGCAATGAAATCACACACGGGAGACATCAACCAACGATCTGACAAAGGAGAGGAAATGCGGTGAGGTATTTAAAGGAGTCTGAATGAGCTGCAGCTGGAGTGATGAATGGAATCAGCTGGAGTGCTGATCAGCGTGACTGAGCGGTGATGCCCACTACACACACACAAACACGTAACAACAGAAACACGAGACAAGAAGGAAACAATGATTTATAAACCGTGACAATATATACATGATAAGCACCAATGACAAATCGGAAACAATCAGTAACTATGACAACAAACAAGGGGAGAGCATGAGAATAATGAGTATCCATGGAGACAAACAAAGGGGATGGAGACACTAATCAACACAGGGAGAAGGGCATACATGAACACAATTCAAACACAGGATGCACAGAGACACAACGTTACATAGACCCCCTCAAAGGGGCAGCTTCCAGATGCCCCACCAGAAAACATAGAGTACATAAGTCCAGGTGGGCGGTGTAGCGGAGGAGGAACAGGGGGAAGGATGGAGGGCAAGGTCCGTGGAAATCCAGCGACGGAGGCTGAGCCCAAGGCGAGGCCGTGGGTGGAGGCTGGAGCCACGGCAGGGCCGTGGGCGGAGGCTGAAGCCAAGGCGGAGCTGCCAGAGCATTTTTGGCCAGGCCGAGAGTTCATGGAGCCCGGGAATAGCCATCTTGAGCCAGGCAGAAAGTTTATGGAGCTCAGAGACAGCCATCTTGGGCCAGGCACAGAGTTTATAATTGGCCATCTTTGACAGGTAGGTACTGAATGAGATGAAGTACTTACTGACTGTTAAAACAGTAGGTTCTGTATAGTATGAATCCTAGTAGTATGAATGCGATTCGGACAACTACATCCGCCATGTTGATACATCATGTGACATCCGTCGTCATCAAATCATACCAGCGCAAAAACAGCCGCATCGCTGCTTACGCCTTTCTTCTTCGTTGCATAACTCCTGGGGCATCATGGGGTAGTGAAGTGTCCATCATATGCACACTTCGAAAATCTTACCGGAAGTAGTAGGTTATCCGGGTATTTTTCGCATACTGTTTTTGGAATACTACATATTTGGACATACTACTCGCCTCTCCTACTGCTGTTCGCCTACTATTAAGTATGGAAGTATGCGGTTCAGATGCAGCTAGGGTGGGCATTTGTGCCAGTTCCGCCGGACACGTCCCAAACATGTTTTCAGGTTCGTTCTCCGGAAGTCACGTTGGTCGACCGCATACGTCATCAAGGTTTTATATTTCGGGTTTAATTTTAAAAAAGCAACCGTTACATTTCAAGGTAAGAATGAAACTACAATGACTGTATGTCTTAAAATAAATAAATCTTAATTTTCTAATGTATTTTAACTGAAATGTGAGAACCTCGATGACGTATATGCGGTCGAGCAACGCAACTTCTGGAGAACGAACCCGAAAACATGTTTGGGACGTGTCCGGCGGAACTGGCACGAATGGCCACCCTAGATGCAGCATTAGCCCTTTTTAGACAAGACAGAGTTCAGGGTCGCCCATCTTGGGCAGGTCAGAGAGACTTTGGGAGTCATCCGTGGACGTTTTGGTGAGTGTAAAAAGTCTATGTGAATTATTCACTGTCGTTTTGGCAAGGGTAGGAAGTTTATGAGGGTCATGCACAGTCATTTTGGCAAGGGTTGAGAGTCTATAAGGCCTGGAAGGATACATATCAACTAACCTACTTGACACAGGGCACTCTGGAGTAACCATCTCAGCCTCAACAGGAAACTCAGGGAACTCGGAAACAGGCTTTATGGTCTGGGCAAAACTTCAGGAAACGTAGGTTCAGTTTGCTTGGTCGACACAAAACGCTCAAAGGGCTCAAATCATACCTTTCAGCCAAAGCAGACTTTACAGAGGATTCAGGTTCAAACTTCCTAGCAGAAGGCGAAAGTGCAGAAGACTCACGTGATCCAGGAGACTTTGGCGATTCACTTAGTTCTGGTGATTTACATGACATAGTTTCATGGGCTGCAAAATCTTCACATGAAACAGAAGAACAGGAGACAGACCAAAAACACCACAAGGCCATTGCAAACACAGGGAGCTCAAAGTTCAAAAGACATACCTCCAAAGCAATTTGGTGAAGTAATTCGGGAGATTTACTGGACTCGGGAGATTTACAGGACTTGGGAGATTCACAGAACTCGGGAGATTCACTTGGGACAGAAAGTGCATGTGGTTCAGCTTCAGACCTTCCAGTCGTGTTAGAAAGTTCAGGTGACTCAGGTTCGAACCTTCCAGCCGTGATAGGAAATTCGGAAGACTCGGAATCAGGGGCTTGAGAGATTTCCTGTGAAACAGAAGAGCAAAAAGCAGACCAAACACAACACAAAGCCACTGCATACACAGAAGATTTAAATTGTTAAAATGACTCGGTTAAGCCGAGCAGTTCAGATAATCCAACAGATAACTCTGGAAAACCTGCTGAGTCAGAAGGTCTCTCCGAGGAGGGTGGAAGGACACAAACACCTGCACCACTATAAGTGCACATACTGGAGTAATATGATGCACACAGGGCCGAAGGATAACTGGATATGCAGGAAACACACTGGAACAGGAGGATTTACTGCTGGGTCCTTTAAGGGTCGATCGTTCTGTCACGGTTAAAGCAATGAGATAAGATGAGAGGCAAATTCAATTGCAGTTTAATCCATTTAATAAAGGTAAGACAAACAATAAGGTACATAAACAGGGGGAAACTCAGAAGTAACAACATGTAACATCTCACAAAGACCGACCAACATAATGTGAACTAGCAGGGTATATATACATGATAAGCACCAATGACAAACCGGAAACAATCAGTAACTATGACAACAAACAAGGGGAGAGCATGAGAACAATGAATATCCATGGAGACAAACAAGGGGGCGGAGACACTAATCAACACAGGGAGAAGGGCATACATGAACACAAGTCAAACACAGGTTGCACAGAGACACAATGTTACAATAGCATAATAACCATAAGAATGAGCAAACGGTAAGAACAGCAAACTCGATTGAAATCTATTTAATTACCCACTTATAACACGAAGATAACAGACATAGCAACCAAAAGAAAACTTTAACAAAAACGGACATCAATTAAAAATGAAAAATAACGAGACACAAATCAAGGAAAAACACTCATTTGCTGGCTGGTCCACAAGATCTGTGGTGCATCTTTTTCTCCTCCTCATTGGCGTTTTATCAGCAACCTCTCAATCAGCCACTCAAATCACGAACAGGTGCATCCACATAATAGCGAAAGAGAGAGAGAGAAAGAGTGTGTACATGCTTCAAAAGAATACATGGGAGGGACAAAAAAACACAAGACCAAGCCACCGACCGTAACACAGTCCAATGGATTTCTATAAATAGGTTTTCAGTGGCACGACTTTCTTTTTCATTTAATTTTATGTATTTTTTTTTTTCTTACCATTGTGGCGGGGTTGGGGTTAGAATCACTTTCTGTTACATTTTTAGACATCTTAACCCAAACCCCAAGTCTAACCCCAACTCCAATTGGTCAACCAAATGTGTCTGACTGTAAATGTAAAACTTATCGCATTGCAGAGTATAATCACTTTTTGAATCCAATCTTTAAAACACACTCTAGTTACTTGAACGATACGTATGACTTTTTAGACAAGATTAAGCCTAAAAAGTTCCCAATGCAATTGTTTTTATTTACAGTTGATGTAGAAAGCCTTTACACTAATATAAACACAGAGTTGAGACTGCAAGTAGTAAAGCAAGTTTTTCAATGAAATCCTGACCCACTCATGCCAGATGAGGCCATTTTTCCACTGCTGGAAATAAATCTTACACAAAATTTTTTGAGTATGATTCAAAGTTTTTTCTGCAATTTAAGGGAACGGCGATGGGCAAGAAATTTGCTCCAGCTTATGCGAATATCTACATGGCGGAGTGGAAAAGGACGTTGTTTTTGCAGTGTTCGAAATGGCCTTTTATGTATTACAGATATCTAGATGACATCTTTGGGGTCTGGCACCACGATCAGTAGTCGTTTCACTAGTTTATTTAAGGGGCTAATTCACATCATACTTGTAAAAACTTAAAAAAGAAAGATTCACAAAGATTCAATTTTTAAATAATACAGTCTTTTTTATAGACACAGTTAATGGATATAAGCAAATTAACGTTTATTTTTAAGCTACAGATGTGCATTGTCTTTTTTACACATAAAAGTTATCATCCTAAGCATACCTTTAAAGATTTAATCAAATCTCAAATAATACGGTTTTACAAAATTTGTATGCAGAAAAACACTTTAATGAGGCCACGCAAACTCTTTTTACTGCTTTGAGACCAAGGCGTTATTCCAAAAGATTTCTACGTCTGATTAAAAGAGAGAGAGTGCGGGAACTACGGGAGGGAAGGACTAGACATATCTTGCCAGAGCCCAAAGAGGTCATCCCTTTAATACGTTTTCTGAAAGAGCAAAAATGTTAAATACTATTCTAAAGAATAACTTTGAGCAGATTCAACAAAATGTTAGAGAGTTGGAATCTTTTAAAGTTATATCTGCATATAGGAGAAATCCTAACCTTAAAGATATTTTAATGAAGTCCAAGTTTAGGTCTGACTGAAAACAGACTCCCATGTGGTGCATAATTTTCAGCCAATGAAGTGTGTTTGGTTCAGGAATGAAGGTTATTCTATTAAACAACACACATCTTTGCACATCATTAATGTTGTATATATGATCACTTGTATACACTACAACAAGATGTATATAGGGGAAACAAGATATAGCATTATGGTACAATTAAAACAGCATTTGTATACAATGAATAGGAAAACATTACATACTGATCTGGTCACACATTTTAGTACGTATGGCACACAATATTTGAGCATTACTGGTTTGGAGCCGGTCCTTTGGTAGACAGAGGCTCAGAGAAGGAAAAGGGAGTATGTTTGGATAGTGAAGTTGCAGACATGGAAACCGAAGGGTTTTAACCAGAGGTGATGAAATCGGAGAGAGTAAGAATGTGAATGTGATAGGCTTTATATCTGGGTCCCAATCCTAATTTAAACCTCAGGATTGCCAGTCTCTAAACCTAATCCCTTTTGTTTTTAATGTAAACTCTGACAGTGCCCTGGGAGGAACTGCCTCGTTGTGATGCAGGAGGAACAAGGCCGGGAACCCCAAAGAGCCCAGTACCTCCACACTCCAGAGGACCCTGGTGAGACGCAGGAGGAGCGGAGCCCAGAGTCACCCCATAGCGCTCAGAACCTCCATGTTCCGGCAGCCCAAGCACCAGGTATCCCACAACATCAACGGGTGGGTTAAGTGGCCTCCAGCTAGCAAAGGGAGTGAGTGGCAGAAATTCGATGATGATGATGTGGATGGTATCCTGGAAGCTACGATGAAGGGGGCGGCAGACAGAAAACTTTGCCACCGAAAGGTTTGGCTCAATGGAGAAGGGCGGTGCTACAAACAAGTACTCCAAGAACCGCAGGGCAGAAAAGATTGCACAGCTGAGGCAGGAACTCCGACTCTTAAAGAGGCAGTTCAAGGGGGTCACAGGATGCAGATGGATCCTCCAGGGCTTAGAGAGGTTAACCACCTGGGCTAGGATGCGTTTCAAGCCTGAGAAGTCCAGGTTCTTGGTACTGAAGAGAGGGAAAGTAACAGACCAGTTCCACTTCTCCCTAAGAAGTACCTAGCTAATGCTTATCAACCGATCAACAGCCTGAGCGAGAAGTTCAAGGTTACCAGAGCAAGGGAGGTGCTTCAGTACAGGGAATCCAAGGACCCAAGAGTATCTCAAGCTGGTGTTGAGGTCAGGACTTGCAGAAAATGCAGGGCACATGTGGCAGTGGAACAGGCAGAATCATGGCTGCACCATAAGGAAATGGTGGGTTCTGTGGCTTTCAGCCGTACAAGACTGGGAAGTACTCCAACAATCCAGTATAATAAACTGAAGGGCAAGGAAAGTCAGGACCTAGTCCAAAAAGAAGTGAGGGCTGGTGTTGAGGAGCAGCGTGCAAGCCAGATGGTGGGGTTGAGGCAACAGGGCGCATGGACCAGATGGTAAGACGCCATGGAGAGAAAGATATCATGGGCAGAGCTGTGGAGGGATGAGCCCTATCGTCTCCAATTTCTCATTCATTCGGTCTATGACACCCTGCCCAGCCCATCTAACCTCTTTTGTTGGGGCAAGGTTGAGACTCCAGCATGCACCTTGTGCCGGGGAAGAGGAACTCTGGAGCACATCCTCAGCTGCTGTCCTAATGCTCTCTGGGATGGTTGCTATCGCTGGCGCCATGACCAGGTGCTGAAGGCGGTTGCTGAGTCTATCACTACTGCCATCAACCAGAGCAAGGGTGTACAACCACCAAGGCGCAAGATTTTGTTCTTAAGAGCAGGAGAACATCCGCCTTTCCGACAAAAAAATTCTGACAGGCCTCCTGGGGACAGTGAATGACTGGCAGCTAATGGTGGACCTGGGGAAGCAACTTAAATTCCCCCGAGATATTGTGAAGACCAGTCTTAGACCCGACATGGTTCTACTCTCAGCAACATCTAAGCAGATCATCCTGTTGGAGTTAACAGTGCCCTGGGAGGAGAGGATGGAGGAAGCCAGTGAAAGGAAGAGGGAGAAATATGCAGAGCTGGTAGAGGAGTGTCGCAGTCGGGGGTGGCGTGCACAGTGCTTCCCCATAGAGGTTGGGGGAAGGGGCTTTGCAGGAAAATCACTATGCAGGGCATACAGCCTCCTGGGAATCACAGGGGCACGGAAGAGAAGAGCCATCAATGCAGCTTCAGAGGCTGCAGAAAAAAAGCTTCATGATGGCTGTGGATCAGGAGGGACAACCAGTGGGTGAACGCTGTTTGGACACAGGCCTGGAACTGATCACTCCTGGTCGGGTCGCCTGGGTGAGGGGGTCTGAAGTTGAAAGACCCGAAACCCCCCATGACCCCAGGTACTATCAGGTACCTAACCCTAACGTGTCCAAAGTGCATCACAAGATGTATGTAATAACCATACCTTAACCCCAACTCCAGGATTACCAGTCCCTAAACCCAATGTTCGTGACTGGAATCCATCTTTATGCTTTAAAACTTTTCATTACTGTAAATGTTTTGACATTTTTCAGATGGAGGTTACATGTGTATTGTGCCAGTTAAAACTAAAGCACATCAGCCAGCACCTTCGGTATAAGCACAACATTGTAAACATAATGGAGCGTAAGCTCATCATTAATATGATACGGGGCAAGGTCCGAATAGATAATATGCCTTGCCCTGTGTGCAAAAAAAATGTGCGCTATGTAGAGGTGCACATGAGGGTGGGCCACAAAGACCTCAAGGTAAGTGACCTGACCGATAGGCTTTTGTGAGATGTTATGAGTAAAACCGTCATTATGTCATAACAAATTTCAACAATTGTTTCAGGAAAAGCACAGGGCCCAGATGCTCAAGGTCCTGAGGCAGGAAGTGTTGCCAAAGTTGGAGGAAGCACAACTGAAACCGCAATGAAAGCACCTACTGTAGGACCTCCCATTATCGTAATCGACCACCCCGACGATGAACAGGGTAAGAAAGCTAACGTTATACACCCGTGGCCGTATTTGTAAGAAATGTTTTTGTACATTGGAATTAAAGATTCCCGATTACCGAATAAAGTGCCTCTTATGCCTACCGAAAATCCCCTACATTTTGTCATTTAAAAACTCCTTGTCCAACCTGAAGTTAAAATAAGTAAAGCCACAATGTCAATGTGATTCAACATTTGTTATCGTAAGCCGTATCAGATAA
The DNA here is from genome assembly GCF_030506205.2 of Paramisgurnus dabryanus. Taxonomy (NCBI): domain Eukaryota; kingdom Metazoa; phylum Chordata; class Actinopteri; order Cypriniformes; family Cobitidae; genus Paramisgurnus; species Paramisgurnus dabryanus. The sequence goes on from NC_133346.1 coordinate 28,826,739, forward strand.
TTATCTGTCTAATGTGATGGCGAGGCGCACATGTTTAATTAACGTCAACTTTAACGTTAATGTTACATAGCTGATTTTCCCATGGATTTATTTAATTCACAGAGAACTCTCAACTGAAACACGCTTAACTGTTTATGGTAACATTATAGCATAACTGCCGGCCGAATATTCCCTACGGTAGGCTAATGTTAGATTGAGAAATATTTTTTAAAAACTGCTATGTTAATCAGTGGCAGGTTAGAAAGAAAGTGTTAAGGACTGTATTCACATCTTCAAAAGCATCATACGTTTTTCAAACTTGAGATTTCCTTTTATGTTAATTAACTCAAAACTCAGTGGTTATAGGATAATGTTGCATTGTTGATCATAGTCACAGTGCTTTCATTGCCACACAACGAGTTGGCATTTTTTTCTTAGTAGAGCAGCTAACTTAATGGGATACTCCACTCTTTTCAAAAATATGTTCATGTTTTGAAAGAAATAAATTATTATTTATTTTTCATTTTTACCTGAAGTTCATACAAAAGTGAAATTTCTGCTTTTTTATTTGATGTCAGCTCTAAAAATATGCTGTTTGCTCTTTGAACTTAAGAGAATTGTGCCTAAAAAGTCCTGGAAAAGACAGATTTTTATTTGATGATTGAGATTAAGAAGATAATGGGAACCTAGGCTTTATTATAAGAAAGCCACAATAAAGTTCACAATCAAAGTTCTAACAGCTTTAAAAAAAACTTTTTACTTTTACTTCAAAAATTACTTTTGATACTTAAGTACAGTATATATCAGATACTTTAAGACTTTTACTTGAGTAATATTTTAAAAGATAACTTTCACTTCTACCAAAGTCTTTTTCTAGTACAATACTTTAGTATTGCTTTCTAGTACTTTATACAACACTGATATGTTATAACTTTGTAGTAAGGAAATAAAATATTCATAAATTCGTTAATTTGAAATATGCAATTATTACAGTTTTAAAAACTTAAATATATAACTCTGACCTTCTTAAATATATTGATTAAAATAATCTGTAAATGTAATACTTATATTATTAAGGCATATACATCAAATAATATATGTACATTTTACACAAAATATCTGTTCTATTTTTAGTAATTTATTTTCAAAAAAATCGCATAACTGCATTAAGAGATTTAATTAAGTTACTTTGATCATTTATTTTAGAGATATTTACAAAGCCACTGAATCATTTTTAAAGGCACACAAGGCAAGTCTGAGTATTATTTCTCTACTAGCTCTCCCTAGTGTCTGGGAGTAAATGCGTTCTATATCTAAGACTATACGAGACTGAAGGACACCGGGTCGGATACAGCGAACTTGCAAGTGGGGTATTCTTCCTACAGATGGTAGGGGCGGGCGAGAGAGTCTTCATTCGTCATGTAATGAGTCATTTAACCATATAACGACTTACGAAGATGATTTATTAACATAAAAATGCTGCCTTGTGTCCCTTTAACAGTGTGTACATTATGATCTTATGGTAGCCTATTATTAAGTGCATATAAATAAAAATATGTAAAACTAAATAGAAAATATATCATACACTGACTGTATGCAAGCATACGTTTTCTTGTTCTGTCCACGTGGGTTTAAATGCCGTTTTTCTAAAGAAGAATTTTAAAACTTTATTGGTGGTAGTTGAGAAGAATTCCTCTATCCATATCTAAATTATTTTGAGCGCAATATAAATGTATCATATTGTTATTCTTTTTATATAAGAATACGTATTTTTACAATATTTTTAACATATAGAAAATATAAGTTAAGCGTGTTGTGTGTATTTCCTAATTATAAGCTTTTGGGAAATTGCACCAAAACTAAACATGCATAAAAACATAAAAAAGTCATTTAAATAAGCGAAAAATATTTTTTATGAGTTTCCACCAACCAACATGTTGGTCTGTGTGTTAACAGTGTGTACATTATGATCTTATGGTAGCCTATTATTAAATGCATATAAATAAAAATATGTAAAACTAAATAGAAAATATATCATACACGGACTGTATGCAAGCATACGTTTTCTTGTTCGGTCCATTTGGGTTTAAATGCCGTTTTTCTAAAGAAGAATTTTAAAACTTTATTGGTGGTAGTTGAGAAGAATTCCTCTATCCATATCTAAATTATTTTGAGCGCAATATAAATGTATCATATTGTTATTCTTTTTATATAAGAATACGTATTTTTACAACATTTTTAACATATAGAAAATATAAGTTAAGCGTGTTGTGTGTATTTCCTAATTATAAGCTTTTGGGAAATTGCACCAAAACTAAACATGCATAAAAACATAAAAAAGTCATTTAAATAAGCGAAAAAATATTTTTTTGTGGGTCTGTGTCCAATAAACTGTAAATGGGATGATTGTGTCCAATAAAAAGCAGTTGGGATGTCATAACATTCCAATGTCACATTAATAAGAAGGAGGTCTTTACAAGGTTCATGGACTACTCTAAATACATTGTATGAATGCAGAATAACGGACTGGTGGCCACATGGATGGCCAAGGGTCCTACCTACATGTTATTACAAGTAAATTTCGACTTTCTTCAATCTTCATCAAATTTGCACTGTAGCTAGACGATGTTGAGTCTTGGACGCGGCACCATTTGCAGCCTGCCAGACCGTTCCAGAACCGATCTATGGCACATCCTTGTACAATCTAATGCAGTGTAAAATATAAAACGTTCGTGGACAGTTTGATTTTCTCACGGCGGATGGACCGGCCGGCTCAGGTGAGCCTGCTGATTACAGGAAAACGGGTTTGGAACTGCAAAAATCATGTCCACGAAACTTCATTCCAGAGACTGTCAAATGAATTGGGGGTGGGATCCTGCAATATCCCACTCTCAGTTAATTCAACAGACAAAAATACTCGGTTGGTGGACATGCCTGAAAACGCCAAAGACGTCAGAGCAGCGCACCGGCGGAACCCCTGCCGGCTGACGCACCTGCTCTGGTGTCGCGTCAGGGAACAAACGGCAATCTAGTCGGTCGGTGGACAAATAACGGCTCCGTGGTAGCTGGGGCGCAGCCACCACAATATTACCACATCCATACCTTAAAATAATAGATTTAATAAATAGATTTAGCACACACAAAGTCAAAAACAATATCAATATATGTTAAACTTTTGATTTACATTGAGACAGACAACTTTAAGATCTACTATAATGCAAGGATCTTTAATGTTAAAACATCAAATAATTTTCCATAGTTAACCAAACATTCACTTCAGATTTAACAGATTTTAGGCCCTACCTGCATGAATTCTTGTCAAACCAGATATTTTTAAAACTGTAATTTTGTGTGGATGTCTACATATTGGAGTCGCGCACTTGCGCCTCTGTGTGCACCCGAGGAAGATTGCTTTTGAGTCTGCTCGCTCTTAATAACTCTTTAAACATTAATCAGGTCCCAAACTTTATCTCTCTTAATAGCCCTTTTAACATCAAGCAAATCCTGCATTTTATTTTTACATTTCTGCATGCTTTAAAAGCGAAACCAAAATACGCAGATGAAGGGCCGTCTTTGCATTAGATAATTTATGATGGTTCACCTCTCAGAAAACGTACAAATAAGTCATTTTAGATCTTTAATGAGTATTTAGACTTTAGAACAGTGGTTCTCAACCAGTGGGGCGGCGTAGGCTACAGGATGGTAGGGAAAAAATAAATCTGATTTTTTTTTTATCTCTAATCTACTGTCATCAAAAGTTATTGTTTTGTATATACATAACTCCTGAATAACAATTAAAATGTGTTTGGACTGGTTTGTCGATAGTGAGCGAGGAAATACAGGTGATAAGCGGTTTAATTAAGCGAGTCATTGAGTCGTTCATTCAAACGGCCGATTCATCAAGAATGAAACAGATGTTTGTGAATGGGTCATTGAATCTTTGACTCAACCGATTCATTCAAATCACTGAATCATTCAAAACACGATTGAGTGTTGCTGTGACGGGACGCGCTATGCTTGATCTTTGTTTGGATTCATTAGATCTATTTTCGCTGCTAAAATAGACCAAAATAGTCAATATTTCGTCTTAAATGTAAGTGACTTGAACTGTAAAACCCGAGTGTAGGCCTTCTTCTTATTTTTTTATGTATTAGGTTTGATGTCTTGTAAACATATCGAAATATGACTGAAAAGACAAGATCGGGCTGATTTCTTCGTTGTTTTGTTGTTTAACATCTAGATCAAATTGTTGTACACCATCTTAACAAACTTCAAGACTTTCAAGTTTATTACTGACCAACTTCTTAAAAGAAAATGTTTAGTTGTATTTGTAAATATGCTCACACGCACGCAGCCATGCACACACAAACATGTTTAAATACATTTATGTTGTTAATAAATAACAATAAATTGTTGTTTTAACAGCAATATCTCCAAGTTTTGTTTTTCATTGTAAAAATGTCATGATTTGCCAATGCAAAGAGAGTACCGCCACTTTTTCCCCCACTTTAAGCACTGATTATGACACAAACAAACCCTCCTTGTGACTTTTTTTGTCAGAAGCGACAAATCCCGCCACTTTTACTGGTGTTTTTGGAGGCTTTGTAGTGTTTGGAGACTCAAAAACATGAATAGGCTAACTATGCTCAACGAGCAGCGGGTGCTGCTGTCTCCCGTCCAAAAGCACTCACAGGCGGTCAGTCTCGTAGCATCGCGCTGCAGTCAGAGGCTCTGACTGACTCAGAGCAGAGAGGAGACACACACCCCTCTGCGTCCAGGCTGCAAATGAATCGCGCATGTGCATGGCCGCCGCCGTTCCCGCCCTGGTTTACAGAGTGGGGTGTAAATGTTTCTTTACTTTTTCTCACACAAAAATAAATCACAGAATTTAAATTTACGACATACCTCTCCATTCACTCTAGTCTAGTCTCTTGCCAAGTTCGCTTGTGCCAGCTTTCATAGTCTGTTATCATCAATCTTGATTTACATAGGCCTTTACTACAAAACCCAACAGTCTTTTTAAAGACTAATCCCACATTTTTTTATGAGATTAAATCTCAGCCCTAGCCAGTATTTTAACTGCTAGGCAGTAGCTACTCTAAAAACCACCCACACGACTAAGACACACACACACACACACACACACACACACACACACTGATGAAGGACTACAATAGTTATGTAAAATCTGAATTGTCTGCAAAATTATTATTTTGTTCGTTTTATTAAAGATTGTGCCTAAGCCCCGACTGATTATCCCACGATACGTCTCTCAACATAGCCACACACACATTACATATTGCCTAAACTTTAATATTGAAAACACATAACAAAAATTGAGAAATTTCTTGTAAGGACCAACAAGCCAACCAACGCACCAGCTGCAAAAAAGCTTAGAAGGCACGATGAAGAATACCTGCAGTTTGGGTTTACAGTCACGGCTGATATGAGACCTCAGTGTGTCGTGTGTGCCGAGGTGCTGGCAAACGACCAAGGGCGTAACTTTGGGTCTACCATTGGGGGGGTTAAACTCGCGGCATATTTATTTATTTATTGAATCATTTTCTTGTGTAAAAGGTAACATGCTAATTTGCCGTTCCTGTATTATAAATACATTGTGATACTTTTACTGATTTAGACTACTTAACATAAATGCAGCTGTTCACTTGACTATTTATGCCATAATGACACAAATCAAGTTTTTAAGCACTAGCCAGCAGTGGCAGTTTCCACATTTTTTGTGTGTTCAATATTTTATCAAAAAAGAAACAAGAACTTAAAGATTAATCAATTCCATCACCCAGCTTGCAAAAGGTTGAGAACCCCTGCTTTAGAGCATTGGATTTGCTAGACGAGAGCTTAATGTTCTTATTTTTATGAAAACATCTGACTCATTTAGACAGCACGGGTCCCAGTAAGGCTGCGTCCTAATATATCCAACTATAGCCTGGACCAAGGGCGTTGCGTTAATCACCGTTAATAAAATTAGTGGCGTTAAAAAGAATTTGTGTTAACACGTTATTATCGCGTCAATTTTGACAGCCCTAATTTATTTACAGATTAGCACTTATTTGGTATATGTATGTTTTAATGTTTTAAAGATCGCTCTGCATCTGATTTCTATCAAAAGTCCTTCACAAAAATTTTATTATCTCAACTTTTTGCTCAAAATTTGGTGTTTTTGATGAAACCTACACATATTTGTGATAAAAACAGAACACATGAAGGTAGGATGAAACTGATTTTTTTGTTTGAAAGCAGAGGGTCTGTTATTTTATTTCATATATTGTATGTTTTAAAAGGAGCATTTTCTGGAAGGCATTAAACTTTTGTGAAAATCATGAAAAATGCTGGCGGGGAAAGAGTTAAAAATAAGATAATAGGACACTGAATAATATAAGGGAGCATACAAATAAGGCCCCCATATTTTTATGCGATTCCATACAGAATTTTAATGAATGTGTATATATAGTATACACCCTAAAAATCGTTGGGTTGTTTTTCAAAAAAAAGTATGCAAAATGATGGTTCACATGACATAACTGTTAAGCTAGTTTTATCAGCTTCCATTGGCTAGTCTGTAATGCCCAGTAAATCTAAACTATGTTTATGCTTGCTTTTAAATGATTTAATTATTTAGTTTGATCAAACGTTTTATGAAATATGTCTAAAACATGGGTTGTTTTAATCATTTTAGAAACGTCATTTAAATAACGTTAGAAGGTAACATATGCTAATGGTTTAGAAATCCAGTCTAAAACAGATAACGTAACGTTAATACGAGGAAGAAATGTGTACTTTTTAAATAAAAAAAAATTTGTTGTAAAAGTTAAAATCAAACTGATGTTTTTAATCTCACATTTAGATTATGAAACTTTAGCCACGAGTTCACAGACAGGATCACATATTGTGAACTCTCATTTGGTCTGTTTAAGTTACAGACATTTTTGTCTTTTTTAAATGTTTTTATTTCTGAGAAATTATGCCCACTTAAGTCACAGTTCTGGCTCTTTTTACACAGACCCTGTAGAGACAGATAAAAGCTGGAAAATTTTGTCCTGGAGAAGCTAAAACAACTTGGAGGTTCAGAACTTGGAGGTTCTGATTCCAGCTTTGACCAAGTTCTTTACAGGTAACATGAAAATGCACTTGTTTGCCTTTTATTATTCAAAGTTATATGTTGATATTGCAATGAGGCATATCAAAGCATTTCTTTATTATAAAACCCTGCTTATTTTGCTGTGAGTATGTCATTTTCAAAAGTGGTATGTAAGGTTGCACGATTAAAGGAAAAGTCAGCCAAAAATGATATTAAACCCATGATTTACTCACCCCCAAGCCGTCCCCGAGATGCATATGTCCATCATTTTTCAGACTAACACATTTTCAGTTATTTTAGAAAATTTCTTAGATCGTTCAGTTAATCAAACGTAAAGTTACAGGGTCCACTCCTTCACGTCCAAAAAATGTGCATCCATCCTTCACAAAGAAATCCAAATGGCTCCACGATAATAAACAAAGGCCTTCTGAGGGTAATCAGTGCAGTGTTGTTGTAGAAATATCCATATTTAAAACCTTATAAACAAAAATAAACTTTGGAACGAGTCAAACAGAATATCGCTCAGTGGATAGATCATGATATGACCATCCTCAGAGAACATTATGATGTAGTGATAGCAACGGGATTAGAAAGCATACACACTTTTGATGCTGAAGCGTTTGACAAAGCAGTGCTGTGGAGCAAAATGAGATATAAACGTAAATTTATGGATAGCTCTGTAGACACGCTGAGATCAATGGTACAAAGATCCATTAAGGATGTACCGCCAGCACTCTCTGACCCCATTCTGCCTCTCACTAGGTCATCTAGATTGTCTCGGAGGAGATTGTATGCATCAGCTTTGGTAGATGGTAGGGCTAAAACACAGATAAATGAAACCAAACATTTGAATAAGTCTGAAAATAACACTCAGTCATTGAATACTGTAGTACAGGTAGATGCACCGGCCCGTGCCTTTGAACACAGGGTGAATTGGCCGGACCCTCCTACGTTTCTGGTGCCTAGGGAGATGTCGGTGCAGGTCCATCAAGCCGCTTCGCCGCAGTCCCCGAGGGGGAGTGCAGAGAGTGTGGAACCTGATGTTAGCAAGGTACAGGGAGAATCTGATATTAAAAACACAAACTTGATTCAGAATAGCAATGTATATAGAGAGGAATTTATCATATGCACTAACCCTGATGTTTCTTCTCCTGATGCCAAATTTACATTTGCAGGTTCCTCGGATGAAGACGGAGGGGACCCCAGAAACTGGCAACAACATGTTAGAGGGGGAGGGACAAATGATGAGGGGTAAAATACCAAGAGAGTTTCCTCTTCTAAATGAACCCGAATCTGAGTCCCTCTCTAATACCACAGCAATGGGCCTGCAAGGGGGTCCGGTTCTGTCTGTTCGTCAGGAACCTACAATGGACAAGAGAACCAACAGAAAGATCTTTGATTGGGAAATCTCCAAAAGGTTGTGATAATTGGTGATTCTTATTTGGACCGTATTCCTTTCTGCACACATGATGATGTACAGATAGACAGTTTCCCGGGAGCCACTTTCTATCACATCAACAGGGTTTTGAAGAAAATTTAACCAAAACCCCTAACAGAAATAGTTATCCTGTCAGTAGGACTCAATAACTGTCTAGGTAAGCAGGAAACAACAACAACAATGTGTAAGCAGCCACAGCAACTATTTAGAACCGGTAAAGCCAAATTCCCAAATGCTCAAATGTATATCCCTATAATTAACTTTTCTGAAAATTTAGAGAATGCTACGCAAGGTTTCCTTGGAAAATTGAACAGTTTTATTGGAAATTCTTACCTGATGTGAATAGACTGTTATTTCGCACAGAACCTTAGGACCCTGTCAATTAGATCCGTGAAACTGCTACAAACATTCTTACATTTTGGTTAGACCAGTTAAACTTTTAGGTGGGAAAGAAGTGTGTTCCATTACTTCCCACTTGTCAAATATAACAAACCTTTCCTTCTATGGATTGACAACGGCAGAAATGCGGGGAACTCCAAAGGGACATCCACTGTTACCATAGAATTTGAAACTTTTAGATCACTTTCAATATGAATCATCTTATAAGTATGTGCCCTTTACTGACCCTTCCACTTGCGAACCAGATTTAACAACTGTTTCTGGGAATTTTCGGGAGATAATTCAAAAAGATCTAATTGTTTTTTCTGACTACAGACCTAGGCAATGTATCATATCAAATATAACAGAACTTCAAAGGAAAGCTTTAGATAAACTTAAAAGTAATAGTCAGATTATAATCAAACCAGCAGATAAAGGTCACAAATAGTCATTATGAATAGATCACAATATCTATTGGAAGTGAACAAACAGCTAAACAATGATCAACATTATAGACCATTACTTCATCCTATTCATTTAGAAACACAGGACACAATACACAAAATAGTTCCAGATCTTTATCAAAAGAAATATATAAATAAAAAACAAAACTCTTACCTTTTCGGTCCAGATCCTCCCAGGCCCAGACAGTTCTATCTACTTCCCAAAATCCATAAACCGCTGGAACAGTGGATGATTCCCTTTGAGGTTCCCTGTGGCCGCCCCATTTTCAATGACTGTTCTTCAGAGTCCAGCCGTATAGCGGAATACATTGATTATTACATCAATCCACTGTGCCAAAAACACGCCAGTTATATTAAGTACACATATGATTTTGTTAATAAACTCAAAAACCTCAATGTTCCAATGTCTACTTTTCTTTTTTCTATAGACATCAATTCACTGTATACAAACTTTAACACGGAATTGGGTTTACAAGCTGTTTGGAGGGCTCTTCAGATGAGGAAGTTTTACAACTCTTAGAATGAGTCTAACCACAAATTTAACAACAAATATTATTTGCAGATTCACTGTAAGGCCATGGGCAAAACATTTGCCCTAGCATACATATTTATATGAGCATGTGGGAAGAAACTGCATTTCCTAAATGTGAGAAATTGCCCCATACATACTTTAGATATCTGGATGATATCTTTGGCCTCTGGGAACATTCACAGGAAGATTTTAGGGGTTTTGTAGGGGTCTTGAATACACACCATTCAGCCATTACAGTTATGCATAATTTACAATTAGATAAATTGGAGATTTAAGACACACAGGTTTTCTTCCAGCCCTCAGTTAACAAATCAAAACCTTAGCCACCAGAGTTTTCTTTATGGAAACTGATAGACATGCTCTGTTATATAAGTCTAGCTATCATCTTAAACATACTTATAGGGGTTTGATCAAATCCCAGCTCGTTAGGTTCCGCAGGATCTGTACATCTGGGGATGTAGAGGTGGCTACGGACACTTTATTTAAGGCCCTGCGGCCCAGGGGTTATTCAAGGAGATTCCTTAGAAAAATTAAAGCAGAAGTCAGGCAATCCTTTCAAAATGATCAAATAGGAAAGGAAGTTGAAAATAGGATACCTCTGGTGGTAACATATTCCCGATCCCTGGGCCAATTGGGCCGTCAGCTAAGGTCCCACTTTCAGGAGGAACAGCAGACGCAGACAGATTTGATAAATTACAGAATTACATTACATGGCATACAGGAGAAATAAAAACCTAAAAGATATATTAGTTATGGCAAAACTCACCTCTAAGAAATCCAAACTAGGTTTACATAACTAACATAAGTTTACATAAATAACTTTTTCTCAAATAATGTGACTGGTGTGGGAAGATTAACATTGAGTGAAATTGTACTTAAAACTTTCAACATCGTTTATGCCATTCAATGTACAGTGTGCAAAAAAAACTATATATATGAGAAACTAAAAATACAATGGAATGTAGACTAAAACAACATCTCTACTATATGAGAAAAGGTAACAAACCTACAGTCCTCTATGAACATTTTAAACAACGTTCAATGGATTATTTGCGTATAACTGGGCTTGAACACAATGTAACATGGTCACAGAGTCAGAGACAAGCGGCTGAGAGAAAGTGGATGAAGGTTCTTAAAACCATTGATCCAGGTGCCCTTAACGAAAAGTTGTAGTTATGAGTCAAGAGTGTGTTTTTAACTCTTTCACCGCCATTGACGAGATATCTCGTCAATTAAGAGAAAACGCTTCCCCGCCAATGACGAGATTTTCCGTCTTTCCGCAACACCTTCCGCAACTTTTTAAACCCGGAAGTATTGCCCTATGGCAAGCGGCTGCATGTCCGTGTCTGTTTTAAAGATCGCTCTGAATGGGATCTCTATGAAAAGTCCGTCACAAAAATTGAATTATCTCTGCTTTTTGCTCAAAATGTGGTGTTTTTGTAGAGACCTACCCATATTCAAAAGCTGATTACAAAAGAACCACTGAGGTTGGATGAAACTTTTTTTTTTTTTTGAAAGCAGAGGTTCTGTTCTTTCATTTGGTATATTGTATGTTTATATATTTAAAGAAGAACATTTTCTGGAAGGCATTAAACTTTGGTGAAAATCATGAAAAACGCTGGCGCTGGCTGGCAACTTTTTAAAAAAAAGCTGGCGGTGAAAGAGTTAAAGCAATTTAAAATGCGGTTCCTAACTATCCTTTTAATTGTTTTTCGAATTTACTATCAATCAGCCGCATTCAGGAGAGAGAGAGGGTATTTAATATTTTAAAGAAATACAGGAGCACCGTCGGAGAGATGGCGCCACCTGCGGGCAAGCCTCTGCTAAAATGTTAATACCAGTTAGAGAGAGAGAAGGAGAAATTCAAAATAAAAGCATGTCTGAGCAAATTGTTAATTGTTTTATAAAAATATATATTTTTGGGATTTATTTAAATACGAAGCAGTATGCATGAATTAACCATTTAACTTATAACTTTACAAGTGTAGATAGATTTATGTTTTATTTGTTTATTTATTTACACACGTATTAGGGCATACAGCCTTGATAAGAAGTAGAAGAGGGCAACTGACACTCACACATGCAGCAGGAATCTTATCATGTGTGGATTTGTTGTGGATTTGGTTAAGCACTTATTGTAGAAAGCACTTATCCCCCCCTTTTTCTTTTTATTTGCACTTATGATTTTTAAAACATCCTATTTTTATTCCCCTTTGTTTTTGTTCCTGGCTGTATTAGTGTCAGTGCCAGTTGCCCCTACACAAAAGATTTTTAAATACATGCTTGTACAGTGGTTTTAAGACCATTGTACTATAATAACCCCCTTCCCCTGCACATTTCCCTAACCCCAATTTTAGTAACCCTGGGACTTCAAATCCCTTTTCTTTTCCATTCTTTTAAACCTATTTTTTATTGTATTACAATATCCCCCTTATTTCCCTAACCCCAATTTTAGTAACCCCAGGGCTTCCAAAACCCACTCGCTCTCTTTTGTTCATTTTACATTTTTATTATTATAAATCCTAATCCCCCTCCCCACTTCTTATTCTAAACCCAATCCCAAAATTTTTATATTTTAACACTCCTGTTTCTTTTTCTATCCTTTAAACCATTTCCTCTGTTTAAAACATTTTCCCATTTAAAAAATATCCTCTCCTTGTTTTAGATTGTTTTTTTACTACACACACTAAAAAAAACTTTATAACTTTGGACTGAACCACCTTTGACAGTTTGACACATTATCTGTATGTTGTTAGGTTTTTAATTTTCCCAGAGTGAATGTTTTTAAGTATATCTGAGCCAGTGCTGCCTAAAAAGGCCTTCATTCCCCAAATCTAACCCCAACTCCAACTCCAATTGGTCGATCAATTGTGTCTAACTGTGAATGTGATAAAAATAAATCACTTTTTGAATCCAATCTCTGAAACACACTCTAGTTACTTGAAGGATATGTATGCCTTTATAGACAAGATTAAGCCTAAAAGTTCCCAATGCATTTGTTTTTATTTACAGTTGATTTAGAAAGCCTTTACACTAATATAAACACAGAGTTGAGACTGCAAGCAGTAAAGAAAGTTTTTCAATAAAATCCTGACCCACTCAGGCCAGATGAGGCCATTTTTCAACTGCTGAAATAAATCTTACACAAAAAAGTTATCATCCTAAGCATACCTTTAAAGATTTAATCAAATCTCAAATAATATGGTTTTACATAATTTGTATGCAGAAAAATCACTTTAATGAGGCCATGCAAACTCTTTTTACTGCTTTAAGACCGATGCGTCATTCCAAAAGATTTCTACGTCTGATTAAGGGAGAGACATTGCGGGAACTACGGGAGGGAAGGACTAGACAAATGGTGCCGAAGCCCAAAGAGGTCATCCCCTTAATTACTACGTTTTCTGAAAGAGCAAACATTTTACATACCACTGTAAAGAATAACTGAGCAGATTCAACAAAATGTTAGAGTTTCAATTTTTTTAAGTTATATTTGCATATAGGAGAAATCCTAACATTAAAGATATTTTAGTGAAGTCAACGTTTAGATCTGACCAGGGCCGGAGTGGGGCCACTTTTCAGCCCGGGAGTTTCAGGCCCAAGACCGGCCCACTTTTCCATAGTGTTATTCCAAATTAGCACTTTTTTCAAATTGGATAAATAAAGCAACAGTTCAGCTCTTACTATAGTTTTTATTAATATCATGGTTCAACAAATAAGGTAAAAGCTAAATAATATTTCACTTAAGATGAGAAGTTAACAAAAATATTCCTCTACACTCTAAAAAAGGCTGGGTTATTTTTGACCCATAATGGGTAAATATTGGACAGAACACACATGCTGGGTTAAAAATAACCCAATGTTAGGTTGTTGTGCAACCATTGATTATAATAACCCAACAGTTGGGTTAAAACAACCCAGCATTGGGACAATTTTAACCCAGCAGCGTGTTCTGTCCAATATTTACCCATTATGGGTCAAAGATAACCCAGCCCTTTTTGGATCTATTCCACAAGAAAAGGTTGATAAACTATTAGCATAGCTAATGCTTTGAGGCCTATGATTAATCAGATGCAAATAGAAATATAAAACCCAGTCCTAATTAAAAAAGAAAACAATTTGACAAAAATATTGAATCCAATATTGGGTAAATATATAGCATAACAAGTGATTATAAGCTTTTTTAGGCTTGTCATTTTTGACTGGGAACACAAAAGGTGTTATAGGGTTCTGAACACAACCTGAGGGTTAAATAACTTTAATTCATGTTGTTTCTTCATGGCCTCCTCATTTTCAGCGGGAAACTGGCTTATCTGCTGCTCAGAAGCTGTCTGCATAATATTTGCAAAGTCCATGTATACACAAAAGGCTAACATTTTAACTAAAATAAAATGTTGGCTTGTAAATAGTTTGACAACAGTATTAGCCGAATAATTACGTTGCTAATGCTAATCATTACTAGGCTTATTTCTCTTTAAGTTACCTGTTTTTGTCACTTTTGTTTGTCCTCTTTAAAATAAATCTGTAAGTTTGTCACATTTGGCAGCATCCTCCCTTCAATGGATTTTTTCTTCAACCTGTTTTTTACGCCCTCCTCCTCTCAGACGCGTATTGTTACGGTAGGGCCGGTGTTGTGTCGAACTCAGTTCCCCCTATGTTTCCCTTTAGTGTAGTGCTTTTATAGCGTTTTCATCACGTTACATTTAGAAAGATTAAAGATTTGAATTGGTTATACTAAAAAGGCATAATATCATGTATTTTATAATACAATTTATTAAATATTTCATACATTTGACAGTTTTCTATTAGGGTATTTCTTTTAAAATATAGCCTGTCTTTTTCTTTTTTTCCTTTACTGGTTGTTTTAAAAATGTAATGTTTGCATACATAATTAAATAAATATTAATACATATAATATGATTCATACTGTAAAAATAATTGACTTACCATTAAGAACAATACAGACAGAAATGCACACATATACATCTCAGTAGCCATTAAAACTTTAAATATATAAATAATAAAACCTATAACGTGATAAAAACGCCATAAAAACACTACACTGAAGGGAAAAATAGGGGGAACCAGGGGCGGACTGGCCATCTGGCAGACCGGGCAGTTTCCCGGTGGGCCGACGTACTTTTTGGGCCGATCCATCTCATACTATTTTTGTGTCAGCAGCCCAGTTAGCGTCTTTTTTTTCCTAGACAGACCGGCCCACTGACATTTAAGCAGCAGCCCATTGGTTATTTTTTTTAAACGACATTAAGCTGGCCCAATGACGGACCAGCCCAGTCATCGTCCTTTTTTTTACCCTAAATAGACCGGCCCACTCACATTTAAGCAGCAGCCAATTGGTTATTTTTTTTAATGACATAAAGCTGGCCCAATCACCGCTTTGGTCTCTGTGCAAGCGAGCGTGCAACGTCGGTCAGTTCACGTGTCAAAATAGAGAGAGAGAGATGGAGAAAAAACTCAAGGGAGGTGCAGAAAAACTGCGCGACAAAAAGAAACAGACTCTTCAGGCAGACGCTGGAAAATAACACAACTGTTTTCTTCAACTCGCGTCGCTGGTGATGATGATGATGATGATGGTGGCGCGTGGCACTGGCAGCACCAGCACGCAAAATGTCAGTGAGGAGAGGGAGAGAGAGACGAGGGAGAAGTGAGTTGCGGTAAGCAGAACTGCTTTCAAAACACAAGTTTAGATAGATACCCCTTGATAAAACCAAGTCAAAAACACACAATTATGGTGATAAAGCTGCAATAAAATAATTGCACTCTTTGCTCTGTGACTACAACCCAGACGAACTGGGGACTTCAATACTATTACGTCCGTTGCATTCTCTTCTCCTATTTTCTTACCATTTTCGCGTCGGTTTAGGGTTAGATTTACATAATGACATCCCTACCCAAACGTAACTCTAACCCCAACGCCAGGTGACAACTGTTTCTAACCCCAACGCCAGGTGACAACTGTTTAATTTCGCGTACACTGTTTAATTTCGCGTACACCGTTTAATTTTGCGTAATCTAACCCTAAACCGACGCGAAAATGGTAAGAAAATAGGAGAAGAGAATGCAACGGACGTAATAGTATTGAAGTCCCCAGTTCGTCAAAAAATGATGCGAAAGGTATACCCTCCGCGTCACATATTGACGAATGGTCAAGTGTCGTCAAATATTGACGACATGGGGTGAGACTGTGTTAGTGACTACGAGAGTGTATCTGATTCGTAGATTTTTCGTTGATTGTCTGTTTCAAAACGTGTCATTTCTCTTCAAGCAAAATCAAACAATCCAGGACATCTGCTTACAGACAAAATATATGTTTATTGTATATAACAACACAATTGACAGATAATTTTAAAAAGCTCTATTACTGTAATCACACAAGTTTAGTTCAGTGAATGTAGTAGTGAATACTTTCCTGTAAGTACTGCAAGTAATAATCAGGTTTTAATATTACTGTAAGCAGCACTTGTATTTTGTTAAAAGTCAGCAATTCAATGGCAAATTTTGCCAATTGCACCATCTCTGGTGTCCTGTTCTTCATCATAGGGTACTCTTCATCTGCCTCTCAGACTGTTGACAATCCACACAATTGGTAAAGAATACCATTAGAAAAAAGCGTGTACAATTTTGAGTTGTTGTGTTTGCTTGATGACAACTGAGTTGTAGTTGTGTTCATCTTTAGCAGCCTGCCTGTGTTTAGCATTTATAAAACAAGTTCATTGCAGTGTAAAATGTGTGTTTTACTCAGAAGTTTGTTTAGAGTTTAGCCAAAAGAGTGCATGACGAATGTGTTTAGGCCGCTATGAATTTGGTTCAGAGATTGGGGTTTAGTGTTTTAGCAATTCAGAAAAACTGTAATCAACATATAATATGACAGTTAATCAGATAGGAATATTTTTGTTGTGTTCATTATTTATTATAGGCTGCAGTGTGTAGTGAATAGTGTTTTTAGGACCTAACAAAAATGTTTACAAATGTTTGAAGGATGAAGCTTGTTTAAGGATTCATGTGGATTATACAGTTTTACTGCATTAATAAATAACACGTTCTAGAAGTGTTTGTTGTGTCAACTCTCACTCTTTTCTACCTGCTATTAATTGGGCTTAGTGCTTTTATGGAATTGGAGTTGCTATTGCTTAAAGGCGTGCAAAGATGGTTGGTATTTGTAAATATATGTAGTGTGGGCCGGTTTGGGCCAAAATGCCAGGGCCTAATTTTTGTCCCAGTCCAGCCCTGGGGGGAACATGGGGGGAACAGACTTCGACACAACACCGGCCCAGCCTACCGGAGAAAAGTTTTCTTGGACGTGCTATGGACCGAACGAACTCAATGGCAGGGGAGGGGAAAACTCCCTCACATGGTACAACCCATGCAGAGGCTGCGCGCTGCCAATGCGAAACGTGTGAAGTGTCATTTAAGAGAAGATAGACTCACTGACGTGACAAATGTAAAAGAAAAGACCACTCGACCGGCCCAAAAGTGAAGCGGCCCACCGGGAATTTTCCCGGTTCTCCCGATTACCCACCCCGGGCCTGGATCTGACCGAAAACAGACTCCCCCTGTGGTGCCTCATTTCCAGCCAATGAAGTATGTTTGGTTAAGGAATGAAGGTTATTCTATAAAACAACACATATCTTTGCACATCATTAATGTTGTATATTTGATCACTTATATGCACTGCAACAGGAGGTATATGGGGAAACAAGATATAGCATTATGGTACAATTAAAACTGCATTTGTATACAATGAATAGGAAAACATTAAATACTGATCTGGGGCCGTATTCACAAAGCATTTTATCTTACCACTATGAGTACTCCTAAATCGCACTAAAAGATTTTAGCTAGCAGTTTTCTCTTAAAAGTTATTCACAACGCCTTTCAGACCTACTTTTAGTAAGGAAAAATGATAACTTCGAAACTAAGAGTGAGTCTTCGTTGCTACGGATGATGTCAATTCTCATGCACGAGCTGCCTCGCAATGACCACGGTGATTGGTTGTTAGATGACAGGGCTGTCATGCGGAACATAACACAGACGCATCAAATCATGGAATTACAACATCGAAATATGTCTGTGTCCTACACAAAATAATAATAGTAATGCATATATAAAAGAAAAGTCGTGAATGAAATTAAATTAAATCTAGCCTAATACCCAAATGAAAACCGCCAATTGTCTAATAATAAAAAACAACATTGCATTAACACTTGCTTGATTAATTGACATCCTATTAGCCTAAAGAGACTACTTAAAGCAAGGAAATGTTGCCCTTATTGAAGAAGCCTAATGTAATAAATAAATGACGGTGGATTATGAACTCGCCAAAACGGAAAAGAAAGCCCAACTGGACGCAGGATCAGTTACTGCAGTTACTCCCAGTTGGTGCTGGAAAAAGAAACGTAATAAAAGGGAATTTCGGCACTGAGATATCAGGCAAAACTAAGCACAAGACGTGGGAGACAGTGATGCGCGGGTCAATGTACAAAACAACCGGCACCCGACCAACGTTTTCAACTAACCCGCCCGCAACTCAGACCGCAAAAAAATAAAATAATAATGTACGCGATCCCGCTCCCTGCCTCGCATTTGTTTTAAGGTAGTAATTGTTTAAAATAGTTAACCGGCATCTTTGTTTCAAACGACCCGACCGACCGCGACCCGAAGATCATTAAAATATTTTTGGATGACTTGTAACCGCGGGTGACCGCAGGCACCTGCTCATTTCGGATCAACCCGCGCATCACTGAGGAGAGGATTTGTTTGCAGATCAATGCAGCATTCCCGCTTGTGTCGCGGACCCCGGACGACTGCGAGAGGCGGTGGTATATGCATTACAATCGCAGTCTAGGGTTGAGATTGCAGCCTTTAAACGGGCAAGCATGGCAACAGGTTGTCGTACAATATTAAATATATAATATCATTATTGTTTCATGTAATTCTAAAAACTTCTTGCTTGTTATGAATGTAATGAATTATGAAACAAATGTCATAAACAATATGCTTACATTAAAGTGTGCTTTTAAGTCTAAGGCAATGCTTTTGAGTTGGTGAAACTGTCCGTGTTAAGCAGGATCAGACAGCACCAAGCCATTTTACGATCCTTTGTGAATAGGTCTTGAGTTGGGAGTCCTCTCGACTTCTTTTAAGCTGTCCCAGACTTAGGTGCTACTTTTAGGGCTAAAATGCTTTGTGAATTACTCTTAGTGAAAAAAATTAGGAGTTCTAAATTTAGGAGTGACACACGCAGTATTTTTTGGAGTTGCTCCTAAATTCGCCAGTTAGGAGCTACTTTTAGCCTTAAAATTCTTTGTGAATACGGACCCTGGGCCCGTATGTATAAAATATCTCAGAAAGTGTCAAAAAATTCTTAGTAAGGAGTAGGACCAGTCTGAGAATAGGAGACGTTTATAAAGAGGCTGAACGCAACTTTCAATAAAGTGTAAGACTCATTCTTAAGTGCTGCCGCAAACTGAGGACTACAATGATTTCAACCTAAAATGGCCGCCCTTAACCTCTGAATCAGCCAAAAGAAAGCCAGCAATGTTATACAGTCACAGCAGCATGTGACACCATACATTTATGAATCATGAAGACATTTAAATTATATTAGTATTTAAATATTTTAATTTAAATTTGCTTCAAGAAATGTTTAACAACATTACAAATAAGTACATACATTTATTTTACACAATTTTGCACCATCTTGATAAAGTTTTTAACTAGAGATGCACCGATACCACCTTTTTGGAATACGAGTACGAGTACTTGCATTTCAGTACTTGCCGATACCGATACCGAGTACTTAATAAAAAAACATGATTTAAATTTACAGGTAACAGCTTTAGTCATATAATTTAACAAAAAAACAAAGGACTAGTTTTCCAGTTTGTTGTAAACTCTGCCTCTTTAGACAACACAAGAGGCATTAACCCCTTACACGCCGCTCAAACATAGACATTTCTCAGACCGTGGTATCGATTACAGGTATCGGGGGACTCTTAACGAGTACGAGTACTTTAGAAAATGTGGTATCGAGGCCGATACCCGATACCAGTATCGGTATCGGTGCATCCCTACAGTATTTTTAACATGTTAATGAAATAGACAAACGTAGTGCTATTTAAAAAGATGAGTCACATCATTTTGATTTTACTCACAAGCTGTTTATAAGAAAATACTAAAGTTTGCAAATAGTTAGATAAAAAATACTTTGATGATCAAGCCTGAACAAGATGATTAAGTTAAGTTGGATTTCTCCACTTGCACACCATTGAAATTTTTCCATCTTTGTCACTTTCACATTTTGCTTGCTCATTGCTAACATTGCTAACATTATGTTTTGGGTCAGGGTTTTATACTCTATTTATATCACTTTACATGTAATGATGTCACTGCAACTTTGTAGATACTTCGCAATTTTTGAGGTTTATAATGCTATTGTAGATTTTATTTACATTTTATGGTATTTTATTTACCTCATAAACTGTAAAACCAAAAGCGGCTCTACTTAAAAAAAAACTTACTTCAATTAGTAACACCTATATTTAAACATTTTTTAACTTTAATTATTTCACTTAAACTGAGAACATTTAAATTAAAAAAACATTACATTTTAAGGCAATATCATTAATTTGAACCAACTTTAACTTTTTACAGTGTATATTATGCAAATTTATATACCATTTAAGTATGCTGTCTTGATAATCCCATAAAAAATCTTGGTACTATGCAAGCACTTGAATAAATTTCACTAATATACATTTTATACTGTATATTATATTGTGTAATATAATATACATTGTATAAAAAAACCCTATACTCTTTATATTTCATGTTATATAATTCCTATCTACTGTCTATATACCACTAACATGTATTTATTGTACATTTTCTGCTCTGGTACAACGCAACAAGAAATTTGTCAAAAGTGCTATAGAAATACATTTAAATTAAAGTAGTTCCACAAATTCTTTGTTGTAAAGTGCATGATCTCCGCCTCTCTGCTGCCCTCTTGTTACTCTTAACTAGGTTAAGAGACCTCTCCAGCTCTCTTAAATAATGTAGGAGCTGAGACCTAGTCTTAACACTTAGGATGCTTTATAAATCAAACTTATTCTTAAGTCTAAGAATAAGAGTAAAATGACGTCATTCTTAGAATTTTGACACACTTAAGACTAAAATTTTACTCTGAGTGGCTTTATACATACGGCCCCTGGTCACACATTTTAGTTCGTATGGTACACAATATTTGGGTTGGAGACGGACCTTCGGTGGACAGAGGTTAAGAGAAGGAAAAGGGTGTCATGGGCTTGCCAGATCTTTGGTACTAGACTCAGGTCTGAGTGTATCTGGCAAGACCATGACAGTACTATGTTCTGTGTGGGGGACATGTGGAGTCATATTATATGTGTGGCTTCCACGTGTTCCCAGCGTCTTGTCGCTGTCATGGTCTTGCCAGACCTCGGTGTAGATTCAGGTCTTATTTCAGAGGGCAAGATTATGGCAGCATTGTGTTCTGTGTGGGAACACGGGTTTTCATATGATGTATTTGTGTCACGTGTTCCCAGTGTCTTGTCACTTTCACCCTACTCCCTTATGTACTCGTGTCTTACGTAATTAATTATGTTCACCTGTTCCCCATTGATGTCGTGTCTTTATAATGCCCTCTGGTTGTCTGTCGTGTGCGCGTTCATTGTCTTCAGTCAGAGTTTCATGTCATCCGTGTTTCTGACTCCTGATCCTGTGTTTATTTGGTTCCAGTGTTTTGTTCCTGTTTCGTGTTTATCATCCGTGTTTATTTATCTGTTTTACCCCCACGTGGGTTTTTGTGTTTAATAAATCTCCAGTTTTGTATTTTAGTTGTGTCTGCGTTTGGGTTCTCTCTTTTTGTTAAGACGTATCGTGACAAAGGGAGTATGTTTCTGTGTTCTCCCCTACATCTACTCATGTAAAGCTGCTTTGCAACAATTAACAATTGTGAAAAGCGCTATATAAATAAAATTGAATTTAATTGAATTTAATTGTTTGGATAGTGGGTTGCAGACATGGAAACCGAATGGTTTTAACCCGAGGTGATGAAACCCGAGAGAGTAGGAATGTGAATGTGATAGACATTATTGCTAGTTTCAAAAAACAACATCTGGGTCCCAATCCTAATTTAAACCTGTTTTTTAATGTAAACTCTGACCATACCTGAACCCTAACCCCAACTCCAGGATTACCAGTCCCTAAACCCAATGCTCGTGACTGGAATCCATCTTGATTTTTACCCCAGGCCTATTCATAACCTTGAAAGTCTTAACCATAATATTTAGGATGGCTTACTTCTGAGCAATTATATACACCACATGTATAAACTCAGTACTGATTAATCTTAAAACTTAAATGAAGCAAACTCCTTTATTTAATTTATGACTATTGTCTTATTGATCTTGGATTATGATTGAGTTTTATTGATATTTGGTTTACAGTGTGTAGACATCTTGTTGGACTTTACATAACACTTGTGATACACTGATTTGGAGTGATTATGCGCACATATTTATTTACAGATTAGCACTTATTTAACATAATTTACATTTGTATATAAATTGGATACTTGTCATGAGGGAGGAGGGAGCAGATAATTTGAAAAGTGTTAAGAAAACCTATTTGAAACTTGGGCATTGCATTTTACAGACAGAATCATGCAACTTCCCAGCCAGGAACATCAACAAATGTTTAACATCTTTTTCCATGTTTAAGTGCTATGATGGCGGTGTGAGTAAATCGTGGGGCTCGAGGTCTCTCCAGATTTTGCAATATTGCTGTATTTTTTCTTGCTCATCTTGAATCTGTTTGTACAAAACACTTGTGCGTTAAGATACAAAGATGTGAGCTTTTGGATATCGGTTTGCGGATTTCTGACAGTTTTACGGACAGTGTGCGACTCCTTCCTGAGATTGCCAAAACACCTGAGGCTATGCACTCTACCCGACCGGGCTGAAGTGCTCGCAGACAGCGGCGAGATCGTAAACAAAGGCGGGGTAAGCGCGGAGGATTAAGAGCTAAGCTAAAGTCAACACCACATCAGCTCTATTTGGGTGATTCTCACGAAACCATTGGAACACCACGGCACTAATGATTTTAGCTATAAAATGTGTAATATAGTAATATTAAAAAGCATCAGAATTAACACAATACTGTTTTCTAGCTTGCACAATGTGTGATTTTAACATAAGAATATACAATTTGTCAATTTTATCTAATTTTCTGCTTAAATTCTCATTACCGCAATGCGTCCGGCTATGTTTGAACATGCGTTATGTTGTAATTGAAACAAATTAACACAAAAATATTTAGAAAAAAAATAAATTGATGTTTTGCTAGACTACTTTAGATGACAGAAAAATAATTTACTGAATATTCATGTATAATAATAATGAAGAAAAATTAGGAAAATGTTGTGTCCGTGCCTGATGTTCTCATCCTCCGCAACACTTTTTGAGAACAGTTTAAGCACACATACATAATTTTAATAAAGTTTGATTTTGAGTGACCAAGCACATGGACCAGTTACTTCAAGATGGCTACCAGGTAAGATCATCTCTTTATATCTTTCCAGTTAAATTTGAAATATTCTCTTGTCAGAATGCTTACACAACATTTTGATTATCATTACCGAAACAGGTAGTTTTCTACATTTCGAAAAAATTTTGATTTACAATTTTTTTATGAAAATGTTCTTTATTAAAGTCTAATTATATGCACTGAATAAAAAATGAGCAAAGCCTTCATGGCTTCTCTATTTTTAGCAAAACATACTGGGGTACCTCATCCTCCGCAACACCATTCTCATATACCGCAATTATTTAATAGCAGTTGCGGTAAAGAGAACTTCTGTTTCGGAAATGAGAATTTAAGCATATTGTTTATTACTTTTAAATATATCTTATGAATTAAATACAAATTTAAAATGTAATAACTGTTGATATTTTGCTTTATGATGCTTCATTGTAGACAATCAGCAAGTGAGAAAAAAACTTAAGCAAAGGCCAGTTTGACAAAGTTCAGGGAGAAACTTTACAACAACCCAGAATGGCTCGAGGAGCACAGAAGGAAGGAGAGAAAGAGGTTAGGTTTGGAGATATAACTAGCAGGTGTATTTAGCAAAAAACACACTACAGTGTTAGGAAATGTACATGGCACACACACACAACACAACGCAACAAGTCTATAATATATTATGATGTGTACATACATTTTTTTCTTCCAATGTTGTGAGACATGCTAATTTAATGTAATGCTTTCTTTCCACTTTCAGGTATCAAAGACAACCTAGCGATGGCACGCCACGCGTCTAGGCGCTGCAACAGCAGTTGCTTCACAAGATCCACAAAGTTGGATCCCATGTGTGCCTGCATCTCAGCTCCCTGCGACCGCACAACGCGCGCTGTCTGCAGCGTCAGATTGCTGCGTGGGGGCGAGGGACAAAGGGAGACTACCTCCTTTCTGCGCAGTGCGTGAGTCACAGACACCAGAGAGGATGGCCTATAAGCGCCCAGCGCTGTTACAGAAAGCGGGTTTTTGCACAATTCATTAGGACTGTGCATTAACCCTTTCCGCTGTCTTTGCAGCATGTGGGTTGTGTTCGAGAGTGGGGGGGGGCGTGTTGTAGACGCTTATGTGAGGACGGGCCCTGAGGCGAGCAACACAAAACCAACTGAAGAGAAGAATGCTCTGTTTTTGACAAAATAACAATCTTTATTACATTTAACAGACAAACATTTCAACATTAAGTCCCTGCGTCACCCGCAACAGCCAGGGGGACATCCAACGAGACTCTCATTCTTTTCCGCCGCTCAGCGTTCTCTTCTTCACAGCACTCTTGTCAGGAACACGGCTTCGTTCCGGACGGCAGTCCCCCAGGACCCGGTTTCTTGCATCATATACTGGAGGATTTGTGCCAGGGACTCTTGCGATGCACCACCGGTTCTGGTCCATGAGACACAGGGTGGTGAGGTAGGAAGTGGCTCATAGCCTTAGAGCTTTTCACCGCTTCCGAGAAATGCTCCGTGATTGTGGCCACCGTGTCCCCAAACAGGCCGGATAGAGAAACGGGCGTGACTGTGCATGAGCACCATGAGTGGTCTTCGTGGCCCTTAGCGTGAAATTCGTAGCCATCCTCAGATCCCTGAAGGTATTTAGATCCGTGCTGCCTTCATCCAGAGCCTTAAGCACCTGCGCCTAAAAGATCTGTAGGATCACCATAGTGTGCAATGCAGACAGAGCCTCTCCCGGCGCGGGTATGCTTTTTCGGACAGGTGTGCTGTCATGAGGCTTCACTATCCTCAAAGCTGTGCCACACCATCCAAGGAAGTGGACAAGGGGCAGAGGTGAGCAGCCACAGCGTCCTTGATGGGGGGAATACACAGGTAGCCTACCTAAGAAAAAAAATGGGGGGAGGGGTAGCCCACGCTTTGGTGACTTTTCTCCGAGCGGCAGCGGGGCGGCCCGAGTGAAGAAAACAAAAGTCAAGCTTGCTTCTCTGGGGATCTTGTGGGGTGCTCCACTCAATCTCCAAGTCCTGCAAGGCTTTGAAGAGAATGCGCACCAGTTCCTTGTAGAAGGAGGGCTGTGTGGTTGATGCACCACGTGGAGCCTGGTCCCAGTCTCTGTCCAACGCTCTCAGAGACATCTCATCTTCCTCCGCTGGAAACCCAAAGGAAACAGACATGGCAGCTTCCGGTTCAGGACACAGGCTCTCGGCGACAAACTGAAGTGGTGAGAGAGGGGAGGACAACCACCTGCGGCTCTTTGCCGGCAGTGGGACACTGCAGTAAGAAACATCAAAGGGCGATGTTGAGCCGGGTCCTGAGCACCTTCATCGGGAGATCCTCACAATAAGGGACACCCTGAGCCAACAATTGCCGCCTTTAGGTGGAGAAGCCCCAAGCAGAGCACACAGAGTGGGTCCATCAGACCTCCGCACCACAAGCAGATTTGCGACATCACGGAACATAGAGAGGGCTGCTTACATTTTAACCTGAATTCAATTTTGCTGCCTTTGAAGTCTGTCCTAAAGCATTTCTCATTGTCATTGTCTCATAAGGCAGCGAGTCAACAAGTCAGCTGTCTAAGCTTTCGGACACAGCCTCTCTCTCTCTCTCGCGTATTAATGGAAACAGATACAGAATGATAAAAGGTCAGAAGACCAAATCATATCCAGCAAGGAAATATTTTTCATCTTATTTACACAAATGTTTTTTGATATCCAGCTGACATTGGCTGCAGCCTTCAGAGCTCGCATTTGTAGGCAGCATATGTCATCAAGACCATCTTATTTCAGTATGTTAAATGCATAAATGGGGACTTAAATATGACACAAAGGGATATTAATATAGGCCTTCCTGTTCTCATGTTTTTTCTATAATATTTTTTTCAAAGACTACACAATAAAACAGTTTTGAACTTCAACGCACGATGCTGTAAATATTATCAGTTTTTTCTACTTTATAATTTGTTTTTAACAAAATCTCAGGCTAGTATATGTATTCTCATTACCGCAATAATTAACCTCATTTCCGAAACCTATGTATCATTACCGCAACAGATACTTATTAAATGTTAATTTCATTAATAGAAGCATAATACTTTGATTTTAAACGCATGTGCAGAATCTCCAAATTATGTTCTTTCAGGTTTGTCATGTCATTTTGAAAATGTGTCAGGTTTCTTCGAAATATAAAAAAAAAATAGTTGCAAATTGTGGAAGGTGTTGCGGTATATGAGCTAAATAAAACAAAATAAAAAAAACGTTAAATTTAAAATAAATATTATTTCAGAATTTCAATTTACTGTGCATGACTATTAATAATCCATTTTTAAAAATGTGAAATTATATTAGCTTTTCTAACAGTGTTGATGTTTCTGACTGTTGCGGTAATGAGATTTTTTAGGACTTACTTTTGAAATTATGTTACAAAAAGTGTTAAATGATAAGTAAAAGTTTTTAAATTAATGTTCCCATATACTTCAGACTTTGTTTCTAATGTCTGGTGGAAAAAAAAGTAAATTTAAGCAATTTTTCCATTTTCATGCTTGACATTTTTACAACCAAGTTTTCGTGAGAATCACCCATTTACACAGCATTTTACTTGCTAATATATGGTCGTTGGTGAACAAAATGGGGGAGATATGACTCAGCATCACATACAGTAAGAGACTTTTGAACTGTAATGTCCTGATTTTCACAGAAACATGGTTAAACAGCGGAATACCTGACAACGCTATTGAGTTAGTGGGACGGGATATACTCCGGGTGGATACAGGGGCGAACATTTCATTTAAATGTTGGGGGGACATTAAACATAACATTTTTCAAGAACAATTTTTGAAGGGGACACCAATAATACAGGCAAAATTGTACTTCCAAGGAAATGTGTACAGATAGAAAATGTTTCTCTTTCTCTATGAACGGACGCAAATTTTATTTTAATACACATGAATGCAGAGGTGGAAAGATAAAATATTCTACTTAAGTAAAAGTAAAGTTACTGGTCTAAAAATCTACTCAAGTAAAACTAAGTCATTTTAATTTTACTCCGAGTAAAAGTTACTTTTTTACAGCGGAGAGAGTTTTCTAGTATAGTTCAAAAAGGACAAGGGAATATAAATCTCAAACTAGTTGTTTTTTTATTGTAGGAACATCTTAACAATTAAAGTGCAATAACAAAAAGTTAATAAAACAAAAAGCTTTTTTATAACTAAGAAACATTTATGGAATTGTTTAATGATTTTTACTGGTGAGTTATGCACTTGAAGCAAAAATAATATGAGGTCAGCAGCTAGTAAATAAAATCACTATAGTAAGGTTGTAATTGATGTATTGCTGGTAACATACATTATTTTAATAAACTATATACCTAGTTTAAATGAGCATATAATGAGATGAGTGCCATATACTTTTATCCTTTACACGTTTATTGTATTCTAGCTTCTCAGACCTGTGTACCTAATGTCTTTCAAACTTTCAGCTCTGCCTCACCTCTGCATGAATGCATAAAAATGTTTTCTTGTTCGTTTATCTGTTTCTGTTCTCATAAAACGAAATATGTTCATGTTTATATGTCCAAATAGTCCCGTTTTAAAACATATGAGGTTAAACTGATAAGTGATGGGAAACGTTGGTTTGTAGGCATATAGCTGATTAATGCGTTGGCTTCTTACACAACTATTTTAAGTATTATAAATCATGAAATTATTTTCAATACACATATTTTAATGATATTTTAGGGGGGACAACCCTCAGATAGGGGGGTCCTGTCCCCCCCGACCCCCCCCCCCCAGGATTTCCGCCTATGGGCGGATAGAACATTAGATGGCTCCGGCAAGACCAGGGATGGTGGATTGTGCATTTACATTAATAAAGCTTGGTGCACAAACTCTGCCGTTGTTGGGAGTCACTTTTCAGTTAACCTTGAGTTTCTCATGGTTAAATGTAAATAGTTTTATCTACCCCGGGAGTTCACCTCCACTTTTTTAACGGCAGCCTATATTCCCCCGGATGCTGATGCCAAGCTTGCTATGAAAGAACTTTATGCAGCCATCAGTAAACAACAGACTGTTCACCCTGAAGCTGCATTTATTGTTGCAGGTAATTTTAATCATTCAAACCTAAAGTCAGTATTACCGAAATTTCACCAGCATGTTCTCTGTCACACCAGAGAAAATAAAACCTTAGACCAGGGGTTCTCAATCTTCTACAAGCTGGGCCCCCCCAAAGCAGGTTCATTGCAGTTGGGGCCCCCCCACACCGATAGATAGTTAGATAGATAGATAGATAGATAGATAGATAGATAGATAGATAGATAGATAGATAGATAGATAGATAGATAAAACACAAACTGCAGGTATGCTTCATCGATTTGCTTGTTGGCCCTCACAAGAAATTTCTCAATTTTTGTTATGTGTTTCCAATATTAAAGTTTAGGCAAGTGTTCGTGTGTGTGGCTATGTTGAGAGACATATCGGGGGACAGGGGCTAATCAGTTGGGACTTAGGCACAATCTTTAATAAAACCAACAAAATAATAATTTTGCAAACAATTCAGATTTTATTTTAATACATAACGATTGTAGTCCTTCGTGTGTGTGTGTGTGTGTGTGTGTGTGTGTGTACCTGGTAATTATCACGTTGTGGGGACCAATTGTCCCCACAAAGATAGAAATACCAGTGTTTTTGTGACCTTGTGGGGACATTTTGATGTCCCCATGAGGAAACAAGCTTATAAATCAAACAAAATGATGTTTATTGAAAATTTGAAGTAGGAGAAGGGTTTCTGTTATGGTTGGGGTTAGGGAATGGGGTAGGTAAGGGGAATAGAATATACAGTTTGTATGGTATAAAATGCATTACGTCTATGTAATGTCCCCACAAAACATGGAAACCAGAATGTGTGTGTGTGTGTGTGTGTGTGTGTGTGTGTGTGTGTGTGTGTGTGTGTGTGTGTGTGTGTGTGTGTCTTCGGGTGGGTGGTTTTTAGTTTTGGTTTTAAGTGTAGCTACTGCCTAGCAGTTAAAAAAATACTGGCTAGGGCTGAGATTTGATCTAATCTTAAAAAAAGTGTGAGATTAGTCTAAAAAGACTGTTGGGGTTTTGTTGTAAAGGCCTATGTAAATCGAGATTGATGATAACAGACTAACGAAAGCTGGCACAAAGCGAACTTGTCAAGAGACTAGAGTGAATGTAAAGCTTTGTCATGAGTCAATTTAAATGCAGTGATTTATTTTTGTGTGAGAAAAAGTGAAGAAACATTTACATTTACATACCGCTTTGTAAACCAGGACGGGAACAGCGGCAGTTTTGAATGGGAGGGGCTCACGGCAGCACCCCCTGCTCGTTGAGCACAGTAGGTCTAACTGCAGAGTGATTCGTGCTTTTGAGTCTACAAACACCACAACAGTCTCCAAAAACACCAGTAAAAGTCGCTGGATTTGTCGCTTTTGAGAAATTTTTTTATGTTTGTGTTATAATCAGTGCTTGAAATGGGAGAAAAAGGTGGCGGTACTCTCTTTTCATTGGCAAATCATGACATTTTTACAGTGAAAAACAAAACTAACAATTTATTGTTATTTATTAACAATATAAATGTATTTAAACATGTTTGTGTGTGCGTGGCTGTGTGCGTGCGTGTGAGTATTTTGTCACAGGCCGAGGCGGACCACAGGCTTTGTGAGTCACGCCCCTCCTTAAGTTCCACCTCGAGGAAGTCCCCAAAGCACCCCAATGACCAGACACACAAGTAAGATAAGTAAAAATATGTCAATATTAAATTAATTAAAATCAGTTGGGAGTGGGAAAGAGGAATTTAAAATAACTATTTCTCTCTCTTCTCCTCCAGGAGACAACGGGGGTCCAGAGAGTAAAGGGTGTCCAGCCAGGTATGTATTCCCAGGGGAAGGACAGGACAGAGCTCCTTCGTCCCTGCCCAATTCCTGTGATGTGAGTTGTTCCCGTGGCGCCCTTCGCTTCTCCTGAAGGCAGAAATCGAAACACACGGTAAGGAAAAAGGGGGGGGGGGGAGACAGGCAACACTACCTGGGCCTTCGCAGGGAAGGATTTGTTCGGTTCCACTCCACAGGGGCGTCTCCAGGCCTCGACTCCGACGGCCGCACTAGGCCTTGAGATGACTGGCTGGAATGTGAGGTACAGGTGAGTGCAATATTAACTTCAACTCCTAGACCGAACGTCCCCGTCTTTCCCTAATTCTTTGTCCCCTTCACAGGTTCCTCCCTTCAATGTGGAAGTGCTTCGAGGTAAGTATAGCGTCTGTCAAGAGCGGCAAGTATCACTAGTGATCACAAGTTGCAGGTTTGCATGGGGGTTCTTCAAAGTGAGTATAACGTAGGCTAGAGGGCGGTAAGTATCACTGACAATCACAGGTTTCTGATTCAGCGTGAGGGTTCTTCTAGGTGAGTATAGCATTAGCTAGAGGGCGGTAAGTATCACTGAGAATCACAGGTTTCTGATTCAGCGTTAGGGTTCTTCTAGGTGAGTATAGCATTAGCTAGAGGGCGGTAAGTATCACTGACAATCACAGGTTTCTGATTCAGCGTAAGGGTTCTTCTAGGTGAATATAGAGGTGAATATAGCATTAGCTAGAGGACAGTAAGTATCACTGACAATCACAGGTTTCTGATTCAGCGTGAGGGCTCTTCTAGGTGAGTATAGCATTAGCTAGAGGGCAGTAAGTATCACTGACAATCACAGGTTTCTGATTCAGCGTGAGGGTTCTTCTAGGTGAGTATAGCATTAGCTAGAGGGCGATAAGTATCACTGGCATTAGCAAAGACTTTGAGTCATATGTCACCTCTAATTCGATGTTACAGGTAGTCGAAGGGGCTTGAGGCCAGCGTCCAAGGGTGGTTAGGAAGGTCGAATATAGCTAGACTTAGAGGTAGAGTGTCCAACCTGCGTTTGTCCTCGTGGCGTACACGTCCTCTTCCCTTCCTCCTAGAGGCTGGTGGAGACTTAAACCGTTGGGGTGGGCCACTCAATTCACACAGCCACCATAGAATGTACACGGGTGATTCTCACGAAAACTTGGTTGTAAAAATGTCAAGCATGAAAATGGAAAAATTGCTTAAATTTACTTTTTTTTCCACCAGACATTAGAAACAAAGTCTGAAGTATATGGGAACATTAATTTAAAAACTTTTACTTATCATTTAACACTTTTTGTAACATAATTTCAAAAGTAAGTCCTAAAAAATCTCATTACCGCAACAGTCAGAAACATCAACACTGTTAGAAAAGCTAATATAATTTCACATTTTTAAAAATGGATTATTAATAGTCATGCACAGTAAATTGAAATTCTGAAATAATATTTATTTTAAATTTAACGTTTTTTTTATTTTGTTTTATTTAGCTCATATACCGCAACACCTTCCACAATTTGCAACTATTTTTTTTTTATATTTCGAAGAAACCTGACACATTTTCAAAATGACATGACAAACCTGAAAGAACATAATTTGGAGATTCTGCACATGCGTTTAAAATCAAAGTATTATGCTTCTATTAATGAAATTAACATTTAATAAGTATCTGTTGCGGTAATGATACATAGGTTTCGGAAATGAGGTTAATTATTGCGGTAATGAGAATACATATACTAGCCTGAGATTTTGTTAAAAACAAATTATAAAGTAGAAAAAACTGATAATATTTACAGCATCGTGCGTTGAAGTTCAAAACTGTTTTATTGTGTAGTCTTTGAAAAAAATATTATAGAAAAAACATGAGAACAGGAAGGCCTATATTAATATCCCTTTGTGTCATATTTAAGTCCCCATTTATGCATTTAACATACTGAAATAAGATGGTCTTGATGACATATGCTGCCTACAAATGCGAGCTCTGAAGGCTGCAGCCAATGTCAGCTGGATATCAAAAAACATTTGTGTAAATAAGATGAAAAATATTTCCTTGCTGGATATGATTTGGTCTTCTGACCTTTTATCATTCTGTATCTGTTTCCATTAATACGCGAGAGAGAGAGAGAGGCTGTGTCCGAAAGCTTAGACAGCTGACTTGTTGACTCGCTGCCTTATGAGACAATGACAATGAGAAATGCTTTAGGACAGACTTCAAAGGCAGCAAAATTGAATTCAGGTTAAAATGTAAGCAGCCCTCTCTATGTTCCGTGATGTCGCAAATCTGCTTGTGGTGCGGAGGTCTGATGGACCCACTCTGTGTGCTCTGCTTGGGGCTTCTCCACCTAAAGGCGGCAATTGTTGGCTCAGGGTGTCCCTTATTGTGAGGATCTCCCGATGAAGGTGCTCAGGACCCGGCTCAACATCGCCCTTTGATGTTTCTTACTGCAGTGTCCCACTGCCGGCAAAGAGCCGCAGGTGGTTGTCCTCCCCTCTCTCACCACTTCAGTTTGTCGCCGAGAGCCTGTGTCCTGAACCGGAAGCTGCCATGTCTGTTTCCTTTGGGTTTCCAGCGGAGGAAGATGAGATGTCTCTGAGAGCGTTGGACAGAGACTGGGACCAGGCTCCACGTGGTGCATCAACCACACAGCCCTCCTTCTACAAGGAACTGGTGCGCATTCTCTTCAAAGCCTTGCAGGACTTGGAGATTGAGTGGAGCACCCCACAAGATCCCCAGAGAAGCAAGCTTGACTTTTGTTTTCTTCACTCGGGCCGCCCCGCTGCCGCTCGGAGAAAAGTCACCAAAGCGTGGGCTACCCCTCCCCCCATTTTTTTTCTTAGGTAGGCTACCTGTGTATTCCCCCCATCAAGGACGCTGTGGCTGCTCACCTCTGCCCCTTGTCCACTTCCTTGGATGGTGTGGCACAGCTTTGAGGATAGTGAAGCCTCATGACAGCACACCTGTCCGAAAAAGCATACCCGCGCCGGGAGAGGCTCTGTCTGCATTGCACACTATGGTGATCCTACAGATCTTTTAGGCGCAGGTGCTTAAGGCTCTGGATGAAGGCAGCACGGATCTAAATACCTTCAGGGATCTGAGGATGGCTACGAATTTCACGCTAAGGGCCACGAAGACCACTCATGGTGCTCATGCACAGTCACGCCCGTTTCTCTATCCGGCCTGTTTGGGGACACGGTGGCCACAATCACGGAGCATTTCTCGGAAGCGGTGAAAAGCTCTAAGGCTATGAGCCACTTCCTACCTCACCACCCTGTGTCTCATGGACCAGAACCGGTGGTGCATCGCAAGAGTCCCTGGCACAAATCCTCCAGTATATGATGCAAGAAACCGGGTCCTGGGGGACTGCCGTCCGGAACGAAGCCGTGTTCCTGACAAGAGTGCTGTGAAGAAGAGAACGCTGAGCGGCGGAAAAGAATGAGAGTCTCGTTGGATGTCCCCCTGGCTGTTGCGGGTGACGCAGGGACTTAATGTTGAAATGTTTGTCTGTTAAATGTAATAAAGATTGTTATTTTGTCAAAAACAGAGCATTCTTCTCTTCAGTTGGTTTTGTGTTGCTCGCCTCAG
Source organism: Paramisgurnus dabryanus (assembly GCF_030506205.2). Classification (NCBI taxonomy): domain Eukaryota; kingdom Metazoa; phylum Chordata; class Actinopteri; order Cypriniformes; family Cobitidae; genus Paramisgurnus; species Paramisgurnus dabryanus. Next base: position 28,860,647 of record NC_133346.1, read on the forward strand.
GGCCCGTCCTCACATAAGCGTCTACAACACGCCCCCCCCCCACTCTCGAACACAACCCACATGCTGCAAAGACAGCGGAAAGGGTTAATGCACAGTCCTAATGAATTGTGCAAAAACCCGCTTTCTGTAACAGCGCTGGGCGCTTATAGGCCATCCTCTCTGGTGTCTGTGACTCACGCACTGCGCAGAAAGGAGGTAGTCTCCCTTTGTCCCTCGCCCCCACGCAGCAATCTGACGCTGCAGACAGCGCGCGTTGTGCGGTCGCAGGGAGCTGAGATGCAGGCACACATGGGATCCAACTTTGTGGATCTTGTGAAGCAACTGCTGTTGCAGCGCCTAGACGCGTGGCGTGCCATCGCTAGGTTGTCTTTGATACCTGAAAGTGGAAAGAAAGCATTACATTAAATTAGCATGTCTCACAACATTGGAAGAAAAAAATGTATGTACACATCATAATATATTATAGACTTGTTGCGTTGTGTTGTGTGTGTGTGCCATGTACATTTCCTAACACTGTAGTGTGTTTTTTGCTAAATACACCTGCTAGTTATATCTCCAAACCTAACCTCTTTCTCTCCTTCCTTCTGTGCTCCTCGAGCCATTCTGGGTTGTTGTAAAGTTTCTCCCTGAACTTTGTCAAACTGGCCTTTGCTTAAGTTTTTTTCTCACTTGCTGATTGTCTACAATGAAGCATCATAAAGCAAAATATCAACAGTTATTACATTTTAAATTTGTATTTAATTCATAAGATATATTTAAAAGTAATAAACAATATGCTTAAATTCTCATTTCCGAAACAGAAGTTCTCTTTACCGCAACTGCTATTAAATAATTGCGGTATATGAGAATGGTGTTGCGGAGGATGAGGTACCCCAGTATGTTTTGCTAAAAATAGAGAAGCCATGAAGGCTTTGCTCATTTTTTATTCAGTGCATATAATTAGACTTTAATAAAGAACATTTTCATAAAAAAATTGTAAATCAAAAATTTTTCGAAATGTAGAAAACTACCTGTTTCGGTAATGATAATCAAAATGTTGTGTAAGCATTCTGACAAGAGAATATTTCAAATTTAACTGGAAAGATATAAAGAGATGATCTTACCTGGTAGCCATCTTGAAGTAACTGGTCCATGTGCTTGGTCACTCAAAATCAAACTTTATTAAAATTATGTATGTGTGCTTAAACTGTTCTCAAAAAGTGTTGCGGAGGATGAGAACATCAGGCACGGACACAACATTTTCCTAATTTTTCTTCATTATTATTATACATGAATATTCAGTAAATTATTTTTCTGTCATCTAAAGTAGTCTAGCAAAACATCAATTTATTTTTTTTCTAAATATTTTTGTGTTAATTTGTTTCAATTACAACATAACGCATGTTCAAACATAGCCGGACGCATTGCGGTAATGAGAATTTAAGCAGAAAATTAGATAAAATTGACAAATTGTATATTCTTATGTTAAAATCACACATTGTGCAAGCTAGAAAACAGTATTGTGTTAATTCTGATGCTTTTTAATATTACTATATTACACATTTTATAGCTAAAATCATTAGTGCCGTGGTGTTCCAATGGTTTCGTGAGAATCACCCACACACAACAGTTCGTTTTTCATACAATGCTCTCGACGTCCCTTCTGGCCGTATATTAATATCTGAAACACTTAATACAGTACCTCACTCAAGGACACGGTCCACATTCGTTGGCCGGGGTTGCGGGGTTGTAGCGGGCTGTGGGTTAAAGGAGGAGGGACCACCGTGGTAGCGGCTCATGTTCGTCTCTACAGGGCCTTCTGTATCTGGGGATAAGTGTAGACAACAAGAGAGACACGGCACGACACTGCAATGCCTCAGGTGCACACACGCCACAGACAACCTCACTCACGGCACTCCACACACTTTGGTGAATTTGGATAAGGTCCATGCTTTGCACCCGGACAAGACTCACCCCAGCAGGAGACTTAGCATGCGTAGCTACAACGATGCCCCACCTTGGTCGTAATAGTCCTGCAGGCAACACCAGCTACTTCAGTTTTGGCTCACCCGCCTACTTCAGCATAAACGGCGGGGCCATGTAAACAACAGACGGTTATTTCCACAATCGTACTTGTATCCACTTCAATGATATAAAGGCTTTGGTACTCACTGTGCCCGTGTTAATACTCTCTCTCTTTATCTTTCCTTCGGTCCAGGTCCTCATTACAAGCAGAGTTTCAGCGGGAGCTTTGCCCAAACGCAGTGGCGTGTTTACCCACCACGCAAACCACGCAATTGCGTAGGGCCTCGCGGGCTTGGGGGGCCCCCTACTGGCCACAAGGTGTGCGAAAGTATGTTACGTTTATTCAGACCCAAATCTAAGGCACGGATAAAGCACGCGCAAGGGAGAGATGTGCAAGTATGCACGCAGAATAATATATGCGCGCATCCTCGCGAGGGCACATATAGTATGGGAAGCCGAACTCATCAAAAGAAGGACGAAACTGCGCCACTCGAGTGATCTGCGCTGCGCGAACCAATTATATGCGCGGATATGGCGTTTAATCAGACCCAAAAATCGCGCGCACAATAACCACGCGCGGGCGAGAGATACGAGCGCACAGAACACTTTTCGCGCGTGGACAAGCGTCCTCGCGAGCGCGCAGATGAGCGAACTCTACGGGACAGCGCACCTCTGCACAGCGCGCACAAAAGCAGCCACACAAGTGCTGGAATGAGCGCTCGCTCGACTCTTTCTGTGCTCTCGTAACTGCAGAACATTTCACTTTGGGCTTCACACTTGTGATTGGTGGTTTGGTTTGATCGGTGACACGCATCTTTTGTTCCCCACTCGTACAGGTATAAACATGATAAAGACACCATGCAGGGGTTTAAATAATGTCTAAAATACATAAATCATATTCTGTATCTCATCATTGTCATTAAAATCTCGTCTTTAGTGTATTTCTAGTCTATATGCTTGTTGTATCTCACAGTAAGTTTGTTTTTACAATATGAACTTGAGAGTTATGTGATTCCCATCCATAAATTCAAGCAATAACCAACTTACAATGTTCTTTGCTGGTGTTTGTTAGTTCAGTTTGTTAGATCAGTCTGAAAATAATAATGCTTCCTCTTTTTCCTCATTTGGTTTTTTTAGTAAGATGTCAGACACTGAAGTTGCAGTATTAATTACATTGTTTTAAATACATCCTATAATACATTTGCAAGCAAAATAAATATCTGAGAGGGGCGCGAAACATTTTTTTTAAACCAAGAATTTTTGTCATGCCAAACTGTAACAATTTAGTGTTATTTTAAGCAGTGTAAAACAAAATAAACCCGGTTTATATATATCTTACTTAATTCTATATACTGAATATTATTGTTGTGCAATTCAATTGAAAAACCTTGGGCAATGCTGGGGCATGGGGGGCCTTGGTTCTTGGACTTTGCAAAGGGCCCCCAAAATGGTAAACACGCCACTGCCCAAACGAGTAATCCAGAGACTCCTTCGGTGTGACACACACACACAACCGGTAAGTATTACTCCTTCTTCATATGATTTCTCTCACCTATATGCCATACGTTGTCGTCCTTTTCCTCCGTGGTTTACACGTTTCCTTCAAAGCTTCGACCGGCTTTTACCCCACTTAATGGTCTCGACTCACCAATCACTCACCGCAGGCTTTCCCAAATCGTGTGCTCCCCTTCCTACATCTCCACACTCTTTATATACTCCTCCTCACCCTCCAATCCATCCAATCAGCGATCACTGCGTCAGATTCCACTCCTGCTGCGAATTCCCGTGATTTGGGGCTTCCCCGGGGATACCCGGAAGTGCCGGTGTTTGCCGACTTCCATCCGGGCGAAACCTCTGCTCTCATTTTTTTGGTTCTGCCCGAAGTCACTCTGTGACAATTTCTTTACAAAGACAACTAAACATTTTCTTTTTAGAAGTTGGTCATTAATAAACTTAATAGTCTTGAAGTTTGTTAAGATGGTGTACAACAATTGCATCTAGATGTTAAACAACCAAGAAAACAACCCTGATCTTGTCTTTTCAGTCATATTTCGAAATGGTTACAAGACAGAAAACATAGTAAATAACTTAATTAGAAGTAGGCCTAAACTCGGGTTTTACAGTTCAAATCACTTACATTTTAGACGAAATGTTGACTGTTTTGGTCTATTTTAGCAGGGAAAATAGATCTGATGAATCCAAACAAAGATCACAGCATATCGCGTCTCACCGAAACACTCCATCGTGGTTGAATGATTCAGTGATTTAAACGAATCGGTTGAGTCAAAGATTCAATGACCCATTCACAAACATCTGTCTCATTCTTGATGAAATGGCCGTTTGAAACAATCGCTTGAATGAGCAACTCAATGACTCGCTTAATAAAACCGCTTATCACCTGTATTTCCGTGCTCATTATCGTCAAACCAGTGCAAACACATTTTTTTTTCAGGAGTTATGTATATACAAAATGATAACATTTGATGACAGTAGTTTAGTGATAAAAATTTTTTTGAAAAATGTTTTTTTCAGATTTTATTTTTTCCCTTCCATCCTGTAGTCACTTGCGCCCCCCGCGATAGTGTCGGCACCCCTCCATGGGGGGCACACCCCACTGGTTGAGAACCACTGCCTTAGACCATGTTTATACAAACATGGCTGGAGATTACGTTACAACACCTCTCCCCCATCTCTGTCAGTCGGATCACCTCTCTCTGTTCCTGACTCCTAAATATGTATCTCTCATCAATCGTGTGAAGCCAGTAGTCAAGACGATCAAGATGGCATGAGGGGGCAGATTTCATACTCCAGGAAAGGTTTTTACACACAGACTGGAGTATGTTTGCTTCTAAAGCTACCAGTGGCTCTCACACGGACATTGACTGTCACACCTCCTCTGTACTAGATTATATCAATAACATCATTGACTGTGTTACAACCCAGAAGCAGATCATTATATACCCAAATCAGAAGCCATGGATGAGTAGGGAAGTACGACTCCTGTTAAGGACACGTAATACTGCCTTTAGATCAGGAGACACACAGGCCTATGGTACATCCAGAGCAAATCTGAAGAGGGGCATCAAAGAAGCCAAGCTCTGCTACAAGTTGAAGATAGAAGAACTCCTTTCCAATTCTGATCCTCGGCGCATGTGGCAGGGTATTCAGGTCATTAGTGACTATAAACCCTCTCATTCTTCCCCCGCAACCACTGATGTTAACCTCCTGAATGACCTGAATTATTTTTATGCTCACTTTGAAAGAGACAACAATGAAACTGCCACTAAGTTTAAACCCTCAGCTGACCAATTGCCAATCACACTCTCTTTTACAGATGTCTGCAATACACTGAGCTGGATCAGCACACACAAGGCTGCTGGACCAGATAACATTCCTGGACGTGTGCTCAGGGCATGTGCGGAACAGCTAGCTGGAGTTTTTACAGACATTTTCAATCTGTCTCTTCCACAAGCAGTTGTCCCAATATGATTTAAACGCACCTCCATTGTGCCAGTGCCAAAATATTTCAGCCCGATGTTTCTTAACGACTACCGCCCTATAGCACTTACACCTATTGTTATGAAGTGCTTTGAGCAGCTGGTCCTGGCACACCTAAAAGACTCCCTACCATCCACAATGGATTCATACCAGTTTGCCTATCGTAGTAATAGGAGCACAGAGGATGCAGTTTCCATGACATTGCACTCTGTGCTCACACATCTAGACAATAAAAATACTTATGCATGCATGCTGTTTGTTGACTTTAGTTCAGCATTCAATACTGTTATCCCAAACAAGTTAATAGCTAAGCTGGCAGACCTGGGTATCAATACCCACATGTGCAACTAGATTTTGGACTTTTTGACAAACAGACCCCAGGTTGTTCGATCAGGTCCAACCTGCACATAGTCCATCACACTAAACACTGGTGTAGCACAGGGCTGTGTACTAAGTCAGTTTCTATACTCCCTTTTCACCTCCGACTGCAAGCCTGTGTTCGGATCTAATTTTATTATCAAGTTTGCGGAGGACACTATGCTTACTGGACTCATCAGCAACAATGATGAGACTGCTTATAGGGAGGAGATCAAGCACCTGGCCACATGGTGCACAGAGAATAACCAGCTCCTCAACACCACCAAAACTAAGGAGCTCATTGTGGACTGTAGGAAAGGAACAAGTGGCACACACCATCCACATCAATGGATCGGTTGTTGAGCGTGTCTCTAGTTTTACATTTCTGGGGATACACATCTTGACGGACATGTCCTGGACAACCAACACCTCCAATTTGGTCAAAAAGGCTCACCAGTGCCTTTTCTTCCTGAGAACACTTAGGAAGAATAAGCTTTCCCAGACTATCCAGATTAACTTCTATCGCTGTGCAATAGAAAGCATCCTGACCAACTGTGTTACAGTATGGTATGGGAGTTGTTTTGTTGCAGAACGCAAGGCACTGCAACGGATGGTGAAAACTGCCCAGCGTATCATTGGGACTCCACTACCTGCCATCGAGCACATCCAGATGAAACACTGTCTGCACAGAGCTCGCAGTATCCTTAAGGACTCCTCTCACCCTGCCTACACACTGTTTTCTCCCCTGCCTTCCGGTAGGCGCTTCAGGTGCCTTCGGACAAGGACCAGCAGACTAAAGAACAGTTTTTTTCTAGGAGCTGTTTCTCTATTGAACTCTAACCCTTGCTGATTTTATTCCTCATACCATTTATTATTTGTTTTTTTTTAAATGTATTTGCCTAACATATACATATATATATATGTATATATATTTATGTCCATGTTTATGTCCTACAATTATGCAAACTTTTTGCACTGTTGCAATTGCACCTCTGGTTTGATCTTAATTGCATTTCGTTGCCCTGTACCTGTACTGAGTAATGACAATTAAATTGAACATTAAACCTTGAAATCACCTCCAGGTACACTTGGGAATAGAATAGTTGTTTTCCAATAATAGTATTATGACAATAAAGTTACTAATTTAAACAAAACATTAATCTCTACAGAACCCCATGATGATATTCCAACTCCTGTCTACAAAAGTTGGAAGAAAATCTTAAGTCTACATGTAAGTAATGGAAGTATTGCACACTTTGGTTTGCAAGCAGAGTATGTGAGCAGAGCTGAGCGGTGAGAAATTCCACTCCCCGCTCAAGTGGGTGTTCGCCAACTCCACTTCACCGCTCAAAGTTGGACCAGACCGCTTCACTCAATTCTGCTTCGGCTCAGAAGAGGCAACCGGAATTGAGCGGGGTCATTCTAGTCAACGCTTGTGTTTACATCAGATGCGCCGCGACACATTTCAAAAACATCCCAGAAGCGGCTCTCCCCACTGCTTCGCTAAAGTCTATTTTTGACGTGCGCTGCGTTGAAGCCACACCGTAAATACAAAATAAAAGTCAAATATCCAGTCAATTTCAAAATAAACACCTTGTGCAGACTCATCTTGTGAAATATACATAATTGAGGATGTAGCCTACTAACTGAATTTTTAAGTGTATTCACTTTTTTTACTACAGAACAACAAAATAGGACATTGCAAAAAACAAAACAATATACAGAATGAATCCTAACAAAACATGAACATTTAGCCAACTTATCCATGTTAGAACTTAGAAAATCAAGAAAAACGTCTGACAGGAAAATCACGTGACATCCTACTGCTGCTCTTCTGATCCGCTTCTTGTGTGAGTTAGCACGTAGAAGACGAAACAAAGCAACCTCGGAGCTGTAACACACCACCAATGCTTGCAGTGTATTTCAGGTGTAACACCTGCCATTTTCAACCGGACAAGTAAAATTGTCTTTCACTCGCACATCTAAAACATTAACTTTAGAGACAAACGTTAATGTCCAGCCCTGTATTTGTTACATAATATATTCTTATAAAGCGTTGGCTATATTAAGCAATGAGGGCAAGCATGAAATCTAAAAATTGGGCTTACTGCCAGGTAAAGTGACATGGAAGATTCTGAAATTACTGTGAATCTGAGTTATTGGCATTAACAAAGGGTATATTGCAAAGTTATTGAATTAAAAGAAATTTATAAATTTCATGACAATTTAACTAGATGGTACATTTGTATTTATGAAATATAAATTGTTTGGTTTTGTATAATAATGCAGCATGATGCATTTAGAGTCTTTGCTTGCATTCTAACATGTGTTTTGTCTGTTTCAACAGGTTGGGACCAACATGGTTGCATTCTTCTGAGAGGCTGAGGTGACAAAACCATTCCCTTTTGTCCTTGGCTTGAAAGATGGCGATCTCTGCCATCAAGCCTTCATTGTTTTGACAGTCACTCCAGCAATATACCCTCCTTGGTGCTGTTGACATGTTTTAAACTTTTTTTTAAATGTTTTTGGACATTATTTTACCAAGCAGTGCACACTTTTTGCAGAACGTTTTTTACAAACTCCAAAGAACAGAATCCCTTTCTATAAGAAGTCTGTGTAGTTATTTGTCATGGTGATAATTCAAGTTGATCATATTTTGACTGTTTGTGCAACTTTGTGTTAATCTTATTGGTTACATTAACCATTTCTTATTACACGATTCTCTAAAATGCTAGATTCTGATTGGCCAGTTGTGACATTCTACTACTGCTCAAAACTAAAAACTCTGATGCTGCAAATCATTTTGACAGGTAAAGTTTAGAAGCAATGAAGCAGTTGAAGAAGCAAAGCAGGAAGGCCATAGAGGATTAGGAGGAGGGTATAAACTAGGGCTGTGTACCGCCAACAATTCCCCGATACAAGGGTCCCGATACGATACGCATCACGATACAAGACTATTTTGAATTACATTTTTGTTCAGAATTTAGTAACATTATTATTATTATTATTATTTATTATTATTTGTTTATTGTACATTGAATAAGCAGTGTTGTAACAGTTGTGTTTTTGCCATTCATTTATTTGCTATTAGAAATATTTAAAATCCCAGAGTTAGTACTTAATTTATGTTTTTTAAAAAGCAGTTTTACAAAGATGGTGCCTTAATCTTGTCTCTCATTATTCTACATCTATGAATATATCTATAAACATGCAGTCAGACTTAATACTATTTAATAGAAATCAGATTATTAATGTGACAGTTATAGTTTGAAGTAGCTCTGCATCTCTTCTGTAGACATACACTTTTCACATGCAAATCTTTGTCGCATTTCTTCTCAAATGCGTTAGTACTGTTTTATAAGAGCATGGCTAATAAAGCCCTTTGCAGTAGTATAGGCTAAGATATCTGAGCTTTCATACTGAACTCATTGACTTTAATGCGCGCGCGAGAGAGAGAGCGCGAGTATGCGGCTCACAATGCAGACACGTGCGCCAGCGAGACAGACACGCAAAGTGAAAGTATACCCCGCCACCTTTAACTCTACGTAGTCCGCGGGACACATCCGTCCTTTCCATATGGATCACGGATCAACAGCAATTCGTCACGTTACTTTCAAAAGTACATCCGAATCAATACGGAAGGTGCTGTATCGATGCGCGCATCGTCAGGCGTCCATGACGATGTATCGTCGTATCGATATTTTGAACACAGCACTAGTATAAACCTGTGGCAGAAAGATATTCAGGGCAGCCTTGCAACACTGAGGAGAGTTGAAAACCTCCTGAGGAAGCACAGAAGGAAGGAGCAAACAAGATCACGCTTCTACAAAGATCTCTTCACAAAGGAGAAGAGCGGAAGTCTCTCAGTGTCAAAGGCAGACCTGGAAGAACATCTGAAAAACACCTGCACAGATGACAAACACCAGGAAAAAGTTACACTCTCACACGACATGCCACCAGTCAACCCACCAGAGCACGAGCTGGATATCAGTCCACCCAGGTGAAGTGAGGTAGAACAAACCGTACGTAGAGCAAGGGCTGCATCGGCTCCAGACCTCAATGGAGTTCCATACAGGCTCTACAAAAACACTCCAGCTGTCCTGCGATTCCTCTGGAAACTGATGAGAGTTGTGTGCCAAAAGAAGGAGATATCAACATCCTGACGGAGAGTAGGGTTGCTGCGGTGACGTAATTTTCCCACCGGTTAATTGGCGCGTCACAAACTCGGTGATCCCGGTATCACCGGGTGGGAGGGGCTTATAAATGCGCATGCAGACATGCACATTTTACTTTCACTTTTGAATTACGCAACTGTTTAAATGCAGTGCTTGCGTAAGCTGCGTTAAATCGCATATGAATTTGCGTGCAATGCGAGTGCAACAGCTGGTTTACTTAAGTGCTTGAGTCAATGTGCGCAGGTAACTCTCACAGAACACGCCAGTCCCAAGCGGAGCAACCGGCTACTTATCCATAAAAGCGCTGCTTGAATGATGGGTTTAATATTTTTCTTGATGAAAAACACAACAACAAAACAATCTCGCTTATATTAAACATCATATATGTATAACTATGTATATATGTAAAACTAGACTCACTTTCTTAGGTCATTTTGCTCAAAATATTTCTACTGAAAACAAGACAAAACTACGGAGCCCTTCTGATGACATGGTAAAACTTTTTTTTTAAATCGTGGCCACGAATTAGCAATTCGTTCCCACGAATTATTAAATCGTGCGCACGTTTTAGCAATTCGTTCCCTCATTTAAGCTAAATCGTGCGCACGATTTAGTAATTCGTTCCCTCGTTTAAGCTAAATCGTGTGCACGTTTTAGTAATTTGTTCCCTCGATTAAGTTAAATCGTGCCCACATTTTATTAACTCGTTCCCTGGATTAAGTTAAATCGTGCCCACGTTTTATGAATAAGTGCCCAGAATTTCATTTAAACCATCGGAATAGTGACGCTTATCGCAGCTCAATGCATTAATACATTGCTATTAAGTATAAAATTCATACACCTTAGGCTCGTGTATATATACAGTTTTATTAACTCCTTCCCAGAATTTCATAAAAAATATTGGGACATAACGTGAGCTAACGCATTGATACAGTGCTATATAAGAATCAAATTCATACATCTTGGGTCTTAAACCGTTTTATTCATTCCTGCTCGGAATAATAAAAAATAAACCATCGGGACATTAACATGACGCTTAACGCATAAATACAGTATGTAAAGATCAAGATTGATCTATATACCTTATTAATGAGCCATACTTCATATACAGTTTTATAAATTCCTGTGCAGAATTAAAAAAAACTTAACCCAACCGACATTAACATGACGCTTAATGCAAAATCACTTTATTAATAAGTCACAGTTCGTTTTATTTATTCCTGCACAGAATTAAAAAACATATTGGGACATTAACTGGCTCATGATACAGTGCTATGTAAGGATCAAATTCATACACCTTGGGTCTTATACATTTTTATTAATTCGTGCCCAGTAGGCCATTAAAAAGTAGGGACATTAATGTGACGCCTAACGCATTAATACAGTCAGGGGCGGAGTGGGACCAAAAAATCTATCTGGAAATTCCGTATACCACCGGCCCTCCGTGGTAAAAAAAAAGGTCTTGTATTTAAACTAGGGTATACAAATCGTAATCAATCTGCAAAAAAAAAAAACATTTTCATAATAATAATAAAATCATTAAATCATGGATAATTTTCCTAAATGAGTAACTATACAAAATTATACCTGTTCGAAAGACGGAGTTGTGCACCTGTCAATCAGCTATTACATAACAGAGCCAGGCCAGAGATGAACATGTTCATGAATAATGTGTGCATCTTTTAGGGGTGTCCTCGACTAAGGATTTACGTATTTGAATCAGAATTGTCGAATCTTTCCATAGTGGACCGATAGTCGAATCATATCTATGTTTGTCTGCATGGGTTGGGAGGGGGCCAGACCAGGTACAAATTGTTAATTTTTATTTTCTTTCACAAGCAGCACACATAAACAACTTTCTGTTAAAGTGACCAAAACTGTCTTTCAAGTGATGAACGAAGACAAAACTGACGATGCATTTATATATTTATTTTTTTAAGGTAAAATATATAAGGCAACATTTGTTTATTTATTCCTCATAACATTTTAAAGCCAAGATCTACAGAACATCACACAAAAATACATTTTGATAACTAAACCTAAAAAAAATAACAAAGGTGATTCTGCCTTGGAAACCTCGGCTAATTCAGTGTTTTTATTTAATTTGGAGATATAGCGCGTCAAAGCAGTCATGACCAAAAAAAAACCCGACAAATGAGAAATGACAAATAATTTGTGATTGTGACTGTAAATGATAAAAACTAATCTTTATTTACAATTCATTAAACGTTAATTTATAACATGAAAAACACTGAAATTAATGATTTTATAGACACTATGCGTTATTATTTAGCACAGAAATACCTGTTTGCTTGCTCTGACTTTGATCCTCTCTGTATTCACTTTAGATACAGAAAGACCTGATGATATTATTTATTTCAGGAATCTCTTTGCTATCATTTAAAAGTGAACACCAACCATAATATTAAATCACAAGAAAAGTCAGGCAGAAATAGGTTCGGTGCAGATAGTTTCCGTTTCATCACCGAAATTTTAAATAACGGCTTACCTGTTTTGTAGTTTAACTTTTGACAAGATAACCAAAATGTATGATAAATACATTTTAAAAACTTATACCCGTCGAAAAACATCCGTTTTTTAATGTTTAGTTTGATGAACTCCTAAATATGAGAGGCAGAGCACCTAGCCTGTTCGGCTAAATTACATGCGCAAGCATGGCCACCACGCAGTAGCGCAACATTGATACAACGAAAAGCTATCCAAAATTTACAGACTTAAATTAGATCAGAATTTACGTTTATAATAGATACATTTTTTAAATAAAATAAGGTCATCAGAAGTAACAAGGTGCAGAACAAATATGCAAAATGCCTCAAGTGCACAGAAACAAAACACAAGCCAAATAGTTAAATCAAATCAGATAACCCAGAGTGATTTATAAATAAAATAAAATAAATTATTGAAAGAATAGAAATCTATAGCCATAATATAATTGCCAGCTTTGTCTTTTAAATGTAGAAACAAAGAGGCAATGTTTTATTAACTAAGAAACCTCCGTGTAGCCCGGTTACAGGGGATGTTGGATTTATTAACGCATTTTAAAAATATTTATTGAAAGCTGTTACTTCACATATTATTTGCAGCATTATAATAATATGCTGTATATTAATATATTGTGAGAAAGCTGTTATATGTGAAATCAGATAATGTGTGAACCCATATACGGCTAAAATTGAATGATCCTCATTTCATAACACATCTGCGACGATTGGACTGTGAGATTGGTAGTCGAATCAGGCTTCTCCTATCGATGCATCGAATCTTCGACTATTCGGGGTCACCCATAGCATCTTTGAATAACTTTAAGTATAATTTTTGTCATATAAAGTTTTGATAGATAATAAAGTTTTTTCCACTGTTATTGTTCATTTACCTCAGAGTTTATTTCAGTTATTTTGCTGTTTTTCCGGTAATAATAATACAATTTACATGCCAATCCTGCTTCCTTGTCTTTTTATTAATTTCATTATGCTGTTATTTGAAGTTATGTGGATATTTATTGCCATATAAGACGTTCATTGCCGTTATATACTCTCGACTAATATTTAAATCATATGCGGAATAATGTGTGCATCTTTGAATAACTGTAATAATACAGTTCCTTTGAAAATAATTTTTGTCAAAGTTTTGAGAAATAATAATGTTGTGAGGATATTGCCATATTGCAGTTGAATACTCTCGTTTATAATATGAAAATCACTTAGTAGAAAATATATAATGTGATACTGCAAAGTTACCCTTCTTATTTGTATTTATTATATAGCCATATGGAGACAAACCTTTGCAAATGTGCTGATTTGATCCATTCATGTACTGACCACCAAGCTAGAGATTTTAAACATCCTTAATCCACACTTTCTATCAAATAGTCTATCTGCTTGATGGATCAATCCGACCGCATATGTACTGCAATAAACAAGCATTCATCGGCGCGGCTTTTCATCAAAGGCCGACAGGCTATGCCATTTGGGGAGGAGCCGTTCAATGATCCCCATATATTTTTAAAAATCCCTATGGTTGGACCTGCCGAACAGGTTGAGCACTTTTATGTTAAGCAAAGAGGCTGCACAGTTTGACCAGCGATGTTAATGCATGCTAATGCATTAAATACAGTAAAAGATCAAAATCACTATTAATAAGTCATATACATATTCTGTTTTATGTATTCCTGCCCATATATTGTCCCAACATATTGGGACATTACCGTGACGCAGTAATTAATTAAACTAAATAATTCAGGGGCTTAAATATCACTAAAATAAAATAACTTAATAAAATCTCTTTATGTCACTTGGGTGATTTTTTAGTTGGACAAACCAAAATAAATGACAAAATTAATTACTGCGTCACGTTAATGTCCCAATATGTTTTTTAATTCTGTGCAGGAATATGTGACTTATTAATAAAGTGATTTTGATCTTAAAAGCATTGTATTTAATGCATTAGCATGCATTAAGCGTCATGTTAATGTCCTAAAGGTTGTGTTAAGGTTTTTTTTATTCTGCACAGGAATTAATAAAACTGTATATGAAGTATGGCTCATTAATAAGGTATATAGATTAATCTTGATCTTTAAATAGCACTGTATTTATGCGTTAAGGGTCATGTTAATTTCCCGATTATTGTTTTTTTATTATTCCGGGCAGAAATGAATGAAACGGTTTAAGACCCAAGATGTATGAATTTGATCCTTATATAGCACTGTATCAATGCGTTAGCTCACGTTATGTCCCAATATATTTTATGAAATTCTGTGAAGGAGTTAATAAACTGTATATATACAAGAGCCATAAGGTGTATGAATTTTATACTTAATAGCAATGTATTAATGCATTGAGCTGCGATAAGCGTCACTATTCCGATGGTTTAAATGAAATTCTGGGTACTTATTCATAAAACGTGGGCACGATTTAACTTAATTGAGGGAACGAGTTAATAAAATGTGGGCACGATTTAACTAAATCGAGGGAACAAATTACTAAAACATGCACACGATTTAGCTTAAAGAAGGGAACGAATTACTAAATCGTGCGCACGATTTAGCTTAAATGAGGGAACGAATTACTAAAACGTGCGCACGATTTAATAATTCGTGGGAACGAATTGCTAATTCGTGGCCACGATTTAAAAAAAAAGTTTTACCATGTCATCAGAAGGGCTGCGTACAAAACTACTAAGTAAGAACGTCATTTTTTGCAGTGTTTAAGCTTTTTGTAGGGTTAACAAATGTTATTTGCAACTTAATTGATTAAAAGGGCAGAAGAGAAGGTATTGGATCAGTATAGACAGATACTCAAGGTTGTTATACCGACATCAGTATCAGACATTAAAAAGGGGTATCGGCCCAGCCCTAGAAAGACATCCTTGCTCCCAGCATGGGAAAAAATCTAAATTCTGTAACATGGACACAGATAAAGTCTTTGTAAGTAAATTAAACATCTGGTTTAAGAAAACAGCAGATGTCTATTAACAAAAGCAAAAAATAGTATGGGGTATATAAGTGTTTGACTGATTTACCAATCAAGCATTCAGTTAAACAGGTTTTGTTAATTCAAATAATAAATAAGTGTAGTTATTACAAAACAATGAATGTCTTTAGCATAAATATCTCTACCATGCTTCAAAACACAAAGCAGCACAAAGCTATTTTTTAAACAATTGAAATTACGTGCTATAAATTGGTTGATTGTCATACTATTTAAGCGCAGCGCCATTGACACACATTTGATCGTCTGCAGTCACGTTGTGGGGGCACGGAAATGCGGGGAAATCTTTTTTTTCATTGCAAAATGCTGTATATAACATCATATAATTTGTATGTATATTGTTGTGATTCACATTTATACAGAATACATTTTTTTCTTTCTGTGCAACCAAGATGGTGCCCCCTGTGGGAGTTGGTGCCCTACGCAGACTGCATACTCTGCATATAGGGAGCGGCACTACTGTACCCAATTCATGCTTATAAAAGCGACGCATCAGTCACACTGTCACATGTCTGCAATGCACAGCCGCATACAAAAGTCCAGGTGATGCCACGTGATTGAGTTAGCTTATAAAAACATGACAAAACTAAACTATGTTAATGATAATCTTATTTTTACTTGATCACTATTGGCTCCTGTAGATGGAGATCAGAAATGTTTTGTGCAAAGCAGGGAAAGGAAAGCTTCCCTGCTGAAAAAAAATCAGGACATGTATGTGTTATACTGTTCTTTATTTTCAGCTATGAAATTAATATTTAGTTCACTAGCTGTAGGACACTTCAAAAACAGTTAGCAGTAACTATGACTGAGATCATTTTAGTAGCAGTCATAAAAAGACTGGTTTCCTGAAATATTGTTATTGTAAAAATATTCTTGTAAAAATAAGTTACTAATCATTGTTATCATTGTTTCATTTAAAATGCAAATGTGCAAGAAAATAATCTGCTGTCATTATTTCCAAAAATTTTATACCTCCAAACATGTTAATAAAGTTAAGGATATGAAGATGATACTTAAATATTTTTAAATGCATGTTTATCTTCCCCAGTACTTATTGCAGTGTAGGAATAATGGGTTAAGCTAATTAAATCAGCACACAGCAGGCTTTAAAGAAGTCAGAAACATTGGGAGCTCCAGCTTTATGTCTAGCAACGCCCCTGCATTGTTTCCAGGGTAGATGGGAAGATAACTCACCCATAATAAAAATGAACTGTAGTTATTAGTTGAAAACAGCTAAATATATAATTTAAAGAACAATTTTATTAAAATTTCATTTTTCTGGACTGAGAAATCCTCATACTGCTGTCCATGTTGTGACAAATCATGGCCACAAGGAGGCTCTCCAAGATTACGCACCAACAATTGCACAATTGCTTTAAAAGTCTTTCTTCCTCATCCTGTACAGATTGCTCACCAGTCTCACCATTGGCTCTTTTTCGCCTGGCTGTGTTGCTGTCAACCACGGTCTGCTGGACATGACCTGTTTTTCAGTTTTTTTGTCACTTACAGAAATAATAAATGACACAAGCAGCTGTTATTTTGTTTTATTTGTACTTTTATTTATTTACATGTAATATCTTCTGGTAGCAGCAATCACATACATTAGATTTCCATTTCTATTCTGAGAAGCAACTGAATCTCTCTCACTATATTTTTTAAAATATTTTTGCATTGAATTGCTGCCCTAATAATTGGCAGGTGTACATATTTGCATCAACATGCAAATGCACATGTACAGGTGTTTAAGCAATAGAAACCATCACAGAAATGTATTGTTGTACAACGCGTTCCAAATTATTATGCACATGCCATTTTTGTTTATTTGTCCAATATAGTCAGTAAGTTTTGAAATTTTATTTTACCCTCAACACTTATATGACAGTGTGGATGTTATTATATTTAAATGAATTTAAAATGTTAAAAGATACTTTTATACTTTGAAAAATATGCTGTTTTAAATTATTAAGCAAATGTAGTTCTCCTACAATATGGGTATAAAAAAATACCTTTCTAAAGATAAAAAGTTTGCATTATCTTAAAAAAAGCAAATTACTTCCTATAACAATTTATATTTGGAGGATCTAAACAGAATTATTGAACTATTATAAGATTTATGAGTGATTAACAGTACAGAGAGATTTGACCATAGGAAGGCTTTATAAAATATATTTTTTTAGGAAAAGGCAGCAATAAAAAGCCACAGTTAAAAAGCAACCATGTAATTAAACCTGCTGGTGTCTCTGGAATCCCAAGAACCCCTTTAGTGCATAAAGCTGTATTTCTACCCTTCCCCTAAACCAAAACTTGCAAAAAATTAAACATTTACTGTGAGCTCAGAATACAATTTCAATGTTTTATTCGTTGACATGCCATAATACACTGAATAGTAGAGATGAATGCCATTCTTGATTGTTGGTGACTAGCCACCATCTTAAAAAAAGACTGCAATATTAGGGAGAATGTCAGC
Source organism: Paramisgurnus dabryanus (assembly GCF_030506205.2). Taxonomy (NCBI): domain Eukaryota; kingdom Metazoa; phylum Chordata; class Actinopteri; order Cypriniformes; family Cobitidae; genus Paramisgurnus; species Paramisgurnus dabryanus. Next base: position 28,878,655 of record NC_133346.1, read on the forward strand.
AACTTATAAGTTAAAACCACACCCCTCGTTAGAAGCCATTCAATAAACAAATCATACTTGAAACAATCAATTAGACCTAATGAGGTAATCAGGTGTAAAGGATTAGGAGAACAAACACATAAACAAAACACATCAAGAAATGAAAATAACCAATAAAGCAAAAATATGAGTTATCTAGAGATGAAAACAACATAAGTAACAAATATGAAATAATAAAGAACAAAAAATACAAAGTGTAGTCATCATTAGAACATAGAAAACACATCATAAAAAAACACTTAAACTCTATGCCATCGTTAAGACCTGGATAACAAAGCGCATCCAACTGATGGATTGAGAATGAGAGCTTTAAGTCTACTTTCCTTCTTGTCAGGAGGAAGATATCTATGTACCAACTTATCATGAAGAGTCTTGGCCCTTTTGTAAAAAACCAAAGAAGGTTGAGGAAAGACCTCCCAGCTAGCAAAAAGTCGTCTATTGGACGTTGAGTAGACGTAAACCTTCAACGTCTAATTTTGGTTCACTGAAGGTTGAAAATGAAAATTGAAAAGACGTCAAATTGGTCTAACTTTTCAACGTTGAAAACAGGTCGAGCCTCAACGTCTAATTTCGGTCCATAAAAGTTTGAAAATGAAAATTTAAACTACGTCCAAATCGCCCAACTTTTCAACGTTGAAACCAGGTCTATCTTCAACTTCTAATTTCGGCCCATATAAGGTTGAAAATAAACATTGTAAAGATGTCATATTCGTCCAGCTTTTCAACGTCGGAAACAGGTCTCTCTCCAACGTCTAATTTTGGGCCATATAAGGTTGAAAATAAACATTGAAAAGACGTCATATTCGTCCAGCTTTTCTACGTTGGAAACAGGTCTCTCTCCAACGTCTAATTTTGGGCCATATAAGGTTGAAAATAAACATTGAAAAGACGTCATATTCGTCCAGCTTTTCTACGTTGGAAACAGGTCTCTCTCCAACGTCTAATTTTGGGCCATATAAGGTTGAAAATAAACATTGAAAAGACGTCATATTCGTCCAGCTTTTCAACAATGGAAACAGGTCTCTCTCCAACGTCTAATTTTGGTCCAGTGAGGGTTGAAAATAAACATTGAAAAGACGTCATATTCGTCCAACTTTTCAACGTTGAAACCAGGTCCACATTAACATACCAAATCACATTTTAAAAAATGAAACAAAGCTTTAAAGGGTTACAAGTTTAATAAAACCGCACATTTCACATAGTGCAAATTAAACAACAGATTTCACAGTCTGCAATAACGGTCCTGTAACCAACACAGTTCACTTTCCAAGAGTCAAAACAACTCTGACATCGAATGTACATTTTCATTCTTACACTTTGCGACCTCCACCTCCAGCTCTCCCTGGAGCATGTTTAAGTGTCTCGGCCAAGGCAGCCCTAATTTCCACTTCTGTGGCAGTTTTACTCCATTTCATTACTGCAGCTGCAAAAGAAAATATATTAGATGGTGCATGAATAAACTACGTCTTACATCATTAAGGCCCCTACTACACATTGTATTTACATTTTATCAATTACCAATTGCATGGATTTGCATACCTTACTAAAAGAAATACAATTGGTAAGCTAAGATAAACAGGTGCTTCTCAAATTAGAATGTAACGAGAAAGTTATTTCCAGTAATTCAGCTTAAAGCGATAGTTCACTTTAAAATGAAAATTCTGTCATCATTTACTCATCCTCATGTTGTTCTAAACCTGTATGAATTTTTTCCTGATGAACACAAAGAAAGATATTTTGAGAAATGATGGTAAACACACAGTTTACGGTACACATTAAATTCCATCATATTTTTTATTCCTACTATGTAAGTCTATGGTCACTTACTGCTGTGTGTTTACCATCATTTCTCTATATATACAACATGAGGATGAGTAAATGATGACAGAATTTTCATTTTAAAGTGAACTATCCCTTTAACAGGTGAAACTAATATATTATATAGATTCATTACATACAAAGTGAGATATTTCAAGCTTTTGTTAGAATGTTGATGATTATTGGCTTACAGCATATGAAACCCCCAGTTTCAAAATCTTAGAAAATGAGAATTGTACCAAACAAAAGATTGTAAATAAAGAAATGTTGGCGCTCTGAAAAGTATAATCATGCATATGTACTCAGCAGGGGCGATTCCAGGATTTAATAAATGGGGGGACCCGAATCAATGTTATATAGTTAACATGATGAAATGTTAGAATATGATCTGTATGTTATTCTAAGGTTGAAATTACTGCTAGTCTCATACAGACAAACACACAGAATAACATTATAAATTACAATCCACTTTAAGTTGAATTCCTAAAATGAATTGACTTTTCCACTATTCTACTTTGAGAAGCACCTGTATAAACATGAAAAATGCAGTTACCTGTTACCACTGAGTAAAAAACAGTATCCTGGAAGGCTTTTTTCTCACTACGACCCTGCCCCTTCATGTTGAAAGCAGCCATTAGGCTATTGGTGAAAAGCCTGAGAAAACATGCAGAAAATCATATTGAGTGAGGTCAATGCCTACATTCTACAAATGAAGAGTTTCGTTGCAAAACGAAATAACCACCGTTTTTTTTAATTGGTCAGAATTCTCGTTTTTTTGGTTGTGCATTCCAATTAATGTCAATTCAACTGCAGTTGGTTTGTTTTTATTTAAACCTTCATAACTTAAAAAATACAGCTAAGTAGCACCATAAAACAAAATAATAATATGATAACATAATAATAATGTAATGTGATTGACCTTGGCTGGGTTTGAACCCGGGTCTCTGGTGTTCTAAGCGTGGCGTGTTATCTGCTGAGCTAACTCCCAGACAGTGGAATCCAAAAGCAGAAGAGCAATGAGTCGAGAGACTTCAGTTTCCAGAAAATAAAAATAGTCTTTACTTGAGAAATCAAGGAATAAAGTACAAAAAAACTAGGATAGCAGAGCTTCCGTAAAACAGTGAAACACAAAATAGACACAAGGGTCAAAAAGGTACAATGAGATACAAATTATTGTCCGGAGATCTGTAGCCTGGGGTACAATGGCTCAAGACTGAACAAGATGGCAAAGAACAAGCACTCTTATAAAGGGCAAGACACAGGTGAAAGAAATCAAGCTAATGAGGAGAGAACAATCACACACAATATTGCCATCAGCAGGCGTGGTGAGCACTGAGCTTGGGGTTACAGTGCCATCTGGAGATGAGGAGGGTGTCCAACAAGGAAGCTTTAATGGGGCGCCCCCTGCAGGCCAGGAGTGGAACAACAGCCCAAAGATTGAATCTTTACAGGAGCCCCTTCCCTAGGAACGCCACCTGACGTTCTTCTAAGTGTTTTCTTTAGCTCGGCGAAACTCTGAGATGAGAACTGGGTCAAGAATGTCTCGAGCGGGAACCCAGCACCGTTCTTCTGGGCCAAAGCCCTCCCAATCCACAAGATATTGAGTCCTCCCACGAACCCTTTGGGAATCAGCCTACGGACTGTATAGACCGGCTGGCCATCAATGAGGCGAGGTGCTGGGGCAGGTTTCCTAGCTGGGAACAGAGTAGAGCAAACAACAGGTTTTAAACGAGAAACATGAAAGGTGGGATGAATCTTCATGGACCTCGGAAGAAGGAGTCGATAGGAAACAGGGTTAATCTTCTTCAGAATCTTGAAAGGGCCAATGTACCGCGGGGCCAGCTTGCGTGACTCCACCCGCAATGGAAGATCTCTAGTTGAGAGCCATACTCTTTGTCCTGGGCGAAGCATAGGTCCAGCCCTTCTGTGTCGGTCTGCCTGCCTCCGTTGTTGTCGGGCTGCCCTCAGTAAGGCACAACGTGCTCTCTGCCAGGAACGCCAGCATCGGCGAAGCAGCTGAGTGGCTGCTGGAACCTCAACCTCTGGCTCCTGTCCAGGAAATAGAGGGGGGGAAACCATACTGACACTCAAAAGGAGACATACCTAGTGAGAAATGGTAAAGGGTATTATGTGCGAATTCAGCCCACAGTAAATGAGAACTCCATGTGGATTGGTTGTCTGCAACCAAGCACCTCAGTGTCTTCTCAATTTCTTGATTTACCCTCTCTGTCTGGCCATTTGACTGGGGATGGAAGCCAGAGGACAGGCTGATGGAAGATCCGATGAGTCGTCCGAATGCCTTCCAGAACCGGGAAGTAAACTGCGGACCTCGATCTGAAACCATGTCATTGGGAAAGCCGTGGATTCTGAACACGTGCCTCATCAATAGTTCTGCAGTCTGGCCAGCAGTGGGAAGCTTGAGCAAAGGCAAAAGGTGACAATTCTTAGAAAATCTGTCCACTACTACAAGGATTACCGTATTTCCTTGAGACTGAGGTAACCCTGTGATGAAGTCCAAGGAGATGTGGGACCAAGGACGTCTTGGAATGGGCAGTGGGTGCAGCAGGCCATGAGGGTGGGTCCTTGGCTCCTTATTCTGGGCACAGACGGAGCATGCAGCCACAAAGGCTCGAGTGTCCCTCCACAATCCAGGCCACCAGAATTTTCTCTGGATGAGCTTGCATGTTTTCGTAATCCCAGGGTGTCCAGAAGGGAGGGAGGCGTGAGCCCACTGCAAAACCTTAGAACGTAGGGGGTTAGGAACAAAAGACACCCTGGGGGGGCATTACCTGGGCCTGGTTGCTGCTGTTGAGCCTTCCTAACTGCGGTCTCAATATCCCATTGGATAGGTGCAACCACTCTGGAAGTGGGGAGAATAAACTCTGGATAGCTTTGTACTTCTGGTGGTTCAAACTGCCTTGAGAGCGCATCTGGCTTGAGATTCTTAGAACCTGGGCGATAGGAGAGAGTAAAGTTAAATCGATTGAAAAAAAGGGCCCAGCGGGCTTGTCGGGCATTCAATCTCTTCGCCTGCTGGATATAAGTGAGGTTCTTGTGGTCAGTCCATATTAAGAATGGTTGTTTGGCCCCCTCCAGCCAGTGCCTCCACTCCTCTAAGGCCAGCTTGATAGCCAGTAGTTCCCGGTTCCCAATATCATAGTTCCTCTGCGTTGGGGTAAGCTGACGAGAGAAGAAAGCACATGGGTGAAGCTTGTTATCACACTTACTTCTCTGTGACAAGACGGCTCCTATTCCCAGGTCTGAGGCATCCACCTCCAACACAAAAGGAAGCTCTGGGTCAGGGAGGGTTAGAATTGGGGCAGATGTGAAGAGTCGCTTTAGCTTGTTGAAGGCGTGATCTGCTCTGTTAGTCCACACAAATGGCTTAGCTGACTTCCTGGTCACTGCAGATAAAGGCTCGGCCACAGAACTAAAGTCTCTAATAAATCTTCTGTAAAAGTTAGAAAAGCCCAAGAAGCGCTGTACCTGTTTCACTGAAGTTGGTCGAGGCCAATTCAAAACAGCCCGTATTTTGCCTGGGTCCATTTGAAGGTTGCCCTTAGATACTGTAAAGCCTAGGAAGGAAACTTCCGAAACATGAAACTCGCTCTTTTCCAACTTTACATAGAGCCTATGTTTCAGTAGCTGGGCCAGGACCTGTCTGACTTGCTGAACATGCTCTTGATAATTGTGGGAAAAAATCTAAATATCATCCAGGTAGACAAACACAGATGTATTCAGCATATCTCTTAGAACATCATTAATAAATGCTTGGAAGACGGCTGGTGCATTGACTAAGCCAAATGGCATTACCTGGTACTCGTAGTGGCCAGTCGGAGTGTTGAACGCCGTCTTCCACTCATCCCCCTCACGATTTCTAACCAAGTGGTACGCATTACGAAGGTCAAGTTTCGTGAAGATCGTGGCCCCTTGCAGGATCTCGAAGGCTGTGGACATAAGAGGGAGAGGATACCGGTTCTTTATGGTTATAAGGTTCAAGCCCCGATAGTCTATGCAGGGTCGGAGGCTCCCGTCCTTCTTTTCCACAAAGAAAAACCCGGCCCCTGCAGGTGAGGTAGATGGACGGATGAACCCGCTGTCTAAGGCCTCCTTGAGGTACTTGTCCATGGCGACTCTCTCAGGGCCAGAGATGGAATAGAGCCTTCCACGTGGTGGGCTAGTACCAGGGAGTAATTCAATAGAGCAGTCATAAGCTCTATGCGGGGGCAGAGTGGCAGCTTGGGTCTTACTAAAGACTTCCTGGAGGTCTGCATATTCATGGGGAACTCGAGATAACTCAGGACAGAGAGCAAGTGGATGGGTCTTTACCGGCATCATTTCGGGAACGGCCATGACTTCTGTGGATAGGGTCTGGGAAACAGATGCAGATCTCCCCTTAGGGACGTCTGGTGAGGGCTCTGGAAATATCTCTAATGGCTTGGAAGGGTGACAGAAGGTTTTCTCTGACACTAGGCAGTCAGCTCCCCAGGTTCTAACCATCCCTCTGGCCCAGTCAATGTGTGGGTTGTGTAAGGTCAGCCAAGGGAAACCGAGGATAACAGGAAGCTTTGGAGAGTTAATCAGAAAGAACTGTATCCATTCCCGGTGTTGCCCCACCTGTAGCTGCAGAGGAGGGGTACATTGACTGACCTCTCCTGATCCCAGAGGACTGCCATCAACTGCTGTGATGTTAAGGGGTCTTTGGAGCATAGTTGGCTGAATAGCAAACCTCTTGGCCATCTCAAAGTCCATAAAACTCCCAGCAGCCCCAGAGTCAACAAAGGCACAGATTGGATGATGGTGGTTGCCCTGGGTGACAGTAGCCTGGATGGTCAACCCTGTGGGTGCTGAGCAGGGGATAGATTCTAATCTCGCCCTGGCCCCCCTCCTCCTGGGCGAGAGTTGGCTTTTCCCGATAACTCTGGACAAGCAAGGCGGAAGTGACCTGGTTTGCCACAGTAGAGGCAGCACTTCTCCCTCATCCGTCGGTTGCGCTCAGTCTGGGAAATTCTGGTTCCACCCAGCTGCATGGGTTCTTCAGGGGCACTAAGAGATGAAGGCACCTTAACAGCACTGGCAGACTCAAAAAATCTAGTCTCCCGTTGACGCTCCTGCTGGCGTTCCCTGAGCCGATGATCCACCCGGATTGCCACATTAATGAGGGCCTCGAGGTCCGGCGCCGGGTCACGGAAGGCTAGCTCATCCTTGATCTCGGGAGATAGAGCATGGTGAAATGTAGCCCTCAATGCTCGCTGATCCCACCCACTCTCTGTGGCAAGGGTGCGAAACTCTATAGCAAACTCAGCTGCACTTCGGGTACCTTGAAAGAGATGGAGCAGGCGGTGATCCACATCCCCCCTACTGGCCGGATGGTGAAAAACTCTCTTCATCTCAGAAATGAAGTCTTGGCAGTTGGTGATTACTGGAGATCCCTGATCCCACAGGGCAGATGCCCAGTCCAAGGCTTTACCAGTTAGGAGGGTAATAATGTAGGCTACCTGACTATTCTCAGTAGGAAAGCTGCTGGGTTGTAGCTGAAAGGCCAGGGTACATTGGGTAATGAAACCTCTACATCTCTCTGGAGTGCCATCAAATATCTCGGGAGCTGGTAGCTTGGGCTCTGATGGAAGTGATAACATGGGTCTGCTGGGAAGATCAGGGGGTGATTGGGATGCTTGGGGCGAGGAGGCTTGAGACTGTAGATTAAAAATATGAAGAATCTCTGATAGGGCCTGATCATGTCGCTGAATGGTTGCTGCTTGATCTGAGAGGGCTGTAAGAATACGATCTACATTGGAGGAGGGTGATGGTTGTTCTGCTGGGCTCCCTTCCATGGTTCAGTCTTGCTGTAATGTGATTGACTTTGGCTGGGTTTGAACCCGGGTCTCTGGTGTTCTAAGCGTGGCGTGTTATCTGCTGAGCTAACTCCCAGACAGTGGAACCCAAAAGCAGAAGAGCAATGAGTCGAGAGACTTCAGTTTCCAGAAAATAAAAATAGTCTTTACTTGAGAAATCAAGGAATAAAGTACAAAAAAACTAGGATAGCAGAGCTTCCGTAAAACAGTGAAACACAAAATAGACACAAGGGTCAAAAAGGTACAATGAGATACAAATTATTGTCCGGAGATCTGTAGCCTGGGGTACAATGGCTCAAGACTGAACAAGATGGCAAAGAACAAGCACTCTTATAAAGGGCAAAACACAGGTGAAAGAAATCAAGCTAATGAGGAGAGAACAATCACACACAATATTGCCATCAGCAGGCGTGGTGAGCACTGAGCTTGGGGTTACAGTGCCATCTGGAGATGAGGAGGGTGTCCAACAAGGAAGCTTTAATGAGGCGCCCCCTGCAGGCCAGGAGTGGAACAACAGCCCAAAGATTGAATCTTTACAAATAAACCTGTTTTGGCACAAATGTTAAAAAATAGATTTATCTCGTTTTGCAACGAAACTCTTCAAATATTCCTATGCTTGCATTATTCCTAATGAATCATCTCTTTCTGCATTTTTACTTTTTTATGTTCTAAGAGGAGGGTAAACATAACAGGCAATGAGTAAAAATTTTACTGCATAATTACATTCTATATTCTAAGCATGTAACAGTTGTTTAATACCTGCCCATTACTTTATGGACGCAGTCTTTGTTGCTCCTCCCTCCCACCTTTGAGAGCTGGGACACCTGTACATGACACATGAAAAGCCACTCAATACATTATGAATAGACTGACAGACTGAGCTTAAATGACAACTAGTCATGTTGACTCATCCATACAATAACACATTCTATAAAGCTGTGTGCATGTTAACAGATGCTGCGAAAAGCATACTTTTTGCACAATATAGATATTTTAGTGTTTTTGGAGACTTGGAAGTAGTCTTTTTGACACAGTTTAGTCCAAGTTCTGTAGAAATCATACCCTTTGTTCCCAGAGGTTGCGGTCCTTGAGACATGCCTCTTCTTCAGCAAAATCCTCTAAGGTTTCTAGCCTAGCAACATGGACAGCAGAATTCAGCGGCTCATAGTGCCTTCCAACTCTTTTTATCTCATCCAGAAGTTCAACTAGCTTTCCAAGCACTGACTTCTGATATTCTGTTGAAGAAAATACATTATTTTTGGTTTGTTTTATTAAATCATCCAATATTATACCATGGCCTGTATACATACTCGATTCTGATTGGCTGGAAGGTGTGCATTAAAACCATTAAATGCACAGGTAGTTCCAGTCAGTTTGATTACTTGGCCAAATTACCGTGGTATAAGCGGGATAATCCACAGCTAGCAATGCATAAAAGGATTTTAATGCACGACGTAGAGGGCAAAGAACCACCCGACGCAAAGCGGGTGGCTAGCCGTGGATGATCCCTTACATAAATATTGACCATGGACGTACTAGCTTGAGACATGGGGAATAAGCCTCTCTCGAACTGTGATGGAATTTGAACTCCACGCTGAGGTGTGCGAGAATGCCTAGATCCTGAAAAAAAAGTTGAAGCTCATTAAAATTCTTCGTTAAAAACAGCAGCTCCTGCAATAATGTCAATAAGTGAGGTAAAATAATTGACAACTAGAAGGAATACAACTGGTCATGGACTCACTTGATGAGGATGCCCGACCTTCTCTGCTCCCGGAGTGTGCTAAATGCTGGACTAAATGCTTCTGATGATTTAGACCTTGTGGGTGAACGGTGAGGCGTTGGTCGAGAACACCCAGAAACTGAAAAAGGAACAGGAATGGTTGAAATACTTTGTTTTGAACCCAGACTTAAAAATACTTTGTATTCCATTTGCATTGTGAGCAAGTAGAATAAATAAAAACATGAAATTACTGTCTGAACATGCAGGACTCTCTGATTGTCTAATAGTGGTGTTACCCAGTTTTGGGGGTGCAGGTAACTCGAGCAGCATTGCATTTTGTCCTGTGGTTGTTAAAAGAAATTCCAAAACCAGAAGCAGTAAAGCAACTTAAATGACAGAAAAACTCATATTGACAACCATTCCCTGAAGTTTAATGACTGACTTATATAATTGGACCAGCCCAGCTATTTCACTCACCCTTATGTGAGAGCTTTGGCGGAGGAACTGGAAGCAACACTGTATCCTCTAGACAAGAACATGCACAATTAAATTAATCACAGTAAGATAACAAGGAATACCAATATGGTTTACACAAACAACTTAAACTGTACTCACCCTTTTTCTTGTCTGGCAAGGACTCATCCTCCTCAGGAGACAAATCTGACCCTGCCAATATTATATTTGTCACTTATGATACGGGATTGTTTACATTATACGCTCATTGTTTAATGCATGTCCTTAGATAGGACCAAATAAATTACCTTGAACATAATCTTCAAATGTCCTTCTTTTCTTCATTCTCTTTTGACTGACTGTGTCCTCCTCTTCGGTTGAGCTGAGGTGTAATTATATTTTTCACACTCCAGTCGGCTTACTAAAAATCAAGAATGAAAACAAACACTACTAACGATAGTAATACATATTCGAGTATTAAAGTATTTTAACTAAAAAATACAATAAAAAAGCCAGAAATAACATTCAAAATATTTTTTTCACCTGATGTCACTTTGACTTTAACAAATTCAAAGCTTAACCAGTCCTCTTGTGGTTGAAAAAGGCGCTTATGTGCCACAGACACGTTTTTTAGAGGCCATCGCACCAGTTTGGTCTCTTTGTCAATCCAGTCCAATGGCAAAACTCCTTCTATCTGCTTCCCATTCTCCACCCAAACAGCCCGTGCGTATACCATTGCCTGAAACACAATTATATTATTTAATTTAGAACTACAAATTTCCTTTTCTACATGATGCTAACAGTGCACTACTTTTTGGAATAATAGTAAATATTACATGCGTTATTTGTGTTTATTTCCTGTGCTCCATTCCATGGAGGAGAGGAAAAAGGACATGCCCTTGTTTATAAGGGAGACAAGCAACCTTCCGGTAAAGGTCTTCGGTTTGCAATAACTTTGTCTTTGTCCGTTTTCTTTGAACATAGACTAATTTCAATAGCCTTGACTCACATGGCTTCTTAAAAAAGTCTCTTGTGTCCTTTTGGCTCAGCACATCACATACCAAAGTTCCATCTTGCTTTTTTTCCTTCACAAATGCAAAATTTTCATTGTGAAGCATAAAGCAGTGGTCTTTATCTTTGGTTGATATATAAAAACATGACCTTGTCTCTTGAGGCTTGTTGATGCCTTTCTTTGCATTTTCGATCTCACTCATCCGCTTTGTTACTTGAGCAATTGGATTGTGGCTATTTTTGACCAACCTTTTTATTACTTGCAGATGATTTTCGAATGGGAAACATGAGATGTCATTTAGTGAACAGTTGAAGCGAGAAGCATCTTCATGCAGATGCAACAGGCAGTGCACATTGTAGACTGCAAATGTTTTTCCATAAAGGTCATCACACCTTTTAACAAAGTATTTTAGAAGCTCCTCAGCATATGCAATATGAACGTTGTGTGTTCTCATCACCCCGGATTTCCACCGACTGCGGAACGGCTGCGGATCCGTTGCGGAACGGCGACGGAGTCAATCGGTTTCCATTCAAGTCAATGTGTGTATTTCCACTGACTGCGCTCCGAATCCGTCACAGCTCCGGCCATCCGCAGCCCTCCGGCACAAATACGCAGAGCTTCTATTTTTGACGGATGCCGGACAGCTCCGCAGGGCTGAGCCATGACTTTATCGCGTGATCATACCTGAATTCGCGAGATCTCGTGTTTTTTTCCTTTGTTAAATCTTTGCAATACAAACATTACAAAGTCATTAATACAGAAACAACAATAATAGACAAGAACAGAGATAGGGGTAGTTAAATGATAAAGTATATGGTATAATAAATACATTAAAGATAGAGCATAAATAAATGGTTTTAGCAGCTTTCTTATTTTTTGAATTTTGGATGGATTTGATGTACTGCTCTGTCTACGCGAGATCTCGTGTTGTGATCTGGGCTGGTTTGTTAAAACGTCATAATTAAGTCATAATTGGCGGAGACAGAACTAGGTATCGTGCGATCATCACGTGAATTTGCGAGACCTCATGGGTCCTCATCACTTCAGCACGCAGCCGCTCTGCAACCAATACGGAACTGGTGGGTATTGACGGACGGCCGAGTGCGGAGCCGTAACGCAGCGGAGCAGATCTGCAGCCGCTCCGCAGTCGGTGGAAATCCGGCGTCAGAGCTCAGCAGGATTGACAGAGCCACTGTCAATGTCAAAAAGTGAGTATACACTTCCTGTGAAACTACATTTCGAAGAACAATTGGTCCAGTATATAAAACAAACTGACGAAATTCAGTGGCTTTCCATCTATCCAGTTCCCTCAAACCCCTGGGCTGCCTTGCAAACTCACTTGGCATGGACTCCTCGTCTGTTCTTGCTCTAAAGGTCTCATGACTGTTGAAAACCACTCTACCTTCCCACGATCCTTTGGCCAAACACCTTTCACAGCTGGAGTACCCATTGTGGTTCTTTATGCACTTTAAAAATTATCTTGCTGGTGCATCACATATAAAGGACTTAAGGCTAATAGCATAAAGTTTACCTTCATACTCCATCCCAACAGCTTTGAGATGCTGAAACTCTTCCAAAAGTTCTTTGACAAAATCATCCAAAGGACTTGGCTTTGCTGTTCCACAGAAAAGTGCAACAATGAAAGGATCAAAATTGTGAAACTGTGCCAATATGGGCCAAAATTTAACACTGTTTGATTTAAAAAGTGGTAAGCCATCAATGTTCACACACAACTCAACAAGGTTTTGTGAAAAGGATTGGCACTGTGCAATCTTTAGTTTAATGCCTTGTTCTAATCCATAATAAATGTACTGGCCATTACATCTAGAAAGACATTCAACGGTTTTGGGGGTTGAAAGGAGGGTGCGTGCATCCTTTGGCACATGGTGCCCATGTCTACGTAGGATACCTAGTAGCTCATTCAATGACGTTTGAGTGATTGAATTACTTGTTGACCAAGTCCTTAAATCACAGCCAATATTTGGTGTATCACTGTCAGGGTGTAAACTCAGGATTTCAGGCTCAGAGTCAGAGGATTCTACATGCTCTGTGTATCCATAATCAGATTCGTTATCCTCTACAACTTCTTGAAGTCCATCACTTGTATCACTTGGTAGCGTATGAATATCAAGGTTGTCATCACTATCCAACTGAGCAATGGCATTAACTTCTGCGTTTCTTTTTCTCCAACTTCTTAAGTAAGTCATATCTGCAACAGTAATATAAGTGTATTTTGACATTGAACATTTTGGAAATGGATTTGATTTTTTTTTAAAATCAAAACTTTTACAAAGTTTTATAGTGTTCGCTAATTATAGGAGGTACATTTATGTGCAGACATCATGATGCTTGCTTCAATTTAACTTCAATTTTTTTAAACAGTGTAATCCTGGATTCTCTCGAGGACTGCAATGTTTTGTAAGGATATCTTTCTTGTAATAATATTAAGTAATATTTGTAGTTCTTGAGATCAGTTTAATTCTCCACTCTCAAATATTTTGTTAGAAAATTCCCAAATATACCAATTGTCTAAATAATTGGTTAGTCAAATACAAAAAAAAATATATTTTTTTTAATATAACTGCATTTTAGATAAATGTATATGTTTAACTAAAACAATCAAGTAAATGCAATTTATTCAGAGATTTTCTTAATTTCATAAAGTTAATTATTACTGATATTTTCTAAGCCACTGAAAGTTTTTTAGAGTGTGTACTGTAGAGAAAATGCACACGCATATCAAGCTGCTCTGTCACCACTATGACAACCTGTGGAGTCCTGTACAGGTCAATTTTTGGAGACCCGCCCCCGCAAAGTTCACCACCAGATCCAACCCGTCACTAGCCTGGTCCAACCAGACTCTCGTACATTCATTTCATTTGTACAGAGAGTCTGGCCACACTCCATTGCAAAGCATTACTTCCGTTAAGGAGGGTCTATTGTTGAAGTTTAAAACTATTGGATCTGCCCAGAGTCACTCAGGATCTGCCAAAGCCAATCGCTAACGTGTGGTCGTGACGTATATCACGCACCGAAACCGTCCGGAAACAACAAGTCAGAATAATCAGACAAACAAAACTTAGCAAATCTGGTTCTTGCTCCGGCTTTAACTTCTGTATATTCGGCAGTTTTACAACAACGGACCGAATAGCTTTTCTAACGTCTTTCTCCGCTGCCATTACTGAACTACAACTCAAACTGACGCACGACCTCAACGTCATCGCTCTTAGCCGCCCCCATCTATTCGCTGATTGGTCCTGCAGATTTTTGCAGGAGAAAACGAAACTCTATAGAGAAATCCCAGACGTACTGCTGAAGCGAAATGAAAATTAAGCGGAAGCACGTAGGAGGGCGGAGCCAGGCTAACCCGTCACCCGTCCGTGATATCAAAATTAAATCCGCACTCACCCAGAGTCAGACCGTTAATATTTGGCCCATTAACTGTTACCTGACCCATACAAAATCCTTCCAATTAAAGTGCTTCATTTTTATTTATTTATCCAGTTAAAATGTTGTTGTTGTTGTTTGTTGGCTCAGTCTGAACATGTTAAACAATGATTATTAAATCAAACAACAATATCGTTTAAGGAAAAGGAAGAAAGAATAGAAGCGAAAATTACGAAATTTTAAATAAATGGTATTATATAAAAATACATGATAATATTGCGTAGTTTTATATGTACTTTAGCGTTTCATACTGTAAAATATTTGATTTACCAATAAAGAACAATATATAAATACACATTACATACATGCACATATATCAGTAGCCAAGCAATTTAAACTTTTAATTTATCTATAAAATAAACGTAACGTGATGAAAACGTTATAAGAAACATTACACTAAAGAGTAACAGTAATGTAAACATGTAATGTAACCCGAACTGTTGACTCTAATGGCGACGGATAGCCACCTAAACGGCGACACCTTCGCGAAGTGAAACGCGTGACGTCCAATTCTCAATCTTGAACTTCACCATCTAGCTCACAATGGGTTTTTGTGCTTGCTACCATAAAGGAAAAACACAAGCACGTAGCCGTACAGCTAAATTCTCTCAGTTAAGTTAGGCAACCTAGCTGAGGTAACATCGTAAAGGAAGTTTATAAATAAGTTTGTTATACCAAACAAAGCATAAATTAATTAATCTGGAAATCTACCTCGAAATAACATAACTAAGTTACAAAATAATCACAAACAGTTAAACTATAATGGCTTATTAATATTCGCAATTTGGTAATTTATAAGCTAACTGTCCACGGGTGTGGCGGTGGACACTCGTTAAGTTACGTTTACAATAAAACAGTCAGGTTTGGTTGAAATAAGGTAAACGTTTCCAACACTTATTTTGCTATCATATCCAATTATTTTGTCATAACTACTTACTTTACACAGCTGCTTTCTGAGTCTTGAAGAGCTTTCTGTGTCTGGAAGAGCTTTCTGTAATCTGGCGGTTGGCAACAAGCTTTAATGGTGCATTACCGCCAGCTGGAGGGGTGGGGTAATTATAGAGGGTTTTCACCGACGTCACGTTCTGGGCGGTAACCCGTATGCGCGGCCATCTTGGAGGCACTCGGTGTAAACAACTGAACAGAGTACAATGGAGATGAGTACAATTTGATGCTTTAAGTGAATGTTGCCATGTCGAAACAACTAAAAAGCTCATCAAAACGCGTCCAAGATGCAAAGGAATATAGAGAAGGACTTGGACCACTAGAAAAGGCGCGGTATTTGGAGAAATAGATTCTTCCGTCCATAGCATATCCCGATATAGTTAACTACCTGGTTTTCTCGCCGAGCCCATACACAGCGGAAGACCTTAAATCCTACAAAGGTTTGGATGCCTATAACCAGATGGTGTGTGGATGGGTGAGGGAGACGCAGTACCAAGTTATCAACGACCGTTGTGTTGTGAAGGCCAAAGTAAGTAAAGTTAATGCAATAACGTCTTTAATCAACCTAGCCTTAACTGTATGATATCATTGCGATATTCAAGGTATAACCAAGTGACTCTTAATCGTTTTCTTTTTTCATTTCAAAGACCCCCAGTTTGCTATCTATACTTTACATTAACTGAGTTAGTTTCATAGTATTTTATTCTATCATATATATGTACATGTACAATCTGACACCCCAAAAAAACCACACACTATTATATTGAAAAAGAGTACATTATAAAAGATGTAAACAACACTGGTCCAGAAGCACTTCCTGTTTCAGTTTTTAACACTAGATAAACGTTGGGATAAAATAAAACAAACAGAACATATAGAACTGAATCAAAAAGTAAAACAAACATCTTCGAGATAATGATATGTGAAATAAAAAACAGCCACAAACTGAAACAGGAAGTGTTTCTGGACCAGTGTTGTTTACATTGTTTGAAATGGTCTATATATTCCTACCCTTCAGTTAAAGATGCCTTAATTATGAATCAGTGATGCAGATAAGCCTACATGTTATTATTTATTGATGTAAAAAAGTGGTGAGAAACTATTTTGTTATTCTTAGAGTCTTATATTTGGTTTTCTTGTTTTTATTTCAGGTACTCCATTCTCAATCAATCCGAGAAACACCCCTCGAACCCTGGATAATCGCTGAGAAGTCTGGTCGTATACTTGGAGCCCACTGCACATGTATGGCTGGCCTTGGAGAAACATGCACACATGTTGCTGCATTATTGTTTCTCATTGAAGAAACAGTGAAGTTGAGGGACTCAAAGACAGTGACGCAAGAAAAGGCATATTGGCTGTTGCCTACTGCACTATCAAAGGTGGAATACAGGGAATGCCAAAAGATTGACTTCACTGTAACAAAGAGATCTCAAGTAAAAGAGTTGGCAAGATGAATTATGCTGCTCATGGACCGTCACTTGAGGAACAAAGTGCTAGTGATTTTTCTACTAATAAAGTTAAGAAAACACAACCACCAACCAGTGATGAACTATCATCATTATTCAGTGCTCTTAGCACAACTGGATCTAAGTCTGCTATTTTGTCCCTTATTGAACCTTACTCTGACAGTTTTGTCCCCAAAGTGATTGGAGAAAACTTCCCTCCTGTGTTGACTGAATTGAGAAAGGATGAAGCAGTTCACATGGATTATAGTGATCTATTGTCTATGTGCAAAGATGTTGACATTTCGGTATCAGAGGAGCAAGCAAAGGCAGTTGAGGCCGCTACAAGGGATCAAGCGTCCTCTAAATTGTGGTTTCGATTTCGTGCTGGTCGAATAACAGCATCAAAAATGAAAACTGCATGTTGCACTGATCCAAAACAACCATCACAAAGCTTCATTAAAAGTGTTTGCTATCCTGAGTCATACAAATTCACATCAAAAGCCACAGATTGGGGATGTAATCATGAGAAATTAGCACGTGACATGTTTATAGATGTGCATAAGGAAGCTCATGAAAACGTGAAAGTACACGACACCGGTTTCTTCATAAATCCAAGTGTGCCATTCTTGGGTGCTTCTCCCGATGGTATTGTTTCTTGTGACTGTTGTGGTGTCAGTGTAATTGAAGTGAAATGTCCATTCTGTGTGAAAAGTGACAAGTTAGAGAGTGTATCTTACTTGGAGAAGGACAGTGAAGGGAAACTGACACTTAACCGAAACCACCACTATTTCTACCAGGTGCAAACTCAACTTGGGGTGTGCCAACTGGAATCAGCATATTTTGTTGTTTGGACAGAAAAGGATTTGCATGTTGAGCAAATTTTACTTGATGAAGAGTTCTGGGGTATGATATGCCAGAAAAGTAAGAACATTTTCGACACAGCAATTATGCCAGAGTTAGTTGGCAAGTTTTACACAAGGCTTTCATTTCCCATTGCCACTGTGTCCTCACAACCTGGAATATTTGCCTCAGCTGAATCAGAGGGTTCTGATTGTGCTGCAAGTGCCAGTGACCAAGGAAAAACCTGGTGTTTATGTGGCCAGTTTGAGTTTGGAAAGATGATTCTATGTGATAATGCAACATGTAATATTAAGTGGTTTCACTACTCGTGCATTAATGTTAAGATTGCACCAAAGGGAAAATGGTATTGCCCACAGTGCCAAAAGCTACCCCAGTCTCTGCCAAAAAAAAGGAAAGAAACCTCCAAATAAAAACAAAAAAGAAAACTTTTTTTGTTGGCTGCTGTGAAGTTCACATGCACTTTGTTCTAATGTAGGTTAAATTATATTTAATTCATTTAGTATTGTGCAACTTTTTTTGAAATGTGACATGTTCTTTTAATATTTTTGGCATTTGATTTCAAGTTGGTGAGATTTTTGTAAAGCTATGCTGACAAAAAAGTTATACCCAAGTTACATAAAAAAAATGTTTACAGTTAGGCTTTGCACTATATTATAATGTATAATTTATAGTAGTGTAAAGTTTATAAGTGTTCTGATAAAAGTGTGTTTTTCCTTTAATAAATCTGTGTTCTAATGATCGTGACATGCTGTGTTTTTCATCCACAACAAAAGAATAACAATGACTTTATAACTGTAAATGAACAATTTATAGATCATTTTCGGCTATATAGACAAGTCCAGACAATGGAGTAATTTATATTTTTATTGGCAAAGTGCATATAAAAATATACTTCAGTCAAAATCAACTACTGATGGACAAAAATTCACCAGAGCACAACAGACAAGTCCAATCTTATCTATGGTACAATACCCATCACTATCTTTGCACATCAAGAAATCAATTGGCAATATTCCGCCAAAAATAGTATATTTCTGGCGCACACAACCAATCACACGTTCTACATGAATCCTGACGTGGGCAATTTTCCTTGTGGTTTCTAAGTCAACAGGAGCTAACTTTGACTTTCCACGAGTGAAGGCTGGAATTTGTACATGAGCCATTCTACAACCTAAAGTGGCCTGAATATTAAAGCCACGGTCAGCAAGAACTAGATCACCAGGAAGTATTTTGTCCAAAAAACCACAGTTTTCAGTTATGTATTTGTCACTTGCTCTCCCTCCCCATGCATTTGAAATTTAGGAGACTGTGCCCTGGGTTGTAATACCAATCATAAATTTAACTGTGTTATGGTGCTTGTATGAAGACCATGTTTCTGCTCTTGCTTTAAGTTTAGAAGGACGTTCTATAAAAACCTCAAAACAATTAATAATAACAGCACATTTTTTCCCAAAATTTTTCCTGAATTGCATTGGCATGGCTTTTGCAATTGATCTCTTTCTGGCCATATGATAAGTGGCTTCATACGAATAAACATGACATCAATGACATCAGTGACTATCCTTGAAGCAGTGGCTATTGACACATTGAATGCATATGACAGGAAGGTTGTGGAAACATTGAGCCTAAGACGCATCAATGTCAGCATCAACTGCTTAAACTTATCAAGTGACTTCCTCACAGGGAGGTGGGGACTAAGGAATGTAAAGAGTACTAACAGTAGCTGGTATGTAGGTAGGCCAGTGAAAAATAAAACCTTTTCATCCTTATCAACAAAGGCACTTTGGTCATAGGAAGTGGACACATGTGCAACAACAGAGCTTAATTGAATGTTTTCGGTTCTAAGACTTTGAAGTTCAGTGGTCATAGCCTCAATGTCATCACCAGTCAATTCAGTTTGAGTCCCTGTGCAGCAAAAATTATCACTGACATAATCAGTTGTAGTGGGGTCATCATCAGTCTCTGCAGCAGCGGCGGCAGCAGCTTCAGCCTTCAGTCTCTGCTGGGTTCGGTTCATGCGACGCTTGTAGCGTGAGTTCCCTGTTTCTTTGGTTGACTGAGGTGAACCTCCTTGCCGACCTGTCAGTCAAACAGATGGCACCCAATCTGGGTCATCCTTTTGGTATAGGTCAGACTTTTTACCTGGAATATTATGAGAAATACAGCACATTTTAGCTCTACATTTTAATAATGATAAGAATAACATATTAAGTCATTAATGCCACATGCAGTAGCTTTATATGAATTATATTATGTCAATGTCAGCTTTATTTATATAGCAAATTTAAAATAGCCAGTGTCCTTCCAAAGTGCTTTACAGTAAAATAAGCACACAGTAAAACAATAAAGCAATAATTGTTTTTACTATTTACTATTAAAAATATTATTATCATTAAAATTTGTTATGAGCAGCTGCAATCAACATTTCACAATACCTGACAAGAAATGTGCCGAACAAATTCGAATGTTGTCCAGATTTTTCCCTCGTAGATCTTGGTTGAGCTTTGCTAACCACAAGCGCCTCCTTTCCTCTGATAATTTCTGGCATTCCTCTCCCTGGTTTTTAATAACTTTTGGAAGTCGATAATATTGCAAATGTTTTTCTCGATCTGTCCTATTGGTACAACCTGAAACACGGCAATAATTGACCATTTTCCTTGAAGACGTTCTTAATATCCTTCAGTGTCTGTGCTTTGTTATGATGCGGAGTGCCTCCAAGATGGCGACTTCCGGTAATGATGACGCGTCGTGAAAACCCTCTATAGCATGAATCCTCATTGCGCCTCAATCGCAGTTTCATATTTTTTATAAATTTGACGGAACATGTAAAACACTTTACATATATTTTAGTTAATAATAAATATGGTTTGGTAATTTGTTTTCTCCGTTGTTTTAGCATGTATAACAGATTATGTAGCTGTCTTAGATTATGAGTTGAAAACATGGTCAGTTGAAAACACGTAGTCAAACAGTCCAGCCAAGACTACTTAGTTGAAATCACGTCGTAAACCAGTCCAAGGCGGACCGACTTATTTTCAACCATATTTCAACGTTGAAAGACCGTAATTGTTTACTGGGCTGTTGGAGGACAGGATCAGAATTAATAATGGCCCAATTCTCCTGAATAATCTGTTTATTCGGTCTAGCCTCCATACTATATTGTGTAACAAAAAATTGAGTTTCTGTCTTACGTCCCTTCTTAATGAAGGTATCAGAACGATTCAAGAATTGGGCTCTGAAACATGCATTAGCGACGATATCTGATTTGTGGGCTCTTTTAATAAAACATTCTGACATATTGTCTGCCTCAGTGTTAATTTCGTTGACGAAGACGATGACGAAAAATATTCATCAACGAACCTTTTTCACAGACGAAAAATTTATAAAAACTAAAAAGTCAGATATGATGACGAAGACTGTAACGAAATATAACTGACCCTTTAGTCAATGAGTAAAAATAAGACGGAAATTTTAGGGAGGGACGAATGGAGAAGAGATCCAATCAGAGCTACTCATTTTGTGGGACAAGTTGGGAAGAAATCCAATCAGAGTGAATCTTTGAGGGTAGGGTTGATCTATGCAGAAGCAGGCAGCAGAGGCATTTTAAAAACCTGCGGCAAGTTTAGTTTTCACAAAAGGTTGTTTACATTATATTTAGTTGTACAGTCTTAGTTACCCAGCTTTGGCTGATTTCAGTTGACTTCGCTCGTTAGCAACATGCTAACATTTTGCAGTACACCCGGTCCGAAGACATGTCTCATTGACAACAAAAAGGTAAGAGCAAACGTCTAATCTGGTCACACTTCAAATATGACAACAAATATGAGCTGTAGAGACGCCTCATCCAGAAACATGCGAAAGTAAGCACACACGTTAAGGTTATTTTATCAGATAAACCCCCATGTTTTCTCTAAACTTGGAATAATGTCACAGGTCGGGGCAGACCACAGATGTAAACAAGCCGCGCCCCTTCCTAGTTTCCACCTCGAGGAGGTCCCAAAGTCAACCCAATGACCAGACAACACCAGCGTATGTACAATTTAAAAGAACTTTATTTAATTATTTAAAATATATAGGGAAAAGGGGCAAATGGCGCCCTCCTTTTTCTCCTGGAGGCAGATTAAAACAATAAGGTAAGTGGTGGTTCAGTGTTATGTATACCTGGGGGTCTTTCCGGCGACAGGCTGGTATATCCCTTGACGCTTCACTAGGATGTATCAGGTAAATCTCTCTCTGACAGCTGGATTCACACCCTTTTCGTCTTCCGATCCTACACTGTAAACACAGAATACTTCTGGTCAATGACCAAGGCTCTTTCTCTCTTCCAGGTACCTGTGGCCGGGTACACCTCCAATTCTCCCCCGACGTCTGACCCGGACAGGCTCCCCACGGTAAATAGCTACAGGTATTTAATTCGGGCTCTCTCCTTCTGCAGGCTTTTGACTGTAACACAAAGGATTACTTGGCAAACACTGGGACTTTCTGTCTCTCTCACCAGATCGGCTCGTGACGACAGACAGGTAAGTACTTCACAGGTATGGTACTCGGTTCTCTCTCTTTCTGCAGGCTTTTAGCTGTGACACAGAGGATTACTTGGCAAACACTGGGACTTTCTCTCTCACCAGGTTGGCTCGTGACGACAAACAGGTAAGTACTTCACAGGTATTATACTCAGGTTCTCTCCTTCTGCAGGCTTTTAGCTGTAACACAGAGGATTACGTAACAGACACTGGGACTTTCTCTCTCACCAGATCGGCTCGTGACGACAGACAGGTAAGTACTTCACAGGTATGGTACTCGGTTCTCTCTCTTTCTGCAGGCTTTTAGCTGTCACACAGAGGATTACTTGGCAAACACTGGGACTTTCTCTCTCACTAGGTTGGCTCGTGACGACAAACAGGTAAGTACTTCAAAGGTATTATACTCAGGTTCTCTCTTTCTGCAGGCTTTTAGCTGTAACACAGAGGATTACGTACTGTAACAGACACTGGGACTTTCACTCTCGCCTAGTCGACTTGTGACGACGTGCAGGTAAGTACTTCACAGGTATGGTATTCAGGTTCTCTCTCTTTCTGCAGGCTTTTAGCTGTAACATAGAAGATTACGTAGCAGACACTGGGACTTTTACTCTCACCTAGTCGACTTGTGACGACGTGCAGGTAAGTACTTCACAGGTATGGTATTCAGGTTCTCTCTGTTCCTGCAGGCTTTTAGCTGTAACACAGAAGATTACGTAACAGACACTGGGGCTTTCACTCTCACCTAGTCGACTTGTGACGACGTACAGGTAAGTACCTCACAGGTATGGTATTCAGGTTCTCTCTCTTTCTGTAGGCTTTTAGCTGTGGCACAACGGATTACAATTACAGATCCAGGAACTTACACTGGATGGTCGGGCAGCGCCTTACATAAAGCAGAGGCGAGTTAGCTTTAGCTACTGCATCTCTTCAACTTTTCTTCGAATTTTAGCAACTTTTGGTCATTCAACAGATACTGACAACATTGGATACTTCTCTCGAATGGTGGACTTACAGTGACTGCACTTCAAACTGTTGGTGATTATGCTCCAAACCTTGAGATGCTAAAGCGTCGTGATATCGCCTTCCCAGAGGCCTCTGGCACTGCAAAGGGGGGAACTAGCACCGTCACGCCGAGCCGAACGCTACCCTCTCCTCTCTTCCACTTCAGCTACAGAGAACTGGACAGGGGCGCACCTTTGAAGAGGCTCCGTGACAGATGTGATCTGATCTTCGCCACCCTTCCTATAACTGTACGAGGTTCTTCATACACACGAACACTTGTTAATATGGGTTTTACTCACAGCAGTCTAGGAAGTCGATGTCCTTCACCACCGTTTCACTGAGTCAGGCCGAATCCAAGGGATGACCAAAACAGACACCACACTTAAAGTTTCAATACAGGGACACACACACAGCATATATAATGGGTTGTTTAACCGGCTTCCACAGCCTCTCGTTCTCCCACGGCAGATTCAGTGAAGGGAAGGGGGCTACTGACAATACAAACACAGCATACCACTGCACTAATTCAAAGTGTATTCTCACAGCAAAGGCACAGACTCACCCACAGCACTCTATGTGAACATTAAGGTCACAGCCCCGTCTTCGTTGAATTAAACCTGGGACCGGTTGGCGTTGGAAGTGTAGGCCAGCAATATAAACGTCACCTAATTACGGAAGACTCACAACACACGTTGGACAAGATAGCTCCACAATACACACTGTATCAGACACTGAGTACTCACAATGGTTTAACGATGGCCTCCTTGGTCTCATTCTCCTATAGACTGATGAAATCCTCTTCACCCATGTTCAAATACACCACTCTAATCTTCTCCAGCAGCTCCAAACACAACAGTGATGCACATAAATCCATTAATTTCCAAAATCTTCAGAGATATCACATACTCAGCCTCTGGCTCTGTTTTCCTCTTCTGCTTCGTTTACCAGTAAACAACAACTCCTACAGTTTCCAGCGTGACTGTGCCCAGGTCCTTTCTCTTCAACACCGAGACGGTTTGTCAAACACAGCACAGCTACCACAGCGCCAACGATGAACCCCAACAAACTACAAACTCTTTGTGTTTAAGGCTGTGTTTTATATCCCTTTCTTCTTCACAACATCCAATCCCCAGCCGCTACGTTTATCATCCACACCTGTTTTCAATCGGCTTGATCGCGGCGTTTACCGGAAGTTCCGGTGTTCCTACTTTTCCGTCCGGGCGGAACCAATCTTCCCCATCTTTGGTTCCGCCCCCTTAGAAATCGTCACCGTGTGACAATAACATAGAAACTAAAGGAATACAAATCTGAACTGTATTGATTGTATTGGATTGTCTGAATTAATACGGAGTATAAACATTCAGTGTCGTCAAATTTACTGAAATGTGTAACGTTACTATTATAGTGGATGTTGTGCTGTTACATGACTGGACAAAGTGCGTGCGTTTGTGTCTGTCTGTCTGCGAGTGTGTGTGTGTGTGTGTGTGTGTGTATGTGTGTACCTGGTAATTATCACGTTGTGGGGACCAATTGTCCCCACAAAGATAGGAATACCAGTGTTTTTGGGACCTTGTGGGGACATTTTGATGTCCCCATGAGGAAACAAGCTTATAAATCTAACAAGATGATGTTTATTGAAAATCTAAGGTACAAGAAAGGTTTTCGTGATGGTTGGGGTTAGGGAATGGGGCAGGTAAGGGGAATAGAATATACAGTTTGTATGGTATAAAATGCATTACGTCTATGGAATGTCCCCACAAAACATGGAAACCAGAATGTGTGTGTGTGTGTGTGTGTGTGTGTGTGTGCGCGCGTTGGTTTTTGTGATTTATGAGGACATTTCACATGAATACACGCCACACTATGAGGACATTTTGTATTATGAGGACAGGGTCGGTGTCCTCATAATACGGACAATGTAGAAGTGCTTCTAGGGGTAGGAGGAGCTTAAATTCTAATTTTCTCTGAAAGTCCCTATAAATCACAATGATCAGACTTTGTGTATGACGTGTGTATCGAGACTGCGCCCCTGTAGGCCGGTCTGGTGTACTGCACCTCCTAATTAATATTCATATTTGTGTATGGAATCGGAGGTTCTGATTGGATGACCACCAGATGTCCTCATAATTTCGGAATTTGCCAAACCACTGTGTTAAACGCACTTACAAGAAGGACGGTAACTATAGCGATAACGATTAAGAAATAGTCAAAATATAGTTCTAAATATAATATAATAGCAGAATCCAGAGCACACATGAAACACAACAAAGAAAAAATATCACTTTTGAAACGATTACACTGATTGATGACGCTTTCTCACACCTGGCCCAAGCCATTTGCGGATAAATCATCGGTGCGAAGGGACGTAAGGTAAGACACACAACTACTTTTTAACTTTATAAACTGTTTGAGGTTACAACGTTTAAATATTCTACAGTTAATTGCACGTAAATGTAATAATTATTAGCAGTTCAATCTAGTTTTGATGAAACCAAACTGCATCTTTTCCTGACCAAGCGTGAGGAATTAAGAATATATTATTAAACAATTATTTTGTCATTAAACATTTGCTATCTTATCATGCTTCATGTTAAGTAGATAAAGATTAGTAGTATCATCCAAAATAAACACATTACAAGCTGTTACTTAAGTAACAGCTTGTAGTGTGTTTGGATGATGAATTGCCAGATTGAGAACATTATTTGAAAGATTTTAAGTATTTGTGGCTGTAAAATTATGTGTTTATAGGTTTAGTGCGGTAAACTTCGTTTTACACGACGAACTGTTTCTTGTTACTTTGTGACGCAGTTACCCATGTGCTTGCGGCCTGCTACTTGTAACAATTGTGCACTATGAAGAAAGACAATGCTTGCATTGCTTACTGTAACTCTAATAATGTAGTTGTTTCTTAGTATGACTTTAAGGTCTGTTGTAAGATATGTTGTCTTTGGTATCTGGATGTTTATTCACCTATATAAACTTGACCATGCCTGTGAAAACCCAGTCAAAGCAGTTTTTGGTCATTTATTGTATTATTTCAGTCTCAGAAAATCATGTTTTTGAGATTCCAATGTCATATTTTATGTATTGTATGTATGGACAGGTTGATGGAAAATTTTGCTGGTACCTGTGACCATATGACAATAAGAATCATTACTTCAATTCCAATTACTGTCTATATAGGAAATAAGAGTAAATACTTTATAGTTGATTAGGTCAGTGGTGTCTAAAAATCATTGTAAATTTTGTAAAGTGACTAAAATGTCATTGTGCCTTTACAGGAAATGACAGCAACAACAAGATCTCAAAGGGCCAAGCTAAAGCCAAATGATGAAGCTGCATATTATATATCTCCCAACAAACATGAGACGTCCAAAGGACGTTCAGATTATGTCCATATCGTGTCGGTCGGTCCAGAACCTAATCTGCACCTAATCTGCACGTCTAAACGACGTGCAGATCCAGTACAGTATTTGGACGTCTGACTACGACGTCTTTTGGACGTTGATATGCAGTTCAATATTTGAGGGTCCGTTCTTGGACGTCATTTAGACGTTCAAAACAGGTTCAGAAAAAAAAAATAAAAACTTATGCAATAAAAACGACAAATGAGTTCTGATTCAAAACAATGTAACATGACGTTTTTTTTTGTGAAAATTCTTTAAGGTGATAAAATATGTTATATTTTTATGAATGAATGTTCACAACGCGTGCCAAAATCTACTGCATTTCTTTTGTGTAATTTGCAAATTAAACCAAATTCAAGTGTGATTTACAAAAATAATCAACATTGCAATTTTAAGTTTAACCACACGGGTGTGTAAAAGCTTAGGTGGCGAGGTGGCGCGTGATCTTTTTTTGCACGTGATCAACAGACGTAATTAAGTATCGCCAGCGTAAACGTACTCAACGGACACAACCTGCTGTGAACAGGTAAGTTATGTTTATCCATTCCAAACAGTGTGTGTTTATTTTGTTTTGTGTACTTATTTTATTGTCAAAAATATTTTTGTTAGAAAACGTCGAGTTTTTCGAGAATTGTTTTCGATAAACTGATGACAGAATTTGACACCGCGGAGGATAACGTTCCGTAGGCTATTTTTAGACTTGGTTAGTTGTTATTAACGAACTGATGCCTTGGTTAGTTGTTATTAACTGACTGTTAATATGTTCGCGTATTAAATATTTTTCAGTGAGTTATTTTAGACCGTCTTGGGGAACTCTATTATCTCTTTCAGTCCGAGGGGGACTCGTTCCTTAATAACAGCCATGTGAAACTAAATACACGGTCGTAAAATTGACTTTTCTTCCCACACAAAAAATGACATCCGTCCTTTTATAATATTAACCATTTGAATGCATTTTTAATGATTTTGTCTAAGTGACATGCTTGAAAGTGGGATTCTATGGTAAAAGTTCACCTGTCAATCAAAGAGCTCCGTTCAATACAAGCGCACAGGCACTGTAGTAGACAGCCAGACAAAGAAGTGATTAAGTAAGGAAACTAACATAATGATAACTTGATAATGACCCCCTTTGCCTTGCAATCTATTCATAAAATTAAGAGCCTTTATTAACCTTTGGAATTTAAACAAAATAGAATAATTGTCTTTTCTGTCATGTTCTTAACATACTGTTTAGTCAATAAAGATGAATGAATACTGAATGCATATTAATTTACAAAGGCATTTGCAATATATTTGACTTCTTTTTCTCCTTTCTGTTTTTGTAAACAGGACCTACAAACACCCCAAAGGCTCTTTTCAGAGCCATTTGACCAAGCATCTTTGTACAGTAAGTATTTGTTTTGATTAACCTCAAAGAAAACAAAATACATTTTAATATATGCTGACGTTTGTAATATCTTGCTCTTTTTCAATTATGTTTCAATAGTGCCGGTTTTCCTTCAGTAGTGCCAGTTTTCCTAAGGTAATTTAAGATCTTTTTAATTAACCATTTTGTTCAATTTCATGTAAAGGTCCCGTTTTCCGGATCCCATATTCCAAACTTTAGTTAGCATTTAATGTTGCTGTTAGAGCATAAATAATACCTGCAACATGATAAAGGTATATTTTCTCTAATACAATTCACCTTTCAAAGCCTTCAGTGACCTGCCGGTTTGTACTACAGTCCTCTACTTCCTGGTTGAATGATGTCAATATTAGAGGTGTTTTTTCCTAACCTCTACCCACAGGAATATATCAGTCACCAGCTAAGCTCAAATGCAGTGTTGCCAGATAGAATTGATGGTTTCTACCCCAAAAACTGTCCAAAACCCACCCAAAGGCACAAAAAATGCCCAAAACATTTAATCAACATTTTGATTCAATTTGATCAGCATTTAGTTCTTTAACTACCACAGTTATTGCACTATAGCCTACTATAGCTAGCAATTAAACCCCAGCAGCTACAGAATCACAATAGTAAAATGACAACATAACTCGTTTACATATACAGCTATGCCCCTCACCACATGCAAAATGCACGTTTACAGTGTATATTTAGATAGTTTTGGGATAATACAAATATCTAATTCGTTATTAATAAATTCAACAATGTCTGATTTTATCTATTTATATTATTAATAATAATATACCTGTATTATACTCCTTATAAACAGGTGTGTGAGTAAGAGCTAGAGATCGTATAGGCTAACTTTTAACGTTAAATGCACAACAATAATTGGCTGTATGTTAACATGCAAGGATGCTGAAAAGCACTATGAACATCTGAACCTTTCAGAACTATGTAGCCTACGAATCATTTTGATTGGTTGATTCTTTGTTATTTATAGGGGCGGTTTCCCGAACAGGGATTAGACAGAGCTGTCCAAACTGAAAACAACTTGCAGTGACATCTTAAAACACATCAGTGCTCTTTGTTTTGGTTCAAAATGCACACAAGTAGGGGTGGTTTCCCGAACGGGTATTATTTTATGCCGGGATTAGGCCTTAGTATAATTAGGAATTATAACTAGTTTTCAACAAACATGCCTTACTAAAAACATTACTGGTGTCCATTTTGAGGCTAAACAAAGGACACTAATGTATTTTAAGATATATCAGTGCAAGTTGTTTTCAGTTTGGACAGCTCTTATATTTATTTTAGTCTAGGAGGACTAGGGGTGTGACGGTCATTATATAACCGTGAGACCGACGGTTATAGTTGAACACCGTCATTAGAACTCTATAACCGCCAAAACCGTGTTATTAAAATAAAATTAAATTATTAAAAAAAAATTTATCATAAAGAATTTTTAAATACTAATTAAAAACAATTGTTAACAGTCTGTGTTATACGCCCCCTCACGTTCTCACGCAGTGAAAAATACAGAGCGGAGCAGACACTGACAACGCGCTGACATACAGGACAGACCAGGTTACTTTTCGGTTACTTTTGAGATTTAACATATTTAACAAAGTCTCACCTTTCCAATCATCTCTTCCTTCTAGTTAATTTATAGCATCAAATAAACATGAATGACCATGAGAAGGAATGTTGTTTTAACCGCGGAAAGGCGTCAGTACACTCCACTTTTCAAGTTCAAATCCTCCCATGCTAATCTACTAACTCTCTTGAACGCACATTCACTGCTAGTTGTCTTGCTGTTAATTTTAAAGAAACGTAGAGCAAGTAGCTAATCAGTGTCTAGTTTATTCAAACGCCGGGTGAGCACTGTGCAGCGCGTCTGCGGAGAGTGTTTGCTGCGCGTGGCCATTGTGCTTTTACACCGGCTGCGTTTAATAACAATCTCAAGTTCACATTACTTTCTTTTACCTGCGCATTTATGAGCAAAACCTCTTCAATACGCTTTTAATCCACATTGTTTTCGTGCTGTTCTGGTCCATGTAATGACAGATATAGACACAATTACAGACATAAAAAGCCCAATGCACAAATCTGTTTCTCCGAAGATTATTAAAATAGATGATAGATAGAGGATTAATTTATGCTGGGCAGAGAGTGACAGCGCAGTCTTCTGGCAACAGTGTGTTTTTTTTTTTATATTTCATTGCTTTCTGTTAAATTGTTCAAAGTTATTACTGTTTAAAACACACTTGGCATCACATTCATGATTTTATGGTAAAATGACACTTTCCCGTCAATCCACGAGCATTTAAACGAGCAAAACGCCCCCCACTGACGGTTATGTGACGAACCGTCACATTTGACTCCCGTCATAACCGTCATCACCAATTCTGAAACCGGCACACCCCTAAGGAGGACTAATCTAATCCCTGTCCGGGAAACCACGCCGTAATGTTTTTAGTAAGGAATGTTTGTTGAAACTAGTTATATTTCCTAATTAAACTAAGGCCTAGTCTTAGCTTAAGCTAATCCCTGTCTGGGAAACCACCCCATAATGTCCCATGTTTAAGACTGCATATATATACACACGCATGTAATAACTTTTAATTTGCTTGTCTTGATTATTGGCATCCTAAGATATTATATAACTGCCTGTGACATTCTTGGAGTTTGACTTTAATAATAACATAATTCTCAACACTTGGTAATGACTGTACTGTAATATTGTGTGTCAACAATTGCAAATAACATATTAATGTTCTTTCTTTAATATATTAGATTTTACCTCGTCCTCCACTGCCTCCAGTAATTCCTGGTTTTAAGGTTAGTCATTTTTTTGTTTGTTTTCAGTGCCATTCGTCTCAACCCTGACTTCCTAAATAGTCTAAATTTGAATACAAAAATCTGGGCTTGATTTGGTTTTTCTGAAGGTGTTTAAAAGATTTACTGTTTTTGATCCTCTGGGTCTAAATGACCCTACAATGTGAATAAGACAAGTTACAATTTTTTAATAGTTTAATTTGTCGAAAAAAGAAATGCATCCAATATTAATGTGAAAATAATATACATGTACAAATCCCCGGTTCTAGAGAACAAACATACATACTTTCTTAAGCACACACAAACACACAAGTAGAGTTTTTTTACAGATGTTATATATACATCAGGGTTCCCCAAATCTTACCCTGGAGGGCCGGAGGACTGCAGAGTTTAGCTCCAACGCTGATCAAACACGCCTGAGCAAGCTAATCAAGGTCTTCATGATCACTAGAAAATCACAGGTGGGTAAGTTTGATTAGGGTTGGACGTAAACTCTGTAGTGTTCCTTAACTCCAGGATAAGATTTGGGGAACCCTGATATACATAGTCATCATTCAGTTATTATTGAAGAGCCACACAGATCCAAAATCGAAACTGACCTGTATTGCAGTGTGTCATGTAGCTGCCCATCAATGTAAACAATGTGCAAAGTAGTTGAACCAAAAACTTTAAAGGCGGAGTCCACGATGTTTGAAAAACGGTTTGGAAAAGGAGACGGGCCGACTACCAAAACACACTTATAGCCAATCAAATCAAATCAAATGCCGGGTTGCGTATGTGTGGGGCGGGTCTATCAACAGAAGGTCCAGATTCTATTGGGGTAGGGGCGTGTTTGTTTAGGTGATTTCAAATATCAACATTGGCTTTCAAACATCATGGACTCCGCCTTTAATACAAGTTATTGGCTTCTAAAGTAGGTCGACTCTTACTCACTGAAACGAGTCGTTATATGGACTGATTCTCCTGCCTGACATTTTCCACGTCACACGAACACTTCCACGTCACACGAGATACTAATCTCCGCCTACAGCCTTGCCTGCGGGAGAAACGAAAACTATGACCTGCCCAAAGCTAGTTAGTGTGTAAACATCATGCTGTGTTTTCAATTTGTGCTGTTTTCACTACCAAAGGAGACATTTTCAAGGAGGGTATACTAAATGTTTGGCTGTGAAGAATCTGTGGTTAAAATTAGGGGTCGATCGATTATCAATCTGGCCGATTATAGACGTCGATATTAAGCATTTTGCCGACTATCAACATCGGACATTTTAAAAGCCTATTTGCCGATAATGTAATTTGATTTGAAATGCACTATTTCGGCTCTGACGCAGCCATGGATTTAGTGAGAGCCGTCGGAACACGGAACAGGGCACTCTATTCAGTTGCCTACAGCAATGCCTGCCCCTCGCCCATCTGATTTGTTGGGAGTCATGAGTCCGGCCAATCAGCGCAGGAGGCTGAAGACACCGCAGAAAGCGCTTGCTAACTCGAGCTGCTTTGCAATGATTTCGCTCTGTGAGTTGACACTGCAATACAAGAGTTTAGCACGCGTTTCAGGCAGTTGACCGAGCTGGCATTTGCACGTCAATGTAAGTCATGTCATTTTAAAAATACAAGCCACTTTAAAGCATAAAGAACTTGACCACTTTGGTCTTCACTCAGTGTGCTCTTATGCACGCGCACACAGCCGCCTGCTTGCAACAAGTAACAGATCAAGTTATTTTTTGCGACTTATTTATTACACAGAAATGTTCATATACACACGGGTATGCTTAAATGCCTGTTTTGAGGACATACAGTTGCAATCAGAAATATTCAACCCCCTCACCTCAAAAAACATTATAGTGATGTTGATAAAAAAATAATAAAAATCTCTTGGAATGTTAAATATTTTGGAAATCTTCTTATACCCAAGGCCCTTCAGATGTGATGAAATAATCTCCTCTCTTAGCTTTTGTGGAAGCTCCTTTGTCTTTCCCATGATTGCAACTCACCTTGAAGACCTTGATGGTTGGAGTTTATATATGCATCACAGCTGAAGCAAAATGGATCGTTATAGAGTTCCTAAAGGCTTAATGAGGTTTCAGCTGCACTTCAGGCCATAAAAACTGTCAGAAAGCTTTAAAAATAACAATATTATATAGGGGTTGAATAATTGTGACATGGCTATCTTAACAAAATATACTATTACACACAAATACTACATCAAACATTTTCTGTTTTGATTTTATGCCTCACTTAACTCATAAAAACTCATCCAAAGCAGAATCCCGCACTTTGAAAAGATTTTTATTTATAAATCCTTAAAACTCTTTGGGGGTTGAATATTTCTGATTGCAACTGTATATACTTAAGGAATAGGCTGTTGAACCAACTAATTGTGCCTATGATATGGTATTAATGTTATAGTTTTATGAAAACATTTGTAGTCTTTTTAAAAACATACAGAATGAAGCTATGAAGGCAATTAAATTAATTACACCTATTACATAATACAAATTGTTTAGTTAATCATTATATCCATATGATTAGGGATGCTCCGATCAGGATTTTTGCAACCAATACAAATTACCGATCTTTTATCTTCGCGATCGGCCGATACCAATTCCAATTTTTTTAGCTGATATGCAAGCTATTTGATGACTGTAACTGTTACATTTTTTTCTAGATAACGTAATACCACAGATGTTGCCTTGGTTATATTACTTACAGTAATTGGGTATATTATTGTTTTAATAGAGAATCAAATAAATTAGCACTCTTCTCCAAAGAGTTATTTAATATCTCTTTAAAAACGTTTGTCTCCTAAGAGTACTGAAAATAAAACACTTCACAGTCTTTACTGTATGTATTAAATATACACACATTCGTATGAAGTATAACAGTTCCTTAGTCAAGAGCAGAGAGTGATTGTATTGAGAGATGAATTATGATACTGTAGCTTTAAGACGTGAGAGAGATCGCTCTGTTCACTTGCACTGATGACAGGCTGCTGTGTGTGCGTGCGGCGGCTGAACGCAGACAAGAGCAGCTGTGAGGAAAATGAACGTTTAAACGCTCAAATGTTGTTATTATTAATATGATTGTTATAATTAACATTTCTTAGAGTCAGAAGAATTAAAAATGTTTCAAAGCATTGAGAGTTTTTGTCAGACCCTGAGTCTTAATTTTGACATTAATTTTCATTTTTACACCAGCCATATCAGTTCAGAATATCAGTTGTCGGTCTACTTGATCAGTAATAATCGGTATCGGCATTGGCTCTGAAAAACACATATCCGTTGACCTCTAGTTAAAATTAATTTTTCACAGAGGGATTTATTAACTCAGACGTTTGGCAATGAAAGATTGTTCAGTACCCACTTTATTTGAAACAACATGCGTCTCCTAACCACAACCTGTAAGTATGAGTATAGCTACATACTTGCTTAAATGAGTGTAAAATGTCTATCATCGTTTTTATTGCCTCGTTGTTTAAACTCGGAGAGTCACGTTAGCAAGCAGTTAACGCATGCTCACTTATTGTTTTGCTATGACACGGTTAGTTTACATAAATGCTTAAATGAGTGTAAAATTGTTAGTTTCTATCGTCGTTTTTACTGCTTGGATTAATGATGAATGATGGAGTTGTTAAACTCTATGGGGCGGTTTTCCGGACAGGGATTAGACTAGTCCTAGACTTAAACACTTTTAAGAGCTCTCCAAACTGAAAACATCTTGCACTGACATATCTTAAAATACATCAGTGCCCTTTGTTTTACCTCAAAATGCACACAGGTAATGTTTTTATTAAGGCATGTTTGTTAAAACTAGTTATATTTCCAAATTAAACTAAGGCCTAGTCCTGGATTAAGCCAACCCTGGTCCGGGAAACTGCCCATATATACTGTCAGAGAGTCACGTTAGCAAGCGGCTAGCGCATGCTCACTTAGGTTTTGATATGACCCAGTTAGCTAACATAAATGCTTAAATGGGTGTAAAATGTTAGTTTTTGGTTGTCGTTTTTATTGCTTGGATTAATGATGAATGATGTGTATTAATGTCGATTAGGGATGCAGCGATTAACCGGTTTCACTATTAACCGCACTTTAAAATGTCAGGGTTAAGTAACCGTAAAGTTTTCACTACACTGCGTGTTTTTGTTTCACGCACGCACAGACAAACCAGATCCACGAACCACCAAGAGGCGCATGCATCATGATGCACTGTATGACAAAGCTCCGCGTTCAAAAGAATATGTGGCCGCGTGACGTGTCTCTTGGTTGTTCGTGCATCTGGTTTGTGTGAGTGTGTATGTGTGTGTGTGTGCGTGCGTGCGTGCGTGTGTGTGTGTGTGTGTGTGTGTGCGCGCACTTACATGAGTACGTGAAAGAGCCAAACTCCATGTCTGTACAGCATTAAAAACTTCCTGCTCGTGGATCAAACCTGGGCGGGGCTCCTGGTGGTCTGACTGCATTTCCTTAGGTTGAATTCTTTTAACGCGTTTATGATTAATTAATGAATAGCTTGAGTTAACATGTTAATCTTGCCACCCCTAATATTTATATTTTATTTTTGTGTAATATAAAGCTACACCTGTCAAAATGACTCGCAGTACCTGGTCCAGGATGACCCTGTGTTATTATTCGTTTTGAGAACGACTTAATGAATTCGTTTTACTTCAAACAAACCAAAATAATATACATTTATTCAGTCCAAATGTAAAATTACATTTATTCAAAAGATCATTAAAATGAATAGCCTATAGGTTTCAAAAGACACCTATAATGTTTAAGTCAAAGCCAGCTAAGTTATTATTATTATCATTTGTCCAAGAATTGTAGAAAAATACACAAACTGAAAATACAGAAGAATTTAGCAATTGTTAAAAAATTTATTCATGTGATTTTATACATTAATGTTGTAAAAGAAATGAATTCTTAATAACCGTAAAACCGTGATTATTTATCAGACTATAACCGCACCATCAAAATCTATAATCGCTGCATCCTTAATGTCGATAATGTCTTCTCAGTAAATCATGTTAGCACTAGGTCAATACATGTTGCACTATTGTTGGTCTGTGCCACTGATCTGTGGTCTGCGCGGAGACTCTGTCAGTTGTCCAATCAAAGCAGTGTAGGCTACTGAAAGGTGGGGTGTAAGCAGACTAAGTCGTTGAATGGCTTCACACGAATAGTTGGGGGATCTCTGAGAAATGGGTTAATTTTAAATGTATATTTTGAGAAAATTACAGTGTGTTTTGACCTTGCATGCGTTTAAACCTGTTGTCCGGGACTAATAAACAGTGATAGGACGCTTAAAATTGTCATCTTACTGGCTCTTTACTTAATGTTTAAAATGTTTTAAATATTTTTTGTTTCAATGAAATGATTCAAAAAAAATATTTTTAATACAAACATGGCTTGAATTGCCTTTAATTCATTATGTCATGTCAAGAATAGCGTTTTACAATATTAATAACTATAGATTTATATCTAAATTAGCTATATAGTATGTAATATTATTTGTAATTACTGTAATAAGTAAAAAAATTAATCTGTCAATATAGGTATTACAGTAAAATACACTAAAAATAAACAAGAAATAGACGTGCTGCCAGTACTGTAAAAATACAGGGAAATTGTTAACAGATGATAAATCATGAGGTGAAAATTTACACCTAGAGGACAGTTGGTACAGTGCTGCAAAAGCTATGAAGTAAGGGTGTACAAAGGATTTAAACCTTGCTGTTTTCTTATAACATGTATGTGTACTTGGTGTATGACTACAGGCTGCTTTTGCATATTTATATTTTTTGTCTTTCCATTTTTACAGGTGGAGTAATGGAGTAAAGATGCAACGGAGCAGCTGATAAGAAAACATGCTTAAGACCATCTTAAACGTGCACCATCAAGAAAGGGAGGGGTACACAATAAACATTTTTTTTAACATTACTTTTTGAATAGATGCACTTTTTAAATTTTTTTTTAAAGTATATATATTGTTTATTTATGTTGTTTTTAAATGTTATAATTGTATTGTTTTTATTTGTTGTATTTAGCTTTTATGCATTTGTACACACACAAACACACAACCACATTTATACAAAATAAGTTTTGAATAAATACGTTTAATGGAGTGCAAAGTGTGAGTCTTTATTTAGCTAAATGATGTCTAAAATGAGTCTGCAGTTGACGTTATAAGACGTTGAAAATATGTCCACAATGACCACATTTCAACTAAATTTGGACCTTAAAAAGACGTCCTATGGATGTCATTATTGGACGTCCAAAAGACGTCAGAAAAAGACGTCGGAAAACCTTTCATTCTGCACCCTGATGGGGACGTCTTTTCAACGTCTTTATTGGACGTCAGAAAAAGACGTCGGAAAACCTTTCATTCTGCTCCCTGATGGGGACGTCTTTTCAACGTCCGACAAAGATGTTGAAAAGACGTCTTTTGGACATACTTTTGCTCAGTGGGCTATGTCAAAAGACAAGGATGGGTTTGAAATAAAATTCATAAATTCATTCAAAGGTGAGTAATACAGGCCTGCATTTAAACCAACCCTGCTCCTTGAGATCTTAAGCGTTTGATATTTTGATCTTTCAGCCCTTAGGTGATTTGTGTCACTTTCAACCGGTCGGTGTGCTTCCACTAAACATAACTAATATCTGTGCATAAATTTAGAGGAGTATTACATGTAAATATTTAGTAGATTGTGGTCTCTTCCTATCTAGCAATTTGTGTTTATATTAAAACTAAAACTTTGATTGTATTTATAAAAGTTCTGTTGCATTTTATGAAGTTTATTGACCTGGCTCCCGTGATTTTCAGTTAAAGAGCTTCAGAAAAGGTCACGTGATTTCCGGAAAGGGAACCTAGGGACCATCAATGCTCACTGCTTTTTGTGTTGCATTGTAAGAATTTTTGGTAATGGACGTTTTAGTGCACTGGAAGGATTTTGCGATAAGGACAGCCCTTAAAATGGACAACTCCCTGCTTAGTGCCCTGACTACTAGACAAGGGAGCTGAGTGAGGCACAGCCTATGTTACTTCATACTTCAGTTCCAACCCTTCTCCAACACACCTGCCTTTCATTATCAATGGACTCTATGCACAGCGGCGCTTGACATATTTCCGGTGAAATCTCAGGATGGTGGACTACTTCCACCAGTCGTAGAGCGCAATGATATTCAGGAACATTCGTTGCCAAAACAACACAGCTAATTTTGTTGATGGTTGTTTTATTTACATAGATATAACTCCACACTTAATACCATAATGACATTAAAACGTATGAAAGTATTTTTTTTAAAGTCGGGAGGACAGAATGTCTAGCCACCACTGCTGTGTGTCATAGTGTTTACAGCATTAGACTCACTTGAAAGCATGACAACTTCTGCACTGCTACCCTGTATCTGCATTACCACTAGTTTTAGCTAGAAATTACACTGATAACAGTACTAGTCATCTGTTGTTGATAAACTTATGAATTTGGTTTAATTGTTGTCATCAGTACTAGCGAAGATAACATCTGTGGTTATACAAGGTAAAAATTAAAACAGTAAAAACTCTTTATTTTGCGTATTTATGTATGCTTTATTTATATCAAATGCAAAAGACAAATAGAAAATGAATATCAATGACAACAAGAATAACTTCAGAGAAAAATATAACACACATACAACAAACTAAATACACAGGGTATTAAAATAAACAAACTACACCAGTGATAAACAAATAATGAAAAAAAAATATAGATTTCAAAAACGGACTTTACCATAGTCAATATTCCTTTTGCTTTGTTCTTTACATCCTCTAATGTTTCAAGATACTTACTTAAAAATAACCAAGTAAAAATGTTTTGACAATCGACGTGAATACCAAAATAAAACCGTAAAAAACTCAGAACAGTTCTCAAAACGTCACATTTAAGCTATTAGTCCTGCTGCAGTTTGTGTTGCTTTATACTCGTATACTATAGCACTAACAGTGAGATCTCATTTGTTTCTCTTATTTGACCTGACACTGTAACACAAGACATTATTATATTACTAACGTGATTAGCCTGCTGGACAAGTTCATCAGTTGGTTCAGCTGTGTTTGATTGGGTTGGAGCTGAACTCTGTAGGCCAGAAGATTTCCAGGAGCATGGCTGGAAAACACTGGATTAAATATTGTTTTAACATGGCCCTTTTTCCTGACTGCTCTTTGTTAGGTCGGGGTGTCTTCAGTTGTCGTCACTTTCAAAAGGGTGATTTTCTTTTTGAGTATCGAGGACAAGTCTTAACTAAGGAGGAATATGAACGAAGACATAGTGAACTTGAAGTCTTTTTGTTTGAGTTTCGTTTTGATGGAAGACAACTATGGTATGTATATTATTTTACTCAATTTACAATTTCTTCCAAACATTCATAGTCACATTCATAGCCACATGACGTTCATCCAAAAACATGATTAATTATTCAGTAAAACTTGCATTTACTTAATGTATGATTCAGTCAGTGTTATTACACCTTTTAGTTAGCATTGTGTTCTTGCTGTTTCAGGGTTGATGCTTCCAAAGATGATGGCTCTTTAGGGAGACTTGTCAACGATGATCATGTGAACCCCAACAGTAAAATAAAAATCATTACTGTGAACAGAAAGCCCCATCTTTGCTTATTTGCAGTAAAGAACATCAGTCCTGGGGATGAGATTATGTATAACTATGGGGATTCTGACTGGCCATGGAGAAACAAGGTATTTATAAAGAGTGTGAATTTTTTAGCAGAATTAAATTTTAACAATGTTTGCAAATGGACATGGCAAAGTGTAGTTAGGGGTCTTCATTTTGAATGTGCACAGGTAACTTCTGAGACAGAACAACAGTCACACCGTTCGATAAACTGTGCAGGAGACAATGATGGAACACAGAAGGTATTTGTTTGTAAAGTGTAAATGAGCAATTTACCTCAAGTTTAATCCTATTTATACTTATTTTGATGATAGACAAACTGTTTTAGCAGGACACTTTGTATTCAAGCATGTTAATGTGTTAATACTTCTTCATTTTGAATGTGCACAGGTAACTTCTGAGACAGAACAACAGTCACACCGTTCGATAAACTGTGCAGGAGACAATGATGGAACACAGAAGGTATTTGTTTGTAAAGTGTAAATGAGTAATTTACCTCAAGTTTAATCCTATTTATACTTATTTTGATGATAGACAAACTGTTTTAGCAGGACACTTTGTATTCAAGCATGTTAATGTGTTAATGCTTCTTCATTTTGAATGTGCACAGGTAACTTCTGAGACAGAACAACAGTCACACCGTTCGATAAACTGTGCAGGAGACAATGATGGAACACAGAAGGTATTTGTTTGTAAAGTGTAAATGAGCAATTTACCTCAAGTTTAATCCTATTTATACTTATTTTGATGATAGACAAACTGTTTTAGCAGGACACTTTGTATTCAAGCATGTTAATGTGTTAATACTTCTTCATTTTGAATGTGCACAGGTAACTTCTGAGACAGAACAACAGTCACACCGTTCGATAAACTGTGCAGGAGACAATGATGGAACACAGAAGGTATTTGTTTGTAAAGTGTAAATGAGCAATTTACCTCAAGTTTAATCCTATTTATACTTATTTTGATGATAGACAAACTGTTTTAGCAGGACACTTTGTATTCAAGCATGTTAATGTGTTAATACTTCTTCATTTTGAATGTGCACAGGTAACTTCTGAGACAGAACAACAGTCACACCGTTCGATAAACTGTGCAGAAGACAATGATGGAACACAGAAGGTATTTGTTTGTAAAGTGTAAATGAGTAATTTACCTCAAGTTTAATCCTATTTATACTTATTTTGATGATAGACAAACTGTTTTAGCAGGACACTTTGTATTCAAGCATGTTAATGTGTTAATACTTCTTCATTTTGAATGTGCACAGGTAACTTCTGAGACAGAACAACAGTCACACCGTTCGATAAACTGTGCAGGAGACAATGATGGAACACAGAAGGTATTTGTTTGTAAAGTGTAAATGAGCAATTTACCTCAAGTTTAATCCTATTTATACTTATTTTGATGATAGACAAACTGTTTTAGCAGGACACTTTGTATTCAAGCATGTTAATGTGTTAATACTTTTTCATTTTGAATGTGCACAGGTAACTTCTGAGACAGAACAACAGTCACACCGTTCGATAAACTGTGCAGGAGACAATGATGGAACACAGAAGGTATTTGTTTGTAAAGTGTAAATGAGCAATTTACCTCAAGTTTAATCCTATTTATACTTATTTTGATGATAGACAAACTGTTTTAGCAGGACACTTTGTATTCAAGCATGTTAATGTGTTAATACTTCTTCATTTTGAATGTGCACAGGTAACTTCTGAGACAGAACAACAGTCACACCGTTCGATAAACTGTGCAGGAGACAATGATGGAACACAGAAGGTATTTGTTTGTAAAGTGTAAATGAGTAATTTACCTCAAGTTTAATCCTATTTATACTTATTTTGATGATAGACAAACTGTTTTAGCAGGACACTTTGTATTCAAGCATGTTAATGTGTTAATACTTTTTCATTTTGAATGTGCACAGGTAACTTCTGAGACAGAACAACAGTCACACCGTTCGATAAACTGTGCAGGAGACAATGATGGAACACAGAAGGTATTTGTTTGTAAAGTGTAAATGAGCAATTTACCTCAAGTTTAATCCTATTTATACTTATTTTGATGATAGACAAACTGTTTTAGCAGGACACTTTGTATTCAAGCATGTTAATGTGTTAATACTTCTTCATTTTGAATGTGCACAGGTAACTTCTGAGACAGAACAACAGTCACACCGTTCGATAAACTGTGCAGGAGACAATGATGGAACACAGAAGGTATTTGTTTGTAAAGTGTAAATGAGTAATTTACCTCAAGTTTAATCCTATTTATACTTATTTTGATGATAGACAAACTGTTTTAGCAGGACACTTTGTATTCAAGCATGTTAATGTGTTAATACTTCTTCATTTTGAATGTGCACAGGTAACTTCTGAGACAGAACAACAGTCACACCATTCGATAAACTGTGCAGGAGACAATGATGGAACACAGAAGGTATTTGTTTGTAAAGTATAAATGAGTAATTTACCTCAAGTTTAATCCTATTTATACTTATTTTGATGATAGACAAACTGTTTTAGCAGGACACTTTGTATTCAAGCATGTTAATGTGTTAATACTTCTTCATTTTGAATGTGCACAGGTAACTTCTGAGACAGAACAACAGTCACACCGTTCGATAAACTGTGCAGGAGACAATGATGGAACATAGAAGGTATTTGTTTGTAAAGTGTAAATGAGTAATGATTAATGTACCTCAGGTTTAATCCTATTTACACTTATTTTGATGATAGACAAACTGTTTTAGCAGGACACTTTGTATTCAAGCATGTTAATGTGTTAATTCTTCTTCATTTTGAATGTGCACAGGTAACTTCTGAGACAGAACAACAGTCACACCGTTCGATAAACTGTGCTGGAGACAATGATGGAACACAGAAGGTATTTGTTTGTAAAGTGTAAATGAGTAATTTACCTCAAGTTTAATCCTATTTATACTTATTTTGATGATAGACAAACTGTTTTAGCAGGACACTTTGTATTCAAGCATGTTAATGTGTTAATACTTCTACATTTTGAATGTGCACAGGTAACTTCTGAGACAGAACAACAGTCACACCATTCGATAAACTGTGCTGGAGACAATGATGGAACACAGAAGGTATTTGTTTGTAAAGTGCTTCTGTAATGAATGAATATGTTTGTATGAACAAGATTTTTCAGGATGAGGTAACCCTGCTCCTGGAGAGCCATTGTCCTGCAGAGTTCCCCTAATTAAACACTTCTGCTACTTTTTAAGTGGTTGGATATTTAGAAATTGTTAGCAGTTTTAAAACGACGTATTTGATTTTGTAAAAAGTTTGTACGACTGCACTGTATACTTTATTTGTTAATAGCAGACGTTTAGTGTTTCTGCTTTTACAGTTAGATCAAACCTTCTTTTGCGTGTTCATGTGTCCCCGTAATGAATCGTGGTGTCTGTTGTCAGGAACGGGTAGACGTTCAGTGTTTCTGCTTTTACAGTTAGATCAAACCTTCTTTTGTGTGTTCATGTGTCCCCGTAATGAATCGTGGTGTCTGTTGTCAGGAACGGGTAGACGTTTAGTGTTTCTGCTTTTACAGTTAGATCAAACCTTCTTTTGCGTGTTCATGTGTCCCCGTAATGAATCGTGGTGTCTGTTGTCAGGAACGGGTAGACGTTCAGTGTTTCTGCTTTTACAGTTAGATCAAACCTTCTTTTGCGTGTTCATGTGTCCCCGTAATGAATCGTGGTGTCTGTTGTCAGGAACGGGTAGACGTTCAGTGTTTCTGCTTTTACAGTTAGATCAAACCTTCTTTTGCGTGTTCATGTGTCCCCGTAATGAATCGTGGTGTCTGTTGTCAGGAACGGGTAGACGTTCAGTGTTTCTGCTTTTACAGTTAGATCAAACCTTCTTTTGCGTGTTCATGTGTCCCCGTAATGAATCGTGGTGTCTGTTGTCAGGAATGGGTAGACGTTCAGTGTTTCTGCTTTTACAGTTAGATCAAACCTTCTTTTGTGTGTTCATGTGTCCCCGTAATGAATCGTGGTGTCTGTCGTCAGGAATGGGTTAGACGTTCAGTGTTTCTGCTTTTACAGTTAGATCAAACCTTCTTTTGCGTGTTCATGTGTCCCCGTAATGAATCGTGGTGTCTGTTGTCAGGAACGGGTAGACGTTCAGTGTTTCTGCTTTTACAGTTAGATCAAACCTTCTTTTGTGTGTTCATGTGTCCCCGTAATAAATCGCAGTGTCTGTCGTCAGGAATGGGTAGACGTTCAGTGTTTCTGCTTTTACAGTTAGATCAAACCTTCTTTTGTGTGTTCATGTGTCCCCGTAATGAATCGTGGTGTCTGTCGTCAGGAATGGGTAGACGTTCAGTGTTTCTGCTTTTACAGTTAGATCAAACCTTCTTTTGTGTGTTCATGTGTCCCCGTAATGAATCGTGGTGTCTGTCGTCAGGAATGGGT
Source organism: Paramisgurnus dabryanus (assembly GCF_030506205.2). Taxonomy (NCBI): domain Eukaryota; kingdom Metazoa; phylum Chordata; class Actinopteri; order Cypriniformes; family Cobitidae; genus Paramisgurnus; species Paramisgurnus dabryanus. The sequence goes on from NC_133346.1 coordinate 28,922,498, forward strand.
AGACGTTCAGTGTTTCTGCTTTTACAGTTAGATCAAACCTTCTTTTGTGTGTTCATGTGTCCCCGTAATGAATCGTGGTGTCTGTCGTCAGGAATGGGTAGATGTTCAGTGTTTCTGCTTTTACAGTTAGATCAAACCTTCTTTTGTGTGTTCACGTGTCCCCGTAATGAATCGTGGTGTCTGTCGTCAGGAAGGGGTAGACGTTCAGTGTTTCTGCTTTTACAGTTAGATCAAACCTTCTTTTGTGTGTTCATGTGTCCCCGTAATGAATCGTGGTGTCTGTTGTCAGGAACGGGTAGACGTTCAGTGTTTCTGCTTTTACAGTTAGATCAAACCTTCTTTTGCGTGTTCATGTGTCCCCGTAATGAATCGTGGTGTCTGTTGTCAGGAACGGGTAGACGTTCAGTGTTTCTGCTTTTACAGTTAGATCAAACCTTCTTTTGCGTGTTCATGTGTCCCCGTAATGAATCGTGGTGTCTGTCGTCAGGAATGGGTAGACGTTCAGTGTTTCTGCTTTTACAGTTAGATCAAACCTTCTTTTGCGTGTTCATGTGTCCCCGTAATGAATCGTGGTGTCTGTTGTCAGGAACGGGTAGACGTTCAGTGTTTCTGCTTTTACAGTTAGATCAAACCTTCTTTTGCGTGTTCATGTGTCCCCGTAATGAATCGCGGTGTCTGTCGTCAGGAACGGGTAGACGTTCAGTGTTTCTGCTTTTACAGTTAGATCAAACCTTCTTTTGTGTGTTCATGTGTCCCCGTAATGAATCGTGGTGTCTGTTGTCAGGAACGGGTAGACGTTCAGTGTTTCTGCTTTTACAGTTAGATCAAACCTTCTTTTGCGTGTTCATGTGTCCCTGTAATGAATCGTGGTGTCTGTTGTCAGGAACGGGTAGACGTTCAGTGTTTCTGCTTTTACAGTTAGATCAAACCTTCTTTTGCGTGTTCATGTGTCCCCGTAATGAATCGTGGTGTCTGTTGTCAGGAACGGGTAGACGTTCAGTGTTTCTGCTTTTACAGTTAGATCAAACCTTCTTTTGCATGTTCATGTGTCCCCGTAATGAATCGTGGTGTCTGTCGTCAGGAATGGGTAGACGTTCAGTGTTTCTGCTTTTACAGTTAGATCAAACCTTCTTTTGTGTGTTCATGTGTCCCCGTAATGAATCGTGGTGTCTGTTGTCAGGAACGGGTAGACGTTCAGTGTTTCTGCTTTTACAGTTAGATCAAACCTTCTTTTGCGTGTTCATGTGTCCCCGTAATGAATCGCGGTGTCTGTCGTCAGGAATGGGTAGACGTTCAGTGTTTCTGCTTTTACAGTTAGATTAAACCTTCTTTTGTGTGTTCATGTGTCCCCGTAATGAATCGTGGTGTCTGTTGTCAGGAACGGGTAGACGTTCAGTGTTTCTGCTTTTACAGTTAGATCAAACCTTCTTTTGCGTGTTCATGTGTCCCCGTAATGAATCGTGGTGTCTGTTGTCAGGAATGGGTAGACGTTCAGTGTTTCTGCTTTTACAGTTAGATCAAACCTTCTTTTGTGTGTTCATGTGTCCCCGTAATGAATCGTGGTGTCTGTCGTCAGGAATGGGTTAGACGTTTAGTGTTTCTGCTTTTACAGTTAGATCAAACCTTCTTTTGCGTGTTCATGTGTCCCCGTAATGAATCGTGGTGTCTGTCGTCAGGAATGGGTAGACGTTCAGTGTTTCTGCTTTTACAGTTAGATCAAACCTTCTTTTGTGTGTTCATGTGTCCCCGTAATGAATCGTGGTGTCTGTTGTCAGGAACGGGTAGACGTTCAGTGTTTCTGCTTTTACAGTTAGATCAAACCTTCTTTTGTGTGTTCATGTGTCCCCGTAATGAATCGTGGTGTCTGTCGTCGGGAATGGGTAGACGTTCAGTGTTTCTGCTTTTACAGTTAGATCAAACCTTCTTTTGTGTGTTCATGTGTCCCCATAATGAATTGTGGTGTCTGTTGTCAGGAACGGGTAGACGTTCAGTGTTTCTGCTTTTACAGTTAGATCAAACCTTCTTTTGTGTGTTCATGTGTCCCCGAATGAATCGTGGTGTCTGTCGTCAGGAATGGGTTAGACGTTCAGTGTTTCTGCTTTTACAGTTAGATCAAACCTTCTTTTGTGTGTTCATGTGTCCCCGTAATGAATCGTGGTGTCTGTTGTCAGGAATGGGTAGACGTTCAGTGTTTCACAAAATTTAGGTGCACTCTAATTTTTGACCGCATCGGATTTATAGTTCACCCAAAACTGAAAATTCTGTCATCATTTACTCACTCTCATTTTGTTACAAACCTGTATAAATGTCTTTGTTCTGGTGAACATGAATGAAAATATTTTGAGGAATGTTTGTAACCAAACCATTCATGAGCCCCATTTACTTCCATAGTATTATTTTTTCCTACTATAGAAGTGAATGGGGCTCATGCTTGGTTTGTTTATTAACATTCCTCAAAATATCTTGCTACGTGTTTATCAGAACAAAGACATTTATATAGGTTTGTAACAAAATGAGGAAGAGTTAATGATGACAGAATTTTCATTTTTGAGTGAACTGTCCCTTTAACACCGCAAGTTTAGCGCCAATGGTGGTTTAATACAGAATATAAACATGTAGGCTATTTTATAATTTTCATGTTGTCATTCCATTTTCCTTATACGATTCATGCACAGTCCTGTTTGATAACCCGCATCCGCGCGAAATAACACTTAAAATATTTGTTAAAATAACACTTGACCCGTTATCCGACATCACCATCAATTTCATACCCGCCCGTTTTACATAAAGACTGCGACCGGCCGCACCGCAAATCGTTAAGTAAGTAGAAACCTTTAAAGATCTTCATGCAGAACATTGACAGAAATAAGCACAGGGCTAATATATTAACTAAATATATTAACATTTAATGCGAAACTTTGTGAGGTTCGGCAGATTGACAGCTGAGCGGTCAGCAGTATTTGAACACTCATACGCGCTGCGCTTATATTTATAATTGACTTATAAATTGATGATATGATTGCAGTGATTCCAAAGGGATGTCCAAACTAAACTCAAGTAGAATGTTAAATGTTTAAAGTTTAATGTCTCTTTCTTGCTGCCTGTAAACCCGCACCGGCGTAATCATCATGTTCTATTCATTTTAATGCTTTTTGCGCATAAACTAAAGCCTTGGGGGGAATTATTTATAAATTAGTCAACAACGCAAATCAAGGAATGAATTTATTTCTCTATTTAAGACAATCTGGCAGGGGGGTAATAGCGATACAGTAAACACCGAAAAGTCAGATTAGATTTGGAAGTAAGATTATGAAGAAAGCTGTCCTGACTCCTGGCTTTTTTTCTATAAATTGGGCGCACGCGACATTGCTGTTCGGGGTTACGTTCAAATAATTTTCTTCAAAAGAATTATGCTCTGGCTCTGACTCGATTGTAAGAGGCTCATTACCTAATTCCGTCTTCAAATTCGGACCAGGACTGATGTGACGGGAGGTTGATGTCAGAGCATTGGTTATGATCTTCGGACGGATCAGGCATTAACTCTGTTTATCTGACGGACCAAGGCTACTCACCTCTCTCTGTCTCTCTCTCTGACTGGAGAACACACGCATTTTTAAACGTACACACACATAGATCTGGACCATGGCTTTTCCCTCGAACTCCTGGTCGCACCAGTGCGACCTGATATTTTTTTAAGTAGCACCATTGAGAAATTAGGTCGCATGTGCGACCAAATTGGTCGCGCTCTCGAGCCCTGACCTTGGTTTTTGTTTACATACGTCTCTTTGTGAAATCCTGGTGGTGTTGTTTGCATCTTGTAGGATGAGTATGTTAATCTTTTAACATCAGTTTGGAGTTTTTCACTTAGGGTGTGATAATTCGATAGAAATTTTGTTAAATGTAAATAAATTTCAGTCATCTGTGTTAATACATTTTTAAATACTTTTTCAACAGAAGTGCCAACATGTTGTAGTCTCCTCGGTAGTATCCAGCTTGGATAAATGTGAGAGCTGTACTGGACCATATTCTGCCTTTAAGTGGATTGGCGTGAAATGTCAGAGTAAGTATTTTGTCTAAGAAAATATATTTGCTTTGTCAGACTTTTCAGTGTTTTCAAGCCAAAATTAATGATACATATGATTGAGGTAAGCATTCCTATGCTTCTCAGTTGTTCATTTGTACGTCCATGTCAGTCACACTTTATGTTGATAGGCCACTTAAAGACATTAAACTAACAATAAATAACTTTGCAACTATGTCAACTAACACTCATTAAAGTATTAGAAAACTGTAAAGCATAGGGTTAGGGAAGGGATTAAAGTTCGTGGAATAAGTTGACATGTAATTGCAAAGATACTTATAGTCAGTACAATGTCTGATGGGGAGCCGTCACAATAAAGGTTTGAGTATTAGGATGCTGTCCGGTTACTTTAAAATTGGCAGTTGATAAGTAGTTGCAAAGTTACTTATAATTAGTAAAATGTCTAAAGTGGACTATCGAAATAGTGATACCTCCATTTATGTATTGGTCCATTTTTTTTTCAATATTTTTTCTTTCTGTCTTTCAAACTCTCCATCTATTTGCTGTTTGACTCTAGAGAATCTGTAACAGAACATAGAGATTAGGAAATTTTAATATTCTAAATAAAATTAAATGCATATGAGTGAATTACATGAACCAACCTTGTTATTACACTTTCTGTCTAGTTTGTTGCCGCTTTTGGCATAAAACCTGCTATGATAAAAATGTGGTGCTTCAATCTGACCCTATTACATCAGTAAGTATTTGTTTAAACTAAACTAAATTAGAAAAAAGTTCAGATGCAAAGGCTGCTAAACACCACCACTGTCTAAAATAAGATAATGATTGTAACTGTATGCCCTTGACATGTATTATAATATTCATCAAATACACTTACTCCTGCCCTCAGGCCATTCAGAAATGCTAGGTTTTAGGCAAAAGCCATTAAGAATATGATTAAAAAATGCTATTTAAAAAACATCATACCAGACGCACTTAGTAGGTTTTGCATCTGAACTCTTCATATATACTCAAATAGAAATAAACTATTTTAAGTAATGTTTTGATATGTGTATATATATTTTTTCCTTTTCAGAATTCTGAAGAATGCAGCAATGAGTCCGATCAGGACTATGTACCTGATTTTGGTTCAGACCATTCTGAGGAGAGCACAGTGTCTGAATGTTCTAAACAATCTACTGCAAAAATTGAAAAAGGCAGACAATGCCAAGAACGCCTCAAAGGTAGAGACTCACTGAATCCATTCTCCACAGCACAGGCTGAACTGTTGTGTAGTAAAAGCAAGAATGTTCAAGTGTCAGGAACTCACAACGAAGCAAGGATTGGTAATACAGGGGACACATCTGTTGAGAATATCACAGGTTCTGTGGAAGATCAATGTGTACAGCCCTCAAATATATCTTCTTCAGTAACCAAGAAGAATTACTGCTTCATTTGTGGAAAACCACAATCAAAATATTCACGACACTTAAAAGTTCACGAGAAAACAAATGTGGAAGTTGTTCGGGCTTTGGCTCTGCCTAAACACTCCAAAGAGCGTAAACAATTGCTTCACAAACTGAGAAACCAAGGGAACTACGAACACAATACAGATGTTTTGACAAGTGGGACTGGATTGTTAAAAATCAGACGTAAACCAAAGAAAAAATTTAGTTCAAAAGATTATGTACATTGTATGTATTGCCATGCCATGTTTCTGCGGAGAGACCTGTGGAGACATGTTCGTAATTGTCCTTCCAAACCAGTGGAAGGTGGGGCAGGGCCAGGAAAAAACAGGGTTTTGCATTTGGCATCATTGTCGGATTCAACTCTGTGTCAACAAATATCACAGGGTGTTTGGAAGTTGTTAACTCTGATGAAAGATGATATAATTTCTGCTGCTGTCCGGAGTGACTTCTGCATTCTTCAACTGGCTCAGTCATTTTTCAACAAACACGGACAAGATCCAACCAAATTTGACTACATTCGTCAGAAGCTCCGGGAAGTTGGTCGACTTCTGCTGGTCCTGCGAAGAGAATTTTCTATTCAGACTCTTGAGGATGCTATAAGACCTGCAAATTTTAAGGTAGTTGTCCAGGCTGTCAAGAAGGTGTCTGGGTTTGATGAAAATAAACATTCCTACCAGACTCCAAGTCTTGCTCTAAAGTTAGGCCACTCATTACATAAGATAAGTGACATTATACACTGCAAAGCTCTAATGGCAGATGACAGTGAGGGGATAAAGTCAAGTCAGACTTTCAAAAAACTGTATAATGCAAAGTGGTCTGAACTTGTTTCTCACACGGCTTTGAACACCTTGCATGAGGGGCACTTCAACAAACCATCCACCCTCCCTTTCACAGAGGATGTACAACGTCTTCACCAGCATCTTGAAATGATTGCTGGTTCAACATCTGATAAGTTGACAGAAATGCCATCAGCACAAGTGTATGCAGAACTTTGCAAAGCAACTCTAGCTAAAATAATTCTTTTCAATCGAAGACGGGGCGGAGAGGTTGCAAAGATGCAACTTAAAAGTTTCCAAGAGAGGGACACGGCTCCTCTACATAAAGATGTTGCTGTTGGTCTCACAAAGTTTGAACAAAAACTTTGTGCACATTTCAGTCGGGTGGAAATTAAAGGCAAGAGGGGGCGGAAAGTGGCAGTCTTGCTTTCACCGGACATGGTTAATGACTTAACTCAACTCATAAGCAGAAGAACAGAGTGCGGAGTTCCAGAAGAAAACACATTCCTCTTTGCAAGACCCAACTGTTTGACTCCTTATCGAGGTCAAGACTGCCTGAGGATTTATGCAGATGAGTGTGGTGCAAAAAATCCTGAACTCCTCAGGTCTACACAGTTACGTAAACATGTTGCCACTTTATCACAGGTTCTAAACCTTAAAAACCACGAATTGGACCAAGTTGCAGATTTTTTGGGCCACGATATTCGTGTTCATAGAGAGTACTACAGGCTGCCTGAGGCTACAACACAGCTGGCCAAAATATCCAAACTATTACTCGCAATGGAGAAAGGCTCACTCACAGATCTTCAGGGCAAAACACTGGAAGAGATGGAAATTGAAGGTAATACTGTTAAAGTGGTTGCAAATTAGATTTTTTTGTAGTTTTTTGCCCAAGATTGTTACATACTGTACAGACCATAGATGATTAACAAAATAGTATTCATTTAGTTTTTGAAAGTGATCATAGTGTTATTTTTTTATCTCTAATATTTGCAGTTCTACACTTATTTGATTACTCAAATTACTTGTTTTAGATCACATAGACTTTACAGATTCTGAGCAAAGTGAAGACAGTGAAGCTTCAGAGACCGATCCACAGACCCAAACAGTAATGGGTAAAAGCAAATAACACGCATGTCAAATCATTAAATTCAGCATAAGATGTACCAGATAATGGTGCAAGATTATATTGTGGTTCAGATACAGTATACAGTATGGTCATTGTAAACAAAGTAATATGGTCAATATTTCCCAGTAATTGTAGAAAAAATAGATGTTAATAGTTTGTCGGATTATTAGTTTGTTTTCATAATTTTCTAATTCACAGATGATTTTGACTCTGCTTTAGAAGGCTCATCTGAAGGTATGACGAGTAATTCTAATCCTTAATTACTAATCCAATTTAAATTTTCACTTTATTGTTTACATATTTTAATTAAACTTTTATTATCTCCTTTTAGTTTGTTTTACTGTATATGTATTTAATGCCTGGAAAATGCCTTCTGAATTGCTTTAGATGTTGATCTGATTTCATTTATACTTTTGTCATTTTCAGAACAACGGGGGTGGTTTTCTGGATGGGGATTAGACTAGTACTAAACTAAAATAAATGTAAGAGCCGTCCAAACTCAAAACAACTTGCACTGACTATCTTAAAATACTTCAGTGCCTCTTGTCCTGGCTTAAGCCGATTCCTGTCCGGGAAACCACCCTATAAGCAATATATTTAGGATTATTTGTCCAAGTTTTTTCAGTTTTTCTGTTTTGTTTTTTAGCAATTAACCAACCCACTAGTAAGAAGGATAAAAAGCACGCCAGGCGCGAAAAGTGTGAACAACCTGGTAAAACTTGCACAGACACACATACTCCGAACACTACTACGAATTCATGTACATTGAGATCTAAAGTACAAGTTAATAGAATGAAATTGTGTTTGTGCATGAAATGTTTGATATGTGACACTTGAACTTTATACTAATGTTATACTATTCATAACACAGGACTGAAGAAAGCAAGGCGACCTGTTGAGGAACCTCCAGGGACTTCATACGGTATAAACATCCACCTCATTCAACCAGCATGTTTAAGTGAGGTTTGAGTCCTTTTCTGTAGTCCTTGAACTTCTGTTTCTTATAGTATTTTATTTTTCTAATTCACAGATGATTTTGACTCTGCTTTAGAAGGCTCATCTGAAGGTATGACGAGTAATTCTAATCCTTAATTACTAATCCAATTTAAATTTTCACTTTATTGTTTACATATTTTAATTAAACTTTTATTATCTCCTTTTAGTTTGTTTTACTGTATATGTATTTAATGCCTGGAAAATGCCTTCTGAATTGCTTTAGATGTTGATCTGATTTCATTTATACTTTTGTCATTTTCAGAACAACGGGGGTGGTTTTCTGGATGGGGATTATATCTTAAAATACTTCAGTGCCTCTTGTCCTGGCTTAAGCCGATTCCTGTCCGGGAAACCACCCTATAAGCAATATATTTAGGATTATTTGTCCAAGTTTTTGTTATGATGGTGGTGTAGGATGAACCCAAGTGCAGACAGCTGGTAACTTAAAGACTTTTATTATATGAAACAAAACAGAAAACAAAACCCACGAGGGGGCAAAACAACATAAACAAGATACTAAAACAGATGGAGTGGACACTAAACAGAACAAGATACAAATCTACACTGAAACACTAAACAGGATGACACTTAACAATAAACTAGACTAAACACTTGATATAGATAACACTAGACTTGACTCGACAGCAGAACACAGTACTCACAGGTATGGTAACAATGCACAAGCACAGGACAACAAACACAAGGATCTTAAATAGAGGACAACTAATGAGGGCAACAGGTGACAGGAATTAAACAATAATGAGGAGGATGACAAGGGAGCGGGGTAAAAGAGACAAGACACTGGGAACACGTGGTCCAGTAAATCAATACTAAGACCACGTGAACCCACACAAAACATGGGTCTGTCATGGTTCTGCCACAAGACTAGATTAAACAAAGGACAAGATGGCAGAACCATGACAGTTTTTTCAGTTTTTCTGTTTTGTTTTTTAGCAATTAACCAACCCACTAGTAAGAAGGATAAAAAGCATACGGTATAACTAATCCAATTTAAATTTTCACTTTATTGTATAATTCATACAAAATAGTCAACTCATAAAATATCTACGAATTCTCGTGAGATCAGGCTTGCATATCTCTTTAAATTGGAAGTCTTAATTTTATTGTTTACATATTTCAATTAAACTTTCATAGTTTTCTCTTCTAGTTCATTTACATGTACAGATGGTGGACAAAATATGAACACTATAATAGAGGTTAACAGGGCTTGACATTAACACCTGCCAAACGGCTGCAACTGCTTTTATTATATTCACTAAAAGCTACTCTATTTATGACTCCCTGCACTGAAAAAAAAAACGACTTTCTTAATATTTTTGTCTTGTTTTCAGTATCTTGTATCTAAAAATTCTAAATCAAGATGTATTTTTTGATGAGCAAAATGGCTTAAATGCAGACAATTTCAGTGAAATTGGGCTTAAAACGAACAAAAAAATCTAAATGGGGTAAGCACATTTTCTTGAATTGTTTAAGAAGAAAGTTCAAGATTTTTTCTTACCCTGGAGGTTTTTATGCAGCTAAATATATGAAATGATCTGTATTAATACCAGGTATATACCAGCTAATATTATGTACTCTCAATTTGGGTGTCAATCTTTAAAAAGTCATTTAAGCATGCTAAAGTCTCAACAGAATTGTGACCAGTGAAAATGCTGAGTGGCTAGTAACTAAAAAACCACTGGCCACTGTGGCGGGTGACCAAAAACATTAATGTCAAGCCCTGGAGGTTGCTATTATTTGTAAAGGCTACTGTGAAAAAAATAATTTTGGTTGTCTTGCTAACTTTATATTGTCTAGGTTAGATGCAAAAACACGGTTTGAACAAGCTCGCCAAAACAAGTTGTGTTCAGTAGTGCTTCGTACAAGAAATTTGTGAAATGGGTCCATTTTCAGATTTCCAAAGGGGACATTTTAAGGTTGTTTGGTGATTCAAGATTAAATATTGTCACACTTGTCTCTACCCAAACCTCTCTTTAGACCTGTACACACTGCATATTAATTCGGTTGTCACATTACCTTTTAATACTTAATCCTGTTTTGTACACACACAGTTCAGTAATATACAGGACCAACCACCGCATTCTACAACCGAATTAACTCCTGCAAAATAGGGCTGCACGATTAATCAAAAAAGAATCATGATCTCGATTCATACATACAGTGAGGAAAATAAGTATTTGAACACCCTGCTATTTTGCAAGTTCTCCCACTTATGGGACTCATGGAGGGGTCTGAAATTGTCATCGTAGGTGCATGTCCACTGTGAGAGACATAATCTAAAAAAAAATCCAGAAATCACAATGTATGATTTTTTTTACTATTTGTTTGTATGATACAGCTGCAAATAAGTATTTGAACACCTGAGAAAATCAATGTTAATATTTGGTACAGTAGCCTTTGTTTGCAATTACAGAGGTCAAAACTTTCCTGTAGTTTTTCACCAGGTTTGCACACACTGCAGAAGGGATTTTGGCGCACTCCTCCACACAGATCTTCTCTAGATCAGTCAGGTTTCTGGCCTTTCGCTGAGAAACACGGAGTTTGAGCTCCTCCAAAGATTCTTTATTGGGTTTAGGTCTGGAGAGTGGCTAGGCCACGCCAGAACCTTGAAATGCTTCTTACAGAGCCACTCCTTGGTTATCCTAGCTGTGTGCTTCGGGTCATTGTCATGTTGGAAGACCCAGCCTCGACCCATCTTCAATGCTCTAACCGAGGGAAGGAGGTTGTTCCCCAAAATCTCACAATACATGGCCCCGGTCATCCTCTCCTTAATACAGTGCAGTCGCCCTGTCCCATGTGCAGAAAAACACACCCAAAGCATGAGGCTACCACCCCCATGCTTCACAGTAGGGAGGGTGATCTTGGAATGGTACTCATCATTCTTCTTTCTCCAAACACGTTTAGTGGAATTATGACCAAAAAGTTCTTTTTTGGTTTCATCTGACCACATGACTTTCTCCCATGACTCTCTGGATCATCCAAGCTCCTCCCGTGTAGTTCTGGGCTGATTTCTCACCTTTCTTAGGATCATTGAGACCCCACAAGGTGAGATCTTGCATGGAGCCCTAGTCCAAGGGAGAGTGACAGTCATGTTTAGCTTCTTCCATTTTCTAATGATTGCTCCAACAGTGGACCTTTTTTCACCAAGCTGCTTGGCAATTTCCCCGTAGCCCTTTCCAGCCTTGTGGAGGTGTACAGTTTTGTCTCTAGTGTCTTTGGACAGCTCTTTGATCTTGGCCATGTTAGTAGTTGGATTCTTACTGATTGTATGGGGTGGACAGGTGTCTTTATGCAGCTAAAGACCTCAAACAGGGGCATCTAATTTAGGATAATAAATGGAGTGGAGGTGGACATTTTAAAGGCAGACTAACAGGTCTTTGAGGGTCAGAATTCTAGCTGATAGACCGGTGTTCAAATACTTATTTGCAGCTGTGTCATACAAATAAATAGTTAAAAATCATAAATTGTGATTTCTGGATTTTTTTTTAGAATTATGTCTCTCACAGTGGACGTGCACCTATGATTACAATTTCAGACCCCTCCATGATTTCTAAGTGGGAGAACTTGCAAAATAGCAGTGTGTTCAAATGCTTATTTTCCTCACTGTAAATGCTATCTTCATTCGAAATGAAGGCAGAACATTGCTATGGTTATCTCTGTGTCAATCACATTTTCAGCAGTGAGTCTTGTTCCGTACAGACCTGAAACAAACATTTAGGGAATTCACTCCTGCATTTAAATGCAGTTGTCACTCCCGAAAGCTTGCATTGTGTACGAGGTCTATAACAACTGAAGATACCATCTGATAGATGATTGATACAATAGTACACTGGACAGCATTTAAAAGTTGTATGAATATATTGTGAGAAGGTTTAAAGCTTTATTATAGGCAAACAATGGTCCCCAACATCTTATTTATTAAAGTGCTATCAGCTATTTTCCTGCTGTTCATATTATTCTTCCCACCCCTGTATTTAATGGCTATAAAATGTGTATGAGTATGAGTGAACGTCCTTCCTAACTAAAACAGGCAAAAACAGTAGCCAATCATCATTTTTAATGACTGCATCAATTAATCAGAATTTGGGGAGAGTAGGGAGATGAGCTCTCTAGTCATCATGCTGTTCATATCAGGATTCTGTTTTCCTCTTGTAGTGATTCTTGAAAATTCTGCTGAAAGGGGTGATGCAAGAAGAATACAAAAACGGGTGTGGTCTCCAACAGAAATCTCTGCTGTCATGAGACATTTCAGGAACCACATTGCAAAGGGTAAACTGGCCACCAAGATTGAGTGCCTACAGTGCAAAAATGCAGAGCATCCTGCTTTAGATAGTCGCTCTGTTCAAAATATAAGAGACTTTGTGAGGAATCGAGGCTTAACCCTCAAAAGGAAGCAATTACAAAATGTTGAATAAGCACTTTTTTCTGTCATTTTGTTCATATGTATAAACTAAGTTTTAAACTGTTCATACACTGCAAAAAAAGATATGTTAATTTTTTCACATTGTGTGTGTCATGCCATTTAAGGCATTATTTCATGTTAAAGTAAATGAAAGGGCCAACACAAGTTGTGTTAAAACAGTGATGGTAGTAACGCGTTACAAAGTAATTCCGTTACTGTAATTCCACTGCTTTTAGCGATAATTAACATGTAACGAAGTATTTTTTTTTTAATCAAGTAACGCGGTTACAATTACTGAAATTTAAATGAGTTGGTTACTCGCGTTACTCTATTTTGTGATCAATGAACACTTGCAGACAAGACATTTCTGATTTAACACCGCAGGACTGTGGTGAGCGGCACAATGATGTGTTGTCTCCATACTTCTGTGTTATTATTCATTGTGCCGCCCACCAGGGTCCTGCGACATTAGATCAGAAATGTCTTGTCTGCAAGTGTTCATTGATCACAAATTAGAGTAACGTGAGTAACCAACTCATTTAAATTTCACTAATTGTAATTGCGTTACTTGCAGACAAGACATTTCTGATTTAACATCGCAGGACTGTGGTGAGCGGCACAATGATGTGTTGTCTCTATACTTCTGTGTTATTATTCATTGTGCCGCCCACCACGGTCCTGCAACATTAGATCAGAAATGTCTTGTCTGCAAGTGTTCATTGATCACAAATTAAAGTAACTTGAGTAACCAACTCATTTAAATTTCAGTAATTGTAACTGCGTTACTTGATAAAAAAAAATACTTTGTTACATGTTAATTACCGCTAAAAGTAGGGGAATTACAGGAACAGAATTACTTTGTAACGCGTTACTCCCATCACTGTTTTTAACACAACTTGTGTTTGCCCTTTCATTTATTTTAACATGAAATAACGCCTTAAATGACATTACACACACTATGTGTAAAAAATGAACACATCATTTTTTGCAGTGTAATACCATTTTAAGTTTTAAAAGTTTTAAAACTTCATGTTTGCACACAGGAATGTTAGCCCATCTTGTGATAAGAAATATCAGGCAAAGTACTGTAATCTTTCTAAAAAAAAAAACAAGTGCCAATTAAAATTGTGTTCCATGTTTGCACACAGGAAAAATGTTAGCCCGTCTTTGTGATATGGAATATCGGGCAAAGTATTGTAATGTTTAAAAAAAAAACAAGATCCTATTAAAATTGTGCTTCTTGCTCACTGACTGTGCATACTGTTATATGTCTGTTTCAGGGTTTTTTAAGCTGTGGGTCAGGAGCTGCTTAGTGAAATAAGCTTGGCCATTCAAAGTTGCTTTGCTATAGTAGTTTATTGCTCAAAACTGTTTTTGTACAAATAATTGCAAAATATTTGTAAAATATTTTGATTTTGCAATTTGGAACTAAACTAATATTTAATTATTAAAATGACATGGATAATCCAAACTACTTGATTATAAAACAGAAAAAGATGTCTCATATTTTAATTTAAAATATGTTTGTGGGACCCTGGATAGATTATACCCCTATAAGTTGGTTGTGAAATGAGAAGTTTGGGAACCAAGTTTGGGAGCTCAGTTTATCCACATGACAATATGATCTTTTAACAGTCATACCACACTAATAGCAGGGACTTGGGCTGATTGTCAATGTCAAGGATACTTCATTGGCAGGACTGCTTCTTCCAAATCACTTTATTTTGAGGCTAGGCAAGGTTCCTCTTTAGCATTCGGAGAACACGTAAATGAAACAGGCTAGCAAGTGCACGTCATTGCGTCATTATGTCGGTTCTTTCGGTGCTGTGCGCATAGGATTGTGGGTGATTTGAGAGCACGAAGGCTACACGTATGCATCCTTTCCTGTATATGGGATATTTTCCGAATGAAGGACTCAGTCCTTGTTTGAAATTCCGAGGATCCTCGACATTGGAGTAGTTCTTTGATGTATGTCGATGGCGTAGCATCCTCGAAATTCTAGCTTGCGAGGATCCTTCCTTGACATTGAGAAACACCCTTGGATGCACTCTGAGAGGTTGTATACTGTTTTTGCATCACTATGAAAAAAATACAGGCAACCAGTTGTTGTTGCAAAGTAAATCCTGACAGGGTCATCAGGATCCCTTTGCAAAGGGGTTGTGTATCACCCTGAAGGGGGATGTACTTTGCAACAACAACTGATTGTACCTGCTTATTAAACAGTTTACATAGATGATTTCAAGTCTTCTATAAATAAAAGGCAAGACAAACATACAGTTCGGTTTAATCATTTGTGTTAGGAATCAGGTAGTCAGACACAGAATCTGATGCAAGTATAAAGTTTATTAAAAAGACAGGCAGCGGTAGCAGTACTCAATAATCTCCCGAAGGTCAGCCAGATATTAAAAGGCCATAGTCCACAGTTCTTAAAAAGGCAACCCTGTAATCTCCTAATGACCAGCCAGGTATGAAGGCGATAGTCCACAGTCAAAGTC
The DNA here is from genome assembly GCF_030506205.2 of Paramisgurnus dabryanus. Classification (NCBI taxonomy): domain Eukaryota; kingdom Metazoa; phylum Chordata; class Actinopteri; order Cypriniformes; family Cobitidae; genus Paramisgurnus; species Paramisgurnus dabryanus. Next base: position 28,937,807 of record NC_133346.1, read on the forward strand.
CTCAGTTCTATTCTGAAGGCAAGAAACACAGAGCCCCCGCTTGGAGAAAAAGATAATCCACAGTCACAACGAGTCCTCGGTTCTATTCTGAAGGCGAGAAACACCGAGCACCCGCTTGGAGAGGGAGAGATATTACACGGTCACACGAAAGCAGGTAGATGAAGGAGAAAACACAGGAAGTACTGGAGAGAGAGAAAAAGGGTAAATCCACTTGTGATGACACGGGAACTTAAACCGGGAGCTCACGATAAGCAGCGAATCCTGGAGGCAACCACTGAACTAGAAAAACACAGACTAGGAAATTAAACAGAGCAGCAAACGGCAATGATCAACCGGACAAAACAACACGAGCATGCAAAGAGACGCACACACACAGAAGATTAAATAGACAGAGAAAATAAGCGGCAGCTGGAATTAATCAGCAGACGAAAGGAAGAGAGCAGGTGCACACAAGAGGAGATGACACGCCCACAAAGGTGAGGACACATACACACAGAACCATGACAACCCCGGGACGTGACAATTTGTAAATATAATATCAAATGCTATGTACCGCCTAGGTGACTTGTGGTACTTGGATGTTACCAAACAATTGTTATCAAGGGATAACTTATCTCAGAAATGCCTTAATGTTTGTTTGGTCATTTTTCCTCACAGATCACGTATGTCCTTTTAATGCACAATACCGTCGCCTTTGTGTTTGTGTTTGGTCATCTGTCCTCACAGATCACGTATGTCCTTTTAATGCACAATACCGTCACCTTTGTGTTTGTGTTTGGTCATCTGTCCTCACAGATCACGTATGTCCTTTTAATGCACAATACCGTCACCTTTGTGTTTGTGTTTGGTCATCTGTCCTCACAGATCACGTATGTCCTTTTAATGCACAATACCGTCACCTTTGTGTTTGTGTTTGGTCATCTGTCCTCACAGATCACGTATGTCCTTTTAATGCACAATACCGTCGCCTTTGTGTTTGTGTTTGGTCATCTGTCCTCACAGATCACGTATGTCCTTTTAATGCACAATACCGTCGCCTTTGTGTTTGTGTTTGGTCATCTGTCCTCACAGATCACGTATGTCCTTTTAATGCACAATACCGTCGCCTTTGTGTTTGTGTTTAGCTGTGTCCCATTAATTCACATTGGACCCCGCAATACACTTTAAAATCGTGTGTGTGTGTGAATGGTGACTGTCCTTATAATAACGTTTTGTGTCATGGGGGTGGCTTGCATCTAATTATCAAATGTCCTCATAATTGAGTATATTGTCAGGTTATTATATTACAAGCTGTGTTGTGTGTAAACACATTTTGAAGTGATATCTGTGTTGTATGGCTCAAAATAAAATTTTTGATATCCTCCACATCACTGTAGAGCAAGTGGAAAGGGGTGTCCCTCTAATACACCAACAGACTTGTTTGGGGTTCAGTGTCCTTGTAAATCACAAAAACCAGTATGTGTGTGTGTGTGTGTGTGTGTGTGTGTGTGTGTGTGTGTGTGTGTGTGTGTGTGTGTGTGTGTGTATGTCATTCAGGGAGAATGCATATCTTTTTCAGGGACCATGTATATTTTTTAGGTAGAGCGGGCCTAATGCTTATTTTATGTGAGATTATCTTTTGTGAAAAAGCCATGGTCAGTGTTTTTGACATTAAGAATAAACTAAAATATGTGTTTTCTATAACAACCATTAAATCTTTGTCTGTATTGCATATTCAACCCTTAAAGGTGCTCTAAGCAAATTCACGCGTTTTAGGCCATAAAACATTTTTGTTTCATACAGTAAACATCTCCTCACTATCTGCTAGCTGCCTAACTGGCAAAATAGCACAGTGTTCAAATACTTATTTTGCTCACTGTATATTTGCAAAATAATAAAAGTATTGCAATTGAAAAATAAAGTATTGAGCAAACAAAATGTAATTTTGTCACGGCTAGTCCGTGTCATGTTTTGTGTATTGCACTGATCCGTCCCACCTGGACACTCATTGACTCATTACGCCAATACACTACATCTGTCTTATGTTTAATTGTCTTTGTATTTATATGCCTTGTTTCTGTCACACCGGTAGTGGTGGGCAGAGCGAGGCTTCGTGAAACACTGAAACAGTTGAATCAATTGTGCCGTATGTTTCGAGGCTTCGAAACATCAATACGAAACCGCCTCCACAGTGACACCTAGCGGTCGTTTGCATGTCTTTACATGAAGCAGCCTTGACAAGATTTTAGACGAGCGCTGACAAATTGTATCCCACATGTTGTTTGATTGACACACAAGTGATATGGGAGAGTGGATAGTGCTCTTGACTCTCATGCGTAGATCTTAGGATCGAACCTGGGAAATGCATGCGCTACTAATAAAATAGTTTTTGTTGTTGTTTTAACATCTGTTTGACAACTACATGAGCTTTTAGGCTCGCAATTGTCGATAACTATAGGCTATTCGGGTCTATTTAATGAAAAAAAAAATAGAATAGAGATATACCAAATAAATAATAAGAGATTCATAAAATATATCAAGCCATAATATGCCACATTGTTTACATAAAAAGATCTTTATTCAAATATATAAATTGTTCTGTGTTGATAAACTCAACCAGCTACTTTTTTACATATAATTTCTCCAGCCTTTGAAAACATTCTCACACAAGGGACACTTGTTGCTGGCATGCATTTTTTGTAAGTAGCCTAAGTGTTACATACCTATGAGGAAAATTACTTCTTTTCAGTAATTTATAGTATTTGATCTTGCCAAAAACACATCTATGAGGTATTGTCAGTTTTGTTTCCTACCCTGTCAGTTTAAGATTCGAAGCAGATTCGACAGGTACGCCACCTTTCGAAATACTTGTGAAATGCACCGCTTGGTGTTTCGAATCACTTCATCACGTGACATGGGTGTTTCGAATCAAATTTCGGAGCAGTGTTTCGAAACATTTACGCTTCAGGATCTCGACACAGTGTCGAAACGTCAGTTTCGCGGGAGCCATCCCTACACACCGGTTGCCGGATTATTGTCATTACAACCCTGTCTGTTCCCTGTGTTGGATGTTCTTGTTTTCCTGTGTTCCTGTATTCACCATGTCAGCCCTCGTGGTTTTATTATTAAATGTTATTTATTTTGAACTTTGAGTTTGCGTCCTGTCACTCCTACCCAGTCATGACAGAATAATCCGGCCAAACTGGACGCAGCAAGTTCACGGAGGGCGGCTCCCTCAGGAGTTTCGTCGAGGGGGAGTAGTGACATCGGGGTTCATTCCCCATCAGCCCCGATGTCTCTTGGGGACCACCGTGAGCGATCGCTCGCTCCTGCGGGCCTGCGGGAGGAGGATCGGCCCAGGTGGTCCCCCAACGGTTGAGTCGTCGTCGACGGTCCCTCGGAGGACCACCGTCCCGCTCGTAGGGGGATCCGGAACGGACCACGCCCGATCATTTCCCCGGGGTGGCTACCGAGTGAGGGTCTCCATTTCCACGAGGGAACGGGAGATGACTTCCGGGGGGCACTTCATCGTCATCGATTCCCAGAAGGGGTGTAATTCGTCTGCCTCGGTTCTCGGAGCGATCGCTGCGGTTCTCCTGGCGCAGTCCGGCCCACCGTCCTGTTGGTTTCGTCCCGGCGGCTGCCGGCTTCGCCAGGTTCCCCAAACCCTCCAACCATCCCTTGGACTCGCGCTACCAAACTTTGTTTTTGTTTTGTGTTTATGTGAGTGTCTGGTAGCCACTCGTAGAGGGAGGGGTTATGTCACGGCTAGTCCGTGTCATGTTTTGTGTATTGCACTGATCCGTCTCACCTGGACACTCATTGACTCATTACGCCAATACACTACACCTGTCTTATGTTTAATTGTCTTTGTATTTATATGCCTTGTTTCTGTCACACCGGTTGCCGGATTATTGTCATTACAACCCTGTCTGTTCCCTGTGTTGGATGTTCCTGTTTTCCTGTGTTCCTGTATTCACCATGTCAGCCCTCGTGTTTTTATTATTAAATGTTATTTATTTTGAACTTTGCGTTTGCGTCCTGTCACTCCTACCCAGTCATGACAAATTTTACATGAAAAAATAAAGAATCGCAAAACATGCTTGTTGAGAGAAAAAAATCTAATTATTCAACAAAAAAGCAGAATCACAAAATTAAATAATATTGAGCAAAAAAATAAAGATTCAATTAAATGGAAAAATCAATGACTGCTAAAAAAAATTAATCTCTGCAACATGTTTTTAGCAGCAATGATTTTGCATCACATATTTGCAACCATTAATTCATTTGCATCGCTTCTTTAAAGGTCCCATATTTCAGGGCTTTTTAGGGTTATATTTTAGGTTATGATCAGGCGGGGAGCTGTGGACATGCCTGGACGGGTCTGGGCCAGCCCACATTGACAGCTGGCCCACCTAAAAAAAATACTACTTTGTATAGTTAAACATGGATACTACTTTATGTGGTATATTTTATCTATAACATGTTATCTTAAAAACAGTAAAATTATAAGTAAGCCTGATAACTATTAAAAAGTTGTGTTGGTGACTTGTTTTCATTGGTCAATGCAACATCAACGTAGCAATATTGCAATCTGGTGCGAACCACCAACGCTAAAGTTCGCTGTTATGGTATCTTGATTTTTCTTTAGTATGGCCAAACAAGTTACTATCACATTTAAAAAAAAAAAAAAACTTGTATTAAGAACAATAATTATTTGATGGACCAATCTGCGGATCGTAATGGAGCAACCGCTGGCTTTGAGAATGGAGTGGAGATAAACTCAGAACCAACAACCTCCACTGATGCTAACCAGTAAGGCAATCTGCCTATTCACATGTAAGAAGTAGGACATTAGGACCCAGTAGACGTCATCCTAGAACGCATCAATGCTTAGCTGGCTATTAATTTGACACAAGCTGTGTCCCAATTCAGGGGCTGCGACCTTCTAAGGACGTATTTTAAGACCGATTGCGTCACAGCAGCGCGACTTCAGGCTGGTAAGGCCGTCCCAATTCGAAGGATGCTTAGAATGAAGCCTCAAAATGCGTCCTCATTTCTCCGCGCTGTTAAGGATAGAACGAATGGATCCTTAACAGCCTCGGCGCTCCCAAGATTCATTGCGCGCTGGATAACGTGACGTCTAGATTTAAAGGAAATGGCGGGTTCAACTTCCGAAGAGTCAACATTTAAATGTAAATTTTAAACTGAAATATTAAAACATTATATTATTAAAATATTAAAAGCTGAATTCTGGTGTGACATTATTAGGGGATGTGAGGTCAACATTTCGTTTGTTTTAGGCTCCAAGGAGCAGACCTCTCTTTTAATTAAAATGAGGGGGGAAAACACCGAACTATTTACAGGTGCCAAAAACTCGGCTATTATGGCTTGGAGGTAAGTCAACAACCAATTTTTACAGTATATCCATTCATTTCACCGTCTGACACAGCGTCCTACCACAAATCAACCAGTAGATGGGGCAATACTCATTCACGCTGTTTATTATCAATTAAATTCAAATATTAAATCCACATTATGTTAGTAAAGCTTTGTGTGGGCATGTCTTAACCAAAGTTTGGCATCCAAATATGTGATTCTTGTTTTGTCTTCCTAAGTTAATTTATTAGTGTAGTCTTTTAGGTAAAATTCTTAATAAGCATGACATTTTCTCTTCCTCAGCACAATTCTTGAGAAAATGGACCTGACAGGAAAAGTCACCCCCCTGCAAGCAAAAAAAAATGGGACAACCTAAAAAAAAAATACAAAGTATGCAAAGCAATGAGCACATTTTTGCTGCACTTTGTTGTGTTGTTGTTAAAAGATAATTCCTGTATTTAACACTTTGAGTCTCATTTCTGGTTTGTTTTGGATGAACTACAGTGATGGACACAGAAATTTTGACAATGTATTTACAACACTATTAGCGTGAATGCCAAAGCAGGAAGCGCGCTTTCCGTTCAAGGCGATCTCTTCCACTGGTGGGGTTTGGTGGCTGTTGGCTATGGATGTTGGTCTCTCTGCGCCACCTATAGAGCGGGTGCGTGAAGCGCACTTCCTGCTTGGCAAAAGCTCTGCATTAACGCTGTAAAATATTTATATATATATATTCGAATCTCAAAACTGAAAATCGAATGTCAACCCACGGAACAAATATTTGAATATTCTGGTCCAGCCCTACAAATATGTGAAAAATTTATTCTGAGAAAATCGAGCGAAAAAACTACAACCACATTGTAAACAGACCCTTTTCTGTTTCCCGGCGGCGGAGTGATATATCAGCGAGCAGTCTTCAAAGAGAAGTCAATGGAATTTTACAAAATGCCAAATAAAACACGACAGACACTGTATTTCGCTACACAACTTGTTTTGAATCATCAACGAACACCACGCACCACTTTGTGAGTAGCACAGTTTTGAAAATAAACATTAAAGGAACAGTATGTAAGAAATTTATATCAATTAATCATAAAATGGCCCTGATATGCAAGTAGACATTTAGAAATCATTTTCATTTCAAATACTTATATCACTGACAACAGTGGTCTGGCCAGGATATTGTCATTTAAAAAGTGGAGTTGCAGCCCTCAACTGATGTTTATGTTGTCATTTTTGTGTATTGGCCACTAGTTGGGTGATTGCAGTACCTGTTTTAGCCACAAGTTTTGTTATTGCAATACCAGTTTTGGCCACAATCCTACATACTGTTCCTTTAAGTGTTGTTTTAATGACATGTTTGTGCATGGCCATTGACTTCCATTCTAAAGCAGTCAAGAGACGCTTCTAAACGAGTCAAAAACTCAAGACACGACCCATTGTCAAAATTTCTGTGTCCATCACTGTAGTTCATCCAAAACAAACCAGAAATGAGACCCAAAGTGTTAAATACCGGAATTATCCTTTAAGTACCATGGTTTCTTTCCTCTGCATTAGGATTGCAAGTGCCCAGGGTCAGGTGAGGGTGTCAGTGGCAATCCCACTGCTGCAACTTGGCCATGGTTTGTCCTCATGGATGAGGTGCTAGGACAAAGGCATTCTACCACCCCTCCTGTCCTAGTTGCCTCCATCCCTGAGGACACACCAGGGCCAAGTTCAGCAGTAAATCAGGAGGAGCGACCACCAGGAGGGCAAGTGAGAAAGCGAGACCGAAAGGATCCACTTTACGATTCAGTGGGGAACCTTCAGGGCCTTCTACGCCTTCAGAGAAGGCCTAAAAAAATTTATAAAAAGATTTTTTATAATAATAATACAAATAAATAATATAGTATTCAATAAAAATATGTTTTTACATTTTTAAATTTCTATTTAATTCAATTTAATACAATACATGTAATATATTTTCTCTCATCTGTGTTCTAACGTAAAGCTTACTGTCAGGTTCATGTCATGAAAACATCTTATCCAATCAGAATCGTCTGTCTCTATTAAGGCCCGGTTATCTGGCTCATTCATTGGTTAGGACTTCATGAATCCCAGGGAAGGCCAAGCTATGTGTTTTGGTGTGGAGAGTGACGGGCAAATCGACCAATCACGTTTTGATTTCAAGTGGGCGGGTAAAAAACAAAGCATTGTAAGCCTTCATGAAGTCCTAAGCATGCAACAAACTGGATGCAAGCTGCCGTAAAACACCAAAGACGAAGATCATAGACCGCTAATATTAAAGAGCACCTATTATGGGATACTCGTTTTTAAACATCCTTTTGTGTGTAAGTGTGCATTAGTACATGCTAACGATATTCAAAAAGTACATACCTCAAAGAAAACGATGACGCGAGTTATCGTCTCTAACGTTCGAGGACTACAAAAAACACTCGGATTGTAGGCAACAGTTTACTTCCTGGGATTAGTGACGTAGATAAGACCAACATTATCATAGTTCAGCCCTCTCTGCTTTGCTTGGGTACGCCCTCAAAGACGGGGGTGGGGAGCGCCGAGTCAGAAGAGAGCTAAAATGGCGGAGGTTGGGAGTCCCTGCTTTGACTCTGTTTGCAAACTCTTGTTTCATCATTTAAGCGATTAAATCTCTCGAGTAGACGCTGTCTCTTTAGATGCGAGGGAAAATAGCACTTTATGGACTTCCACAGAGGACATCATGTTTAATACGGTTCCGGAAAATTCCAGTCAGAAGTTGTTCACGGAGTTTTCACAATAACTGCTTCTCATGAACCGAAGCTGGATTTGCGCGATGTCTCCTCTTGAAAGTTGGATTACTGTGCACTTCTGGATCACAGACTGTAAGTATTCATGTTTATTATTTGCCTTTTACTGTACATTACGTAACCGGTATCCGGAGATTAACATAATGTGCGTGTAGAGCTAAGCTTGCAAGCTAATTGTTTTGTGTTGTAATACTGTATTTCATAAACAACGTACCATATTTACACACGTGTATGTTGAATTATGCAGGCTTTCGTTTTTTTTATCGATGTTGGTTTAGACATGTTTACAAACTTGCTAAGTTGCTAAGATAAATACAAATACAAATGCCAGCTAAACTGTTACCGGTAAAATTTGTTCTCATGATCAAACTCAAGAAACTCTAAGTACAGATGATTTGTTTAAAGTTATATGTATTTTACTGTTGTATTTACTTGAAGCTTTCTTAGATTTTGAAACGAAGTAAACACGTAATGTGTGTTGCTAATGTTGGGCCATGTAATATGTAATACATTTACGTTTTAATGAATAGTCTAACGATTTATAGTCGTTGTACTCTATTGTTATAATATTTCTTTTTGACTGAATACATGTTTGTTTTATTTGTCTATATCCTAGATTCGCAGCTGTACACATCCTTCTACACTGTATGCAAACATGCAACATCATAACACACAGTACAAGGAGTCAGACTGGCATATGAGGAGCAAAGGTGTGTAACACATATGATGTATTTAGCTAGTGAAACCACTACCAGTCTCAGATGTATAACTGATGATGACAAAGTTTTTTTCTCTGCATAATAATAGGAACCCAGGCAGTAGCATCGTTTCACAATGTTTTCATCACCATCATCAGTGGATGCCTTTGCCGTCCGTAGCCTGAGATTTCAGATTTGCAGCAAAAATAATTTAGATTTTCTCATTTATTGGAATGCTGTGCAGGTATTTAAGTATTTTAGTAACTGTGTTAAATAAAGTAGTATTTACTTTTACAATAAATTAATTGCTTGTTTATATTTTACAGGTATTTGTACCTTGCAGCCATCCATTACAATGTCACCAAGCCGTAACAAAAGCAGGAGAGGGAAAGTACAAGGCTATGTTCCCAAAACACACAAGTGACATACCGTAAGCAGTAATGTTTTATTTCAAATACATTCATAATTAAAAACTTAATGTATGAAGCAGGGAAATAAATGATCAAAACAAAAGATTTATTGACTGCAATATTTCTACAGTTATGTGGATGATGTGATCAGGCTTGTGTTTGATGAGGTATTTGAAGATAAGCTGAAGGAAACCCCGATTCCAATGGACCTGGCATCACAGTTTGAGAGACCTTCAAAGGAGGACGTGATTGCATGCCATCTTCAGTGCAGGGGTCGTCGAAAGCCAAAATTGTGACCGATCTGATCAGGAAGCTCCAAGCGTATCTGGAAAACAACACACGACAGGATGATAACCTTATAGTGTCGTCTTAAATAGCACCAGCTGACAAAGCTTTGCTGTGCCATTTATCTGAATAGATAGCTGTAAGAAATAAATTGAACAATTTTTGAAACAAGAGCACAATATGGTTACTAAAGTATGTTTATTTGTATATTGTTTAACATTTAAATATATATTTGTAATAAATAAAAAAAACTTTTGACTGACTATTATATTTTCTTTAAAGTTACATCTTTTGTTCTTTTGGGTACTTTGTTACTATAATGATACTTTAGTGTTATTGGTTTAAAAATGTAATAAAACTTACTGTAGTCCTGCACCTCAAAGGCTTATAGTCGGTACAATAAATGTTCTATGTGTAGGGATTTAGACAATTTGTGCAAAACCTGGATGATGAATCACGCAGGTAAGAGGCCCTGGAACATGTTGCATTCTCCTTAAAACCTAATAAGTAAAAACATAGCACTTATTAGTAAGCAGTCTTTCATAAAAAAGTTTACCATAGTGAAATAATGTAGAACATTCATTTCAATTAATACTTTCTTTGTGCTACATTTGGTGTTTCCATATAGTTTGCACAGTAATATAGTATGTAACAGTCTTTTATAATAAAGTTTACTATAGTAAAATAATGTTAATAAGTGAAATAGTTTTATAATCATTTCAACAAATACTTTCTATGTGCTACATTTGGTGTTTCCATATAGTTTGCACAGTAATATAGTATGTAAGCGGTATTTTATAATAAAGTTTACTATAGTAAAATAATGTTAATAAGTGAAATAGTTTTATAATCATTTCAAATAAAACCTTCTATGTGCTACATTTGGTGTTTCCATATAGTTTGCAAAGTAATGTAGTACGTTATAATTACCTTTTGGATGTCTTTGCAACACATTTTCGTCTTCGTTTAGCATTCTGGCAGAGCTAAGGACACCTAAAAAAGTTAAATCCAATCGCGTTCATTGACGGAGATCGTTTACATCGTAACGGCCGTCTTAACTCTCAGGATCGAGCTCGAAGTGGTAAGGCAGTTCAGACACCATCGTTTATAGAGAAATATAGCGCTTGTTTACGTTGCCTGTGACTCTCACACGCCGAACCCAGTTGACCAATAACAGTTGAGTAGTCATCTGACCAATCCGAATACACTAGACATTTTGGGAGGCAGAGACAGGAACTAAATCCGAGCGTTTTCCAGACATGCAGAAATCGGTGAGGTATGTAAGCAATTTATAAGACTCACAGTGCATTAGTTCAAGTTTTAATAACATGTATGTACTATGGGATATTACAATAACGTGCTAACGTGCTAATTTATTAGCATAATTGGTGCTCTTTAATACAGTCTAATGGCCCGAATCTCTGCGGTGAGAGTGGTTGAGGTAAATGGCGGAAAACGTGATTGACGTTGTGGCTAGCTTGATAGGGCTGAGGTAAAAACGAAATTACTTAAGCGCGTACTCGTGAAGAGCACAGCCGGGAGAAGCGCGTGCATATGACGCGAACACGAGGAAAATAATGGGTTTAATTATACTTTTACTTCCTGACAGTTTCACTCGTTACGTGAGGATAGTAATGACTGACAGACGACGCCGAATAACATACAATATAATTTCCTAACTAAATCTGAGAGAATGCGAAAACATTCAAATATTTTTTTTCCCGCTATAACCGATGGGCAGGGCGGAGATACATTTTGGTACCCAAAAAAAACATTTGACTGTGTTCATCACAATGCTATACAGTTTTTTTTAACCAGCAGGATTCATGGTCCAATTAACAGCTGAGCAGGGAGTCCCTCTGATGGTACTGCTGGACCTGGACCAGGATGGGATGCTGCAGTAAAGACCATGGTGTCCTCTGCCAATGAGACATCATGTGGGGTTCTCTCCAGAGTGTTGGCCTGCAGATCCACTGTCCACCACACATCTTCTATTCATGAGTTTGCAAGGCTGACAAAATCAACAGCTGCCATGTCGCTAAGATGTTTTCAGAAAGAGTAAAGTGAAAATAATTCACACCATAAAAACACACGCACATCTGTCAAGACATTTTACATTACTTTAAACTTTTTCTTACTTGTTAAAAATAGTCATGATCAATGGGCACTTCCTCCAAAGCAGACCCCTCGGCAGACAGCTGGTCACGCCAGTGAGCACCACTGGCTGCCTCCAAATCACCCTCCCCCTCATCCTCTGCCACATCCTCCCCTTGTGCATCCTCTGGGGCCATGATGTCACCAAACCCAAGGCAGATGTTGTGGAGGACAGTGCATGCTGTTATTACCTGCAATGGTAAAATATAAAAATAAACATCTGTATAGAAAAATGTAAATTTGTTTGATTAAGTGTTTTTTACAATTAAAAAAAAATTGAGCGAGCACTTACATCAGGCACAAAGGTGTGGTGCACCTCCAGTGCTTGCAGGAAGATAGAGCGGAACCTGGTCTTCATCATCCCAAAGCCCTGGAATGATGAACATTAAAGCGCTGGGCTGCCACACCTTGTACTGCCCTCTTGTAGGGAGTGATGAGGGGAAAAGGCTGTTGGAGGCACGGGTACCCTCCATCCGCGAGAATGAAGTGCCCTGGAGGAGGATAGAGGGACCGCCTGTAGACTGGGCTGTGGCGGAGTACTCTTGCATCATGGACCCAGGCCAGCCCACATAGGTGTCAATAAAGCGGCCCTGATGGTCAGAAACAGCCTGCAGTATTATGGGCGGGAACAATTTTCTGTTCCTGTAGCACTGACCATCAGGGCCGCTTGGTGGCTTAATGCGGACATGGCAGCCGTCGATCGCTCCTGCTGATTTGGAAAACGCTCTGTGTCTTGCCAGCCTTGCAAACCCATGAGTCACTACTTCCAGGTCTTCAGGGGTCTTTGGAAAGTGAATGACCTTATGGCGAATGGCCACCACTTCCTTAGTGACTCTGTGCACAATGCGGTGGACAGTGGATCGTGGCATTCCAAACACACTGGAGACAACCCTTTAGGATGCCCCACTTGCCAGCCAGAAGAGAAACACCAAGGTCTCAAGTGTGGCACCCCATCCGTGTCTCCGTTCATTTTTTAGAAGGCCTAGCAGAACTTGTAGGGCATCCCTGCTTAGTCGAAAATCTGGCCTTGTGTCCTGCTGGTTAAAAAATCTGTCCAGCACCGGGACACTTAAATTTACTTTGCAGTACATTGGCGTAATCTGGTAATAGGAAAGAAGAAGAAAATGTGTTAAAAGTATATAGTTAAAAGTGTTTTATAAATTAAATCTACTTATTTGTCTGTAACACTTTGACAATGTAATTTATTGAAGGATTCTTGCTACAAGTCATACTCCTGTACATTTTAAAACTTGAACTTCAGTGTTTAACTATTCCATGTAATTATTACTGCTGCAGTTCTGTGTGTGTTGCATTTTAGTTATGTACCGTTATATGTCGTGTAACGTAAATTCAATTATTTCTTAAATCAAAAAGCCAGTCTTAAAAGTCAGTTTTACATAAAGTACATTATTTTCTACTCAGATGTAATGGAGAAGCATCATGCAATTGCACAAATTGTAAAATGTAGTTATTATAACCAGCTAAAACCTACCATTATAACAAAGTATATACATTCAGTTCTCCACTGGTTATTTTCTATGTGAAATCATTGTTACAGTTAGACAACATTACACATGAGTAGTTAGCATAATTTATTAAGGTGTTTTAAAATTAACTATACATTAACATTAGCAAATGGATTTTACCCGTTGGTCGTGTGTTGTCAGTCTGAGATACATCACGCGCCGGCGGTAAAGCATCTCCAACTCCTCTAAAATCAAATAAAAAGCAATATAACAATTTCACTGTCCATCATGCAACTTATAACACGCGCCGTAATAGCTGCTGATTGCACAGTTGCTAGGCGACAGGGCCGGCTGGTTTAAACAGGTGACGCAACTACAAAGGTTAGACCGTCTCATTTCAGTTCTCTTCGCGGACTTCTGAGGCTGCCCCCCTGAAAGACCGAGTGCTCATATTTAAGGTTGCATGCTTATAAGGTCGCAGCCCCTGAATTGGGACACAGCTATAGTGTGTCGGTATAGCGTGGGGAATGAAAGCATCCGGATTAAGGTATCTTGGGGTTATACTAGACTCGAACCTTACTTTCACAAAGCACATAAAAAAGGTAACTAAAGTTATAAAATTTAATTTGCAAAACTATAAACAAATTAGGTCTTTTATTACAACAGAGGCGGCAAAATCCTATCTCCATTGTATGATTTTTTTCTCATATTGAGTATTGCTTCACAGTTTGGTCATTTGCCAGTGTCACTGCATTAAATCCCATAGATCAACTTTATAAAAAGCAATTAAGGTATTTGACAGGAAACCACAGATGTTTCACCATTGCTCAATTTTAGAAAAGCATAAATTTTTAAGTTTTGAAAATCTTAAAGTTTTTAAACACAGCTGCCTTATTTACAGGTCAATGAATGGAATGGCCCCACCACCCCTGGGGGACTTCATAAAAAAGAGAAATAGTAAGACTAATACGAGGTCAATTACTCGAGGGGACTGTGAAGTACCGTTTAGAACAGAGGTCCCCAACCACCGGGTCGCGACCCAGTACTGGGTCGTGGACAAGTTGCCACCGGGTCGCAAGAACGTCCCGAAAAAATGTGTATAATAGCTACTTAATAGCTTAATCTAGTATTTTGTACTGTAAGAGCCGACTTCAAATAATATCAATCATTTCCACTTTTGAACAGAGCCGCGCTCTCTCTCTTTTTCTCCGCCCCTCTCTCTCTACCAGCACATCAGCGATCACATTGCTGTCATTAGAGTTTGAGCATACAGTACTTTTAAAACACAATCGATTAAAGAATTGCGGAGGTATGACTTTATGAATCATTTGCAAATGTACGTCGCAATGATGTACATATGCGGAGATGTTCAAATGTGTGACAGCGCAAATGACTGAAAAGTAATTTATTCTTCTTTAAAACAACTTCAGAATTATCCATCGATCGTAGCACCATGATCAAAATAAATTATTAGGCTAATAATATTTTAACGGCTACACTTTTAATGTAAATTTGAAAGGAACCTTAACTTGTCAATCATCATTAATCATGGTAAACGTGTGTCTCCGATCTGCGCCCAGCCGCAATTATTCTGGCATCTCTCCTCCTTCACTGCATTTTTCTTCTGTTCTGTTACTTGGAATTGGGTCTCGAGCCCGACCAATATTCAAGCTGCCTTCGAGAACAGCAAGCCAAGTTCGTTTAGGTTCCATTAATTATTAAGACTAAATGGGCAGGCAAACTAGTAAAAACAATGAAAGTAAAAAACAATCCGCCAAAATATGGTTTTACACGTCTATAGAAAATATACTATAGCCTAAATAAAGCAATTATTAATTTTCCTAATGCATGGTTGTTATCTTTACTTCCGTTTAAAACGTAAATTTCGAAAAGGAGGATTTTCAGCACGTTTAAACAGCAACTCAGCGCATTGTGCTAAATCCGGTGTATTTACGTCAATTCTTATTGTACGTTCATTAATATGCATTGTCCCATCTAAATAAATAAAATGAAATGAAGTGAAATTTATAATTTAAACCAGTGTTGTTGCCACTGTTTGAGGTCGGAGATTGGCCGGTGGATAAATCTGTTATTCTGGACAAACTGCTGCAGGTACCAAGGCAGATTATGAAATGTTGTGAATGATTGTAAAAGCCTTGTATATTGATTTTGTATCTTCTGTCATGTATCTTATCTCATGACATTTTATTATTGTTATAGGACGTGTGACCAGTCACTGTTTTTCCTAGTTAGTTTTAGCTATACAAACTGCCTACCACATTTTATATTTATCGTTTTTTTGATGCCCTAGGGGCATGTGAGGAGAGAGAGGTTTTTTTTGTATTGTTATATTTTATTGTTTTTGTTTGTTTTTGTGTTGATTCCCTCTGATAATCTGTTGAAGGATCCTACCTTAGATCCTCACATGCAGAATGTTTTTATTATTGTGTTTTTTATCTTTAATCATTTATTTACATAATCATCATAATCATTTTATAATCATTATTTTTTATCCATTTAATTATTGTATTTGATTTAATTAATATAATTTTATCATTATCAATTTCATTATTATCATTTTTATTATTACATTATTGTTTATTAATTCATTTATTCATTATTGTTTTTATTCATTATTCATTTATTCATTCATTATTATATTTCTACATTTTATTATATCATTCATTAATTCATTGTATTTCTATATTTTATATGTCTCTTTGTGGTTAAGTTTCATAGAGCTGTTCTGTCTGTGTGTAAACAAGATAGATAAAGAGAATGTTTATGGAACCCCAAGGTCTAAGGGATGATGCAGCTGAGCAATTTTGGATATAACAGTGCATGCTGTATTCCTGGGTTAGACGAGGTTTGAACATTGAGGCATATGCAACTGAAACTAACTGTCCATCAATAAAACTCTGTTCTATTTTATCATCTAAAACCTCCGTCTCACGACACTGTTTATGCTCTCCTCTAGCAACGATTGATCAGCCTTGTATCTGACAGATGCTTTAACAAAGTAAACTTATGTTTTCTGATGTGATCTGGTGTCCGGGGCTGGATCGTTTTTTATTTTGTCTGTGGTGTGGAGACCAGATCTAACAGTTATGGCGTAGTCGGCAGGATAGAATAACAAGTCTTGTTGTCTCTATCCGAACGAGGAGTCGGGATTTTCTCTCGCACATCCAGATGGAAATGTTTCCAGACCACTGGCTTCTGACTCTGAGCCGCGAGTGACGACGGGGGGTTAACCACGGCTGGTCCGGTGTCCTCTCTCCTGACTCATCCACTTAAGCAAAAGCAAGAGTGAGTGTGTTCTGTTCTGACATTTTGGAAAATTCAGTACGTACTGTGTTGCTTGTCTACTGATCAGATTATATTACTTTGATAATGGAGCAGTCAGTTAATAGTTAGTGTCAATCAAGCTAGAAGTAATTAAAAAGCTAAAACAACAGCTGAAAGAGCGCTTTAAGATCAAATAAGAGGAAAAAGAAAAATTCAGTTGCTAAATATAACATCAAATATAATATAACATCAAAGTACGTTGGGCGGTCTTTAGGTTCCCAAGACAAAGGTAAAAGTAAAGACATATTAAAGACGTATATAAAGAGTTAAAAAAAAAAACATGTGTAAAATTCAAAAAATGATAACCCGAGAATCGAAGCGTATCCCTTGGATTTTTGTCACTAATTGTCTAAATGTAGAAATTGAAAAGTGAAAATGTAAAATCAAGACAAACATAACAGAGATAAAAGAAGTTATGGAGGGAATGCTGAAGGGGTTTATAAGATAGATAGTCAAAATCTCAGTTTGAAAATAAACAAAAATCTAAAATGGCTTATGTTTAAGTTATAACTCTTGGTTAATCAAAAGAAAATTACGTCAGTTTTACCAGATTTAAAATGTTAAATGCATGCAACACTGGTAGTGACATTAAAACAACCAGTTTCAGATTTTGACACAGACAATGACGTTTGTAAAAGGGTAAATCATGTCCTTCGTGAGTTCAGATGAGTATTGTATTTTGGTTTTGCTACTTCTATGCTGTGCTTGGCAATGAAGATCTGCCTATGTAAATGCCAGTTAGTATACCATGATATGATATATGCCGTTTAATTGTACAATGTTTAAGGATGTTGCTTTTCAAAATTTGCCATGTATAAATATAACAGTTAAGGGATCCTAAGTTTTTGATTGAATTCTTCCAAATTTCAAATTTGTGTTAAGATTACAGCTGCTATCAACTTTCTGATTAAAGGACTATTTTATTAAGCTCCACAAGAGCATAATACAACTACGGAATATTTTTTTAAACCTTTGATGGGTAAAATAAAGGGTTAAGTGTTTAAACTTCTCATTCTTTTATTTTACTAAATAAAATATGCCCAGTAAATTTATGTTCAGATAGGAATGGTGTGTGTGAAAGACAGGGTGCATTCTTGTGCTGTTTTTCATAGAGTTGAGGGCTCAAAGTAAGTGTATGAAGGTTAGAGTAAGTGGAGTAAGTTTATGATGGTCAAAGGAAGTAGGGAATGTTAAATCCAAGATCAGTTTTAACTGTTTGGAAGCTCTGAAAGAGATTTAATTTTCTTTATTGGTCAGAGATGGGTTCAGCATAGTTTCAGTCAATCTGTTATAAGCAGACAAGAAAAAGTTTGAAGAAGTTCTTGGTGAAACTTTGAGTATTGAACGTTTAACTGACGATAGAGCTAAAAGAGATGTTTTGATAAACCTTTAGGTTTGGTAGTTTGGAACGCATTTGCAAGTTGTAAATGAAGGATAAATGAAAGTGTTGAGAATCACTGAACGTTTGTGTGAGTGAAGGAGGGGGTTTGATAGGCGCTAGGGGTGGGCAAAAAAATCGATTCTTAGATGAATCGCGATTCGGACGTGGGCCGATTCTGAATCGATTCACAAATGTCAAGAATCGATTCTTAAATGTTAGTTTACAAAATAACGTCACGTTATCAGAACCAAAAGGCGGAACTCAACTGGGGGAGCGGTGATGCACACGGACAACTTAAGAGAGCGTGCCCTGCAAGAGCGCATAGCGGAATTTACAAGAGCAGAAGAGAAAGAACACTTTAAATGCTTGTAGGACTATACTGCATATATCTCTACATTGAATTTAGGGCTGTCACCATTACTCTATTCTTTTTGAGGAGTTTTAAAAAAAATCCTTGAGTACATGTCGAGTACTCCTTAAAATAGCGGAGATGCGGTTTAGTGAAACTAACAGTATTAGAAGCATACAAATCAGCGCTACGCTGCCTCTCTCTCCCTCTCGTTTGCTCGCTCACACACACCGTGCGTGTGAATCAGCAACTGCTTGAGGCAAGAATGCGCATCCATGTGAATTTTGGAAGTTAAAGACGACTGAGCTGCAGTGGCATGGCAAAACACATTTGAGAAGAAAGGCGCAGCAACTCAAAAAGACCTGCATGTTTCACAATTACTCCAAAAGACCGTTGTGCGATCTACCGGCATTGCCTTTGCGATCGACGAATTGTACACCCCTGCCCTAAACCATCCGCAGACTGTTTAGATATAACATGAATATACTTCTGTAAAAATATGCACATAGTTTGTTATTCAGTCGCTGGGTGCGCTGCATTATATAAATACAGTAATACTGCCAATCACTGTGTATAATGATGATGATTAGACGCTTAACGTTCGTGGAAGTTAATGCCGGTTAACATATAGAATTAATATGTCACGTTAAATTAATATTTTTACTGGTTTTAATGTCTTACAACAGAAACAACACATGTATGTATATAAGAATGACATTATTTATCCCTAGTTGCATTAAAGTACAGTATATGACAGTTCAGAGACTAGCAAAAGCGCAAACATTAACCTGGCTTTGAAAGCAAATGCGACGTAATGACGTCACAGATATGCAAATTAGTACGTCAAGAATCGATTCTGAATCGAATCGGGACCCTAAGAATCGATTCTGAATCGATTCATGAGGGTCCAAGCGATTCCCACCCCTAATAGGCGCTGTATCTGTGCTGAAGCAAAAACAAAACAATGATAAGCTTTTCTCTTCTCTTTTTAAAGCTTGGAGAAAGAGTGCTTATGTGTCGGCCTATTTTATATGTTAGGGTCCATATTTTAAATACATATTTTATTTTCTCATTGATAAGAATCAGAGATAACAATCTTTCTATCTGATTTTCTTACAGAAGTTTCTCTAAAATCAGAAACGAAACTTCATGTTACAGAAGCAACAGGAGAAAGTTTGACATTTCTCAGAGAAACTCGGTGTTATGGCCTAGGCAGCAGCTTTGCTGTGGGGTACGCAGCTGTGAATTCTGTGTGCGTGTTGATGTTGGCCTATCGAGATAACTTGTGTTCTATTTTGATGTTTCTCTGTGTTAAAGTAAAATTTAAGTATAATTTAAACATTTAATCACCTGTCGAGAATAGGGGAAATGAGATGTGTGAGTGAGTGTCACGTGTCATTTATGTTGCTTAACCCTTTTCCAACAAGCATATTTTAAACAGGGGTTCGTTCGTAACATAAATGGGGACTCATCCATGATGTTTAGATCTTCCTCTCATTTTTCAGTTTGTCCCACATGTAGTCACTGTTGCAGTGTAGTATGTGACATTATTCAGCCATTACTTGGTTTGGATGTTTTGATTAATTTGAATGCAGATTTACAATTCAGAATTAAAATGTGATATGGCAGTTATGGATCACGGAGACTCACAGTTGATTATAGAGAAGCAAAGCAAACCAATACATTGATAAGATAAGACCTCTTGTGTCTGACTCATCAACAAGTTTCAGCTTGACTAAACCGGAACACAAATGGTTTACAGCGTTTGATATGACTAATGGATTTTGGTCTGTACCAATTGTAAAAGAAATTCCATCATTATTTGCTTTTACAATTTAAGGTAAAAAAGATACCAGCAGTCTTTGTTAAAGACATTAAAGACATTTAAGATATCAAAGACATTTGAAAGATTTAGATTTAACATCAGACATCATTCAATATGATATTTTGATTTGTTCAGAAGACAAAACTGAACATGAGTGAGACGTCAGTCAGGTTTTTGATTTCTTGTACAATAAAGATCACAGAGCAAACCCTAAAAACAGAAGTGACAGTAGTAATCTTTGACCCCAAATTCAAAGTGTATTGCAGGGTAAAAGACAAAATAACACCTAGTCACTATGAGGTAATAATAATAAAAAAATCTATTAACAACTATTCAAGAGCTGAGATCTCTTTCTTTCCTGGGTTTATGTAATTACAGTTGTAATTAGATTGAAGGGTATGCAGAAAAATCACAACCCTTAAACAATTTGGTAATCCAAAGGCCCAAGACTCAGCTAACTAGACTCCTGAAGTTAAAATAGCTTTTGAGGGATTGAAAGAAGCCTTATGCGAAGCTCCTGCACTTTGCATGATTAATCAGAGAAAGTCTTTTACATTGTATGTAAACGAACAAAAGGGTTATATGACATCTGTTTTAATACAAGAAGATCGAAATAAGTCTGTACTGTATGGGTATTATTCACAACAACTTGACTTTGTTTTACAAAGCTGGGGCCTTGTTTACGAGCGATTCAGGCAGTGTATTTGGCCTTGCTTGGTCAAAAGATAACCATTTGATAAACATATTCTGTTTATGCTTTATTATCTTTAGAGAAAGCTGTTCGTATGACATTGAAAAAGGCACACCATCAAATCCAGCTAAACTACTTGGTCTGTCTGAAGCAATTCCAAACAGCCGTGACTGTGTAGATATTATACAAACATTAAGTGTTCTTAGACAATTTGTCACTTACAAATTCCAATTTGATTTTCAATGATGTTTATCTTTTGTGGACAAAAGGGAAATGAAAGGCAAAATCACAAAAAACATGTGAATTGGCTAGTAACAGAAAACCTAACATTTATGTTTAATATTTTGTTATGCCTGGGGAGCTGTGCATAAATCTCGAGCAGGTTGGCAGCAGAGAGGTTTCCTGAGATGTCCCGGGAACAGGTTGCGGTAAAAGCCCACCTGAAGGGAGTTTCTAGTGAGATTAAAGGGAATACCTTGCTGACCAGGCAGCTACGGTTGCCAGCCGCATGAACGGCAGAGAAACTCTTACTGCTCAAATGTGTCATCTATGGTGACAAACTACTCACAGCTCACAGACATAGCTGAGAAACTGATTTTCAAATTCAATGCTCCAGAAAGGAGAATTGAGAATGATTTGAAAATAGTTGCAAATTGGCGGATGACAATATTTGGAAATTTTAACACCAGTTTGTAAATCCAGAAGTCTTTTCCTTATTTGGTCACACAGATACACAGTGTCGGACGCTTAGGCGTTTTTCAAATGTGTTTACATTTTAATGCAAATTGGTGGGCGAGGGGTTTTAGGAAAATTATGCTAAAGAAATTGTTGGCGGATGCGTAACTTCTCAAAAGCACAATTTGGCACCCCCAAATTCTATCAGTTGTAAGCAGAACACCTCAGGGCTGTTTTGTGAATTTATGAATTGCAGAGTGACTTTACAACCTTATCTAAATGCAAGGGTTGTCAAGATATTACAACTGATAATTTTCTCGTATGGTGTAAAGGTTTTTTCACAAAGAAAGGCTTTGCTGCCTTTATGGCTAAAATGCTGGTTCGAGACATCATTCCAGATGAAATTAAACATTATTGATTCTGATCAGGGTAAATACTTTACTGGTCAGGTATGTCAGGAAGTCTGTAGGCTTTTGGGGATTCAATGGCATAGCTGCCAGAAACTTCAGACCTTGCAGAAGTAAATTTACATTTAATATCAGATTCCAGATTCTCTTTTTACATATTGTATGGCTTTGACTGAAGCAGTACAAAAAAAAAGCAATATCAGGTTCAGGATGCTGTAAAAATTATGGACAACATAATATTGTGCCAGGGCAAATAATTTATAAAAATAACAACACTCAGGTCTAATACCAAGATGGGACGATTCTTATGCGGTCCTACTAGGTACCCCTTCAGCGAATAAAATTGTGCGAATAAAATTCAACAATAAAACTCAGCAGTGCAGTTGCTAGGTAAACCTAGATGGACAAATATTAGTCTGCAAAATTAGCTTATACTCCCAAATCTTAACTAAACAATCGAAACGCTGTAGGATTCAAACATGGGTGGTCCAACGCATTTTCCGGTTAGTAAGAGCATGACCAGCATGGCTGTTCCTAGCGCCAGTTGTGTGGTTGGCGTGCTGTTTGTTATTTTAGTTTGTTATTTTTGGAGCTACTCCGGGTAGGAGATTTCCTATCTCCCAATTGGTACCCTCCGAAGACTAGCCAGCCATCAGTTAGATCGATGGATAGGTAGATAGGTCTGGGATGCGTTGGATTGTCTTGCCCATAGGTCGACGTTCAACATTCAAGTTTTCAAGCTAAGTCAGTTTATGGATCAAACTCTCAAGGTTTTAATGAGAATCAAAACAAGTTGTTTTCGATATTTTCTATGGGAGTCAAAACTAGTTATAGCAATAGTCAAAACAAGATATTTCCTAACAAATTTGTTTATACAAAGTTGTTTTTTGGCCATGGAGCTCTCTTGTTTTCCTCTCTTTTGTTTTTATGTTTTCGCAGAGATATATCGGCGGCCTTCAAGAAATTCGCTAAAAAAATAAATAAGCTTATCATGTTTACGAGTCTGGGCGCCAACCTCCAGCAGACAGCAGTTGGAACTCCGCTGTACTTCGAGATTCTGCCGGAAGGACAGACTTACGAGTCTCATGGGCGCCAACCTCCAGCAGACAGCAGTTGGAACTCCGCTGTACTTCGAGATTCTGCCGGAAGGACAGACTGGCGAGACTTCGTGGATTCCGGTTGATTCCATGAACAGAGACATTCTGAGTTTCAAGAATCACAACTGACATGGTTGCAAGTGTTGTCTTCATGACATGACACAGAGTCTAAGATGTGATGTGTGTTTCACATCTGTTCAGAATGATTCATGGATTCACTCTAACTGTATGCACTCAGTATTTGTATTGCCATTAATTAACATATGTACAGGGTTTTGTGTTGAAATTTAAGCCACTTGGCTGTTATACAAAATTTATCCAGATTAAAACTAGGCAAATGGGTCATTTTTTTAATTATGACACTGAAGTGTATGAGCCAAATTAACACAAACACTATGTTATTTGCTGTGTTGATTTCTATTCTGATTTACAATTCAGATCCATTATTCCATCCATGGTTAGAAATCACAGTAATCTTAATTCGGCAGTAACTCTAGCTCATACATACGCTAAGATGCCTAATATTTCCAATTGTTGGATATGTCAATCTTTTCTTCAAAAATCTACATCTGTATGTACGTATATTACCGCATCTGATTTAATTTCCATCATTGAACAAAGTAACATGGGTAACATTTGTAAAATTCTAATTGATTTGATAATCGACACCTCTATTCCATCTTTGAACACTCTAAGTGGTTTACACAGTTGATGATTTTGGTGAACACCAGTTGATGGTTTTGGTATCAAAGTTGCAACCTTACCAGACAATTTGTTTATCTTACTATGCCCTATTGCTGGGAAGAGATGCTGAAAATGGCTGGAGTTGTTAAAGTTGGAAATGGCCATAGCATAGGCATTTAGGGGTGGTAAAGAGTATATTTTCATGATTTTTGGGCGGGAATTCTAATTGTACCAAATCACAAGGTGAAGTTGGTGTCAACTGTATGATTATACAAATGTGTTTTTTTAAGGTTGTCGATTATTCATGGGAAAGCAGTCTGCTATTCAACAAGCAGTGTTTGCCACTACAAAAAGTTATCCCATCCAAGTAATTCCTGGTATTTACCTGTGTACAACAGTACTGAATCAAGCCATCTATTTGTTCTAAATGTAAATTTGAAGGGAATTCTTTCTGATATTGAAGGAAACGGGGTAAACATCACAAACTAGAAATGCGTTTCCAGTTTTCCAGATGTGACAAAGCTCTTCTGATAATGACAAATGAAACACTAATTACTCCTAATGGTACACACTTCGTTTGTGGTAACAAAGCTTATCCATTACTTCCTAAGGGTTGAGAGGTAACCTGTTATTTGTACCTTTATCAGCGATATGAGTAGTGTCAGAGGATTATGTGAAACAGCACTTAATCATGAGACATACTAAACGTTCGATTTCTGGTACTGAGAAATGGTTAGGAAGATGTATTCTTTATTCCATTCTGAGAAGTAACTGATTTACAAAACGAAGTGCAAGCCTTACACGAAGCATTTGAAGTTACCGCGAACGCCACTCTTATTTCTATTGCTAATATTTCGGACGAAGTAAGCGCAATTAGAAAGGTTGTTTTGCAGAATCGAATGGCGCTTGACATGCAGTTGGCTTCTAAAGGGGGGCACATGTAAGGTAATTGCAGCCGAATGTTGCCTATACATTCCAGAAGGTTCTGGGAAAGTGGTTCATAATCTGGCTAAAGTTTTACACGAACAAGTAGCTAAATGAAGACCATGGTCTTTTCTCATCCGATTGGGATGCGTGGTTTACATCAATATTAGGACCACTTTGGAATCATCTGAAGGCACCTTTGGTAGTTGTAATTTCAGGAGTGTTTATCATCTTGCTCTTGTGCATTGCCATAAAAGTGTTGATTTGTCTTATTAGACACTTGACTGTGACAGGCCCATCAAGGCCATTATCCAGTGTAAGACACACTCCCTCAACCGACGCTGGTATGCGGAATGACGGAAATGACCTGTTCTTTTAAGAATGTGTAGAAGGGAAAAGTATGGATAGGTACCATCCAAGCTTTTCAAAGATACATTTTGATAAAGATTATGAAAGTTTGCTTGCAGTAATCATTTAATTTGGTCATATATGATTAAGAGGGGGGAGTGAAGGATCCTACCTTAGATCCTCACATGCAGAATGTTTTTATTATTGTGTTTTTTTATCTTTAATCATTTATTTACATAATCATCATAATCATTTTATAATCATTATTTTTTATCCATTTAATTATTGTATTTGATTTAATTAATATAATTTTATCATTATCAATTTCATTATTATCATTTTTATTATTACATTATTGTTTATTAATTCATTTATTCATTATTGTTTTTATTCATTATTCATTTATTCATTCATTATTATATTTCTACATTTTATTATATCATTCATTAATTCATTGTATTTCTATATTTTATATGTCTCTTTGTGGTTAAGTTTCATAGAGCTGTTCTGTCTGTGTGTAAACAAGATAGATAAAGAGAATGTTTATGGAACCCCAAGGTCTAAGGGATGATGCAGCTGAGCAATTTTGGATATAACAGTGCATGCTGTATTCCTGGGTTAGACGAGGTTTGAACATTGAGGCATATGCAACTGAAACTAACTGTCCATCAATAAAACTCTGTTCTATTTTATCATCTAAAACCTCCGTCTCACGACACTGTTTATGCTCTCCTCTAGCAACGATTGATCAGCCTTGTATCTGACAGATGCTTTAACAAAGTAAACTTATGTTTTCTGACGTGATCTGGTGTCCGGGGCTGGATCGTTTTTTATTTTGTCTGTGGTGTGGAGACCAGATCTAACACTGTGTATGCCATGTAAGGGTGCTTTAATTGAAATACTTGGGTTGTGTGTAGTTTTCCAAGGAGACAAACGCCTGCAGTGGTGTGTGTGTGAAGTGAAGGGGGGATATTGCTGTGAATCACGTGTAATCTATTTAATTGGGTTGTTTTACTTGTGTATTTAACATTATTTATTAAGAGTTACGTGTGTGGTGTGCTGTAAATTGACACGTCTCAGAAGGGAAACTCTATATACACCCTTAACCATTTGTTGTTTTGATTAAGAAAAGTCTCATGGTATCACAGTTATCTGAAAAATTGTGAAATTAATAAATGTATATTTTCTTTATAACACACCAGCTTCCATCTGCGTCCTTTAATTAGGGTGGCTTGCGTGAAATCAGGTAGTTCCTTTTTGAACTGACTGTTTTATAATCATGGGTCCTTGATTTAGGTAGATTGAGATTATCTTCTGGACTGCTTAAGGCCACACACACTCCCTTGACTAATCGACGATCACTGCTACACTTGATTGCACCATCAGATCTGTCAGCTCTGTCAACCTCATCCACAGGCATTCCTGAGTACCATAATTAATGGGAAATATCGAAGCTTCAACGTCAAATGGGATGAAAGGTTCAGTTGGATTTAATATAGCCAGTCGAAAGACTTGATTTTTTGTAATGGTGTAAGCATTTTCCCCAACAGCACACTGAGGTGACTTTTACTAAAGAGGGTTTCAAAAATTGGAAATGTATCGGCCAGGTCTGTGAGAAGCATTCATGCTGCTGCACTTGTAAAATTACTCTCCTACAAACAAAGTCATGCGCACCAAGGCAGCGGAACTGTTTTAAATCAGATGCACGGAGATTCCATTTCGTTCATTAAACGTAATCGACAGCATGTCAAAATTGTGCTGGATGTTGTCATGCCAAAATGAAGATACCCCTGAGAGGGCACCGGGAAACACAGGAAGCATTATTTATTTTTTTATTTTTTTTATTGTATTTATTTCGAATTTATGCAAAAAGAACATCAAACAAAAAAAGATAAATTCAAGTATACAAATCACACAAAACATAAAACTATATTAAATGTCCTTTGCCTATTCGAAAAGGAGTGAGAAGAAGAAAATAACTTATTTAATCTCACCCCTTCTCCATAACTTAAAGCTTACAGTAAACGACCATCATTCCAAATATTCATGCATCTTGCTTCTTATACCTCAAAACAATGTAAAAAAAAAAGAAAAAGAAAAAGCACATCAATTATATAAACCAAAAAGAAAAAAATATATATATATATAAAAAAAATTATTCACACCCATCTTCATTCCTGTACCTTTTGAAGACCATATCTTTAAACCTAAACTTAAACTGATTTATGTTTGGGCATTGTTTTAATTCCTCGTCAAAACTATTCCATATCCTCACTCCAGAGCTTGAGATACAAAAACTTTTTCTTGTTGTCCAAATTCTGTTAATTTTAAAATTATTTGTCCTCCTTAGATTATACCCTTCATCTCTTGCCTTAAATAATATTTGAATATTTCTCGGTAACAGATTATTTTTAGCTTTAAACATTATTTGGGCTGTCTGATACTTCACAATATCAATAAATTTTAATATTTTTGATTGTAAGAATAATGAATGAGTATGATCCCTATACCCAGCGTTGTGAATAATTCTTATTGCTCTTTTTTGAAGAACAACTATTGAATATAGTGAACTTTTATAATTGTGACCCCAGATCTCAGCACAGTAATTAATATATGGGGAAACTAGTGAACAATACAACATGTGGAGTGATTTAAGATCCAAAACCTGCTTTACTCTATTTAATACTGCAATTGATTTTGATAGTTTTGATTGTACATGATTAATATGTGATTTCCAATTAAGTCTGTCATCTATAATTACCCCCAAGAATTTATTTTCATAAACTCTATCAATTCTAACCCCATCTATTTGTACGTTCACCTGAATATTCCTATTATAATTACCGAACAACATCCTCAACAACTTAGATACTGAACATATATCATTGATATACAAAATAAACAGCTTGGGTCCCATCACCGATCCCTGAGGGACCCCACACTCAATGTCCAAACATACTGACCTATAGTTTCCCAACTTCACAAACTGTTGTCTCTTACTTAAATAACTCCTCACCCAGTCTAATACTATCCCCCTGATACCATACCTATCCAGTTTCTTTATAAGAATGTCATGGTTAATTGTGTCAAAAGCTTTTTTAAGATCAACAAATACCCCTGTTACATATTTCTTACTATCTAAAGCACCTATAATTTCCTCAATTGATTCTATTATTGCCAAAGATGTGGATCTATTTACTCTAAATCCATACTGACTATCTGTAAGTAATTGATGTTTATCCAAAAATGTATCCAATCTGTTGTTAAAAGCTTTTTCTAGAATTTTAGAGAACTGTGGAAGTAAAGCGACCGGTCTATAGTTTGTGAAGTGGTACTTACTCCCATTTTTATAGAGAGGTATGACTTTGGCTATTTTCATTTTGTTTGGAAATGAACCAGTTTGAAATGATAAATTACATATATATGTTAATGGTTTAGAGATCCCCTCAATAACTTGTCTTACTATTGCCATATCAATATCATTGCAATCGGAAGACCTTTTGTTCTTACATTTACCAACAATCTCTAATATTTCATTCTCATCCACTGGCCTGAGAAACATTGAACTTTGATTTCTCTCAATTAATCTATTACAGTCATCTTCCGATGGCCCAGGATCAGGTATTTTTTCAGCTAGATCAGGTCCCACATTCACGAAGAACTGATTGAAACTGTTAGCCACATCCTCCATATTGTAATTTTCCTTGTCTTTATCAATAAAATACTTAGGATAGCCTATGTGTGTAGGACTATTTTTTATAATACTATTCATTGTATCCCAAATTCCTTTAATGTTATTTAAATTATTACTTATTTTTTTCCTATAATACTCCTTCTTAGAAGCCCTTATAATTTGAATTAACTTATTTTTATATTTTTTATATTTATTTTCTTTCTCTATAGTTCTATGTCTTATAAATTCCCTGTATAGTGTATTTTTCTTTTTACATGCGTTCTGTATTCCTTTTGTAATCCATGGGCAATTTGTATTACTTAATTTTCTGTTATATTTTTTTAAGGACAATTTTTGTCATATATATACATAAAAAGTTCTAAGAATGTGTCATATGCATTGTCAATGTCATTTTCCTGATATATTATATCCCAATTCTGTGCCAATAGATCTTTTTTCAATTTGTTAATAGATTCCTTTGACCTCACTCTTCTAATTTCTGATTGCCTATCGAGCTTTTTAATCCTACATTTACAATCAAAAACTGTAAAAACTGGCAGATGATCACTTATATCAATAGTCAATAAACCATTCACTGTATTGTTCTCAATATTATTAGTAAAAATATTGTCAATTAGGGTGGCACAATAAGATGTAATTCTACTTGGTCTCAGTGGCGGTCCTGGCTAGATTTACGCCCTGGGCGAACCATCCCTTCGCCGCCCCCAGAAAAAATTTTTGCCCCCAAATCCCGCCACCAACATGTATTATTTTATTATATATAATCTTAAATACAAAAAGGTAACAAGAACAGAGAAAAACAAGATAAAAAAATGTAATACAGTACACACACACACACACACACACACACACACACACACACACACACACACACAAACACACATGTCTGTTGGCCATGGCTGCTGTGGAAGTATCTGACTCCTCATTTTTGCCAGTGGGTGCTCTAACTCCAAAATATTTCAGAAGTGCCCCTGAATTTACAATTAATATACAATATGTAAGTTAGATACACTTACATCACGCATCAGTTACCCAATTAAAATGACCATAACACATATTTTATTAGTTTATAGGATGTTAACAAATGCTAAGCATACACTACAAATTATTTAAAATGCTATCACTGTGTAGCTTACAAAATGGCATGTCAATTTATATTAGAAGTTATTTAAGTTCACATATAGCGTATATAGCAATAAAAAAGGACACAGTCAGGAGGTCTGTGTGAGTTTGCACTTGTTGTGTTGCAAACACAAACTAGACTGTGTGTTGCCTATGGGTGAATTTAGTTGCATGACATGGTGCCTCAATTCTAATAGTTGCTAGTTCAGCAAAACTAAAACCAAAAAAAACAGTCGTGTTCTGTGGCTAATAGCAACATATTAGCAAGAGGGCGAGCCGGCGAGGCTAATATAAATAACGTTAGCCTATTTCCTACTTTCACTCACGTCGTCACTCATAAATCGGCATACCTTTATCTTTATAATTTTTCCTCATCTTCTTTTTCTGATCTGGGCAACTTATGGCTTCTTTGGTCTTTTAATTCGATCCATGGAATGATGATGATGAAGACTCGACATCATTAACTTTGCATTACATTTTGCCAACAACATCCGTTCGCCCGTCAATCAACCGGTGTCACGTGACGTGAGTCACGTAGATGACTCTACAGATTTTTTTTTCACAAAATCCAATTGATAACATGTTCGTAGGTATATGGGTCTATGTTAATTTTAGGAATGAAAAATACAATTTATGTGGAAGCAGACGCAGCAGTTTGTGTTGTGTGGCCTCTGGCCTGGGATCAGTCTATCCCTCGCTCGCCCCCTATAAGGCGAGCGGTTTGGAGTTGCAAGTTGGCCCGCCCCTTTCTCCCGTGCCTCTTCTGACACGCACACAACCTGTGTATGACTCTCAGCACTAACTTGACATGGAAATGAGCGTTAGTCTAAAAAACCGCTTTGATGTTTTTTTTTTTTTTTTTTTTGAATGCGCTCGTGCGCCCTCACGTAGATTGCGCCCTGGGCGTTCGCCCACATTGCCCATAGCAAAAACCGGCCCTGCTTGGTCTGGTTATTATCGGAAATAGACTCATACTGTACATAGTATTAATAAATTCATCAGTAGATTTATGTTTACTAGGATTCAATAGGTCAATATTGAAATCCCCACAAATAAAGATGTTTTTATGGCTTTTTTTTGTAAACACAAACTCCATCCAGTCCTTGAATTGTTCTATGTTCGAGCCAGGTGCCCTATATATACAACTTATGATAACATTTTTAAATTTTTCCATATATACTTCTATTGTTATACATTCTAATAAGTTATCAACCACTGCTGTCATATTTTCAAGCACCTTAAAGTTCAAAGATTTATCTATATATAGTGCTACTCCTCCTCCACCCTTGTTTTGTCTATTGATATATCTAAATTCATAACCATCCAGCTCAAAGTCCATCCCTTTTTCCGTATTGATCCATGTTTCAGATACAGCTATAATCTTGAATGGTTCTGAAAATCCATGTAAATAGTTCTTAATATTATTAAAGTTGGCATACAGGCTTCTACTATTAAAATGGATAATCGATAATTTACCGTTTGATTTAATCAGTTCGTTATATTGTTCATCAGTGTAGTATCTACAGTTATTTTTGATAGTGTGGAAGAAGTTATTGTCTGGGTCTATATCTTTTCCCAAATCCTGTGAGTTATAGTCCATATAATGAAATGTTTTCAGTTCTTGCTGGTCTTGATCAATACTCATCATATGTAACAGAAAGAATTCTTTCAACGTGTATCATGTCATTGTGTAATTGCTTTTGTTACCTTATAGTCCAAATCATATTCATCACTGATACTTATCCAGTTCTTCAATCTTTCTGATGACAAGTACTTTAGCTTCCTCCGTTGATCCATTTAGCTTAATAAATATTTTACAGTTTGTAGTCCAGGTATTTTGAATTTTCCTCTGTTTCTTCAAGTAGCGTGCTTTTTTAGCTATGTCAGCGTTATATTTTGTGAGGTTTTCGTTGATGAAGACATTTGAGCCTTTAAGATTCCTGCTCTGTTTTAACAATGCAGTCTTATGTTTTCGGTTAACAAACCTCATAATGACCGCTGATTTATCACTTGCGTTCTTCCTTGGCAGAGGGTGGCAAACTTCAATGGAATTACGGTCTAACTGAATCCCTTTATTCTGTAAGAAGGCAACTACCTGTTGCTCCGTGGAGTTAGCCTCCATTTCACCGGGTTCGCGCCCCCGCTGTCAGCCGCCACCGCTCGAGCGTATGACCGGGGTTTAATTTGGAGCCCTGTGATAACAACTTCATTCATTCTTGAATATTGTTCCAAGTCCGCCACTCTGCTCTCAAGGTATGTAATTCTCTTTTCTTTCTCGGCATTCAGAATCCGCAAAGCCTTCACCTCCTCGACCAGATCCAGGATACTTTTCTGTTGCAGCCTGACAGCAGAAATTTCCTCTGCCAGGAAGTCTAGCGATTTTTTGATCTCATCACATTCATCAATCTGCTGATTTTTCTTTGGTCCCATCATAAATCAGAAACAGTAACCGTTGTTTAAACGCTGTAACCGTTGTTTAAACGCTGATTTTAAACATTGATTTGGACGCGAACCCAACGTGGCCCAACTCTAACCTGAGGTCCAAACCCTCCTCACTTAGGGAATTCGAGTTTATAACAAAGTACTGTATGATCCAGAAATAAAAAACAAACTTGTTGAACTGCCATGAAATGCTACACTCATGTCATACCACATTCAGGACGAGCTGCTTGAGGCTGCGGCTTCACTTCTACATAGGAAGATAAAAACGGAAATGCAAGAACACCCTAGGCCCACATATATTGCCATACTAGCAGACGAGTTTAAAGATGTTTCGAAACGCGAGCTAGTTGCTGTCTGTGTTCGATTTATACCTAGTGAAACAATCAAAGAACGAGACCAGGGGCCAGATGTATAAACGTTGCGTACGCACAAAATGGGCATAGAAATATGCGTACGCAATTTTCCACGCACATATCGGGATTTATAAAAAATAAACTTGTCGTAAATAAGTGCGCACAGTACGGATGCTCTCCACTGTGCGTACGCACTCTTTTTGAGCGGAGTGAAAGAACACAAACTCTGTTCTTGTTTTTATACACATTTAGTTTTAATATTCCTGTTTCATTCATGAAGATCAGCACTCAAATTGCATCTAGGAGTCGCACCTGCCTATGAGTAGCAAATATTTAACGTAGAAAATTATTGAAAAGACGAAGCCTCTACGGTGAATGGAGTGCCACACACATCTGTCATGAGCGCGTCTGCGTGTTTGAAACGCAAGGCTATAAAGAACTACATGAATAAGCTTTTCTTCACTCAACAAACCCTAAAGGCTAATGTTTCGTGTATTAGTCTTTATCATCTAATCATAGACAAAACTGTAAAAAAAATATATAACAGTTTTAATTTAGTTACGCCAAATGATAGAAACAAACCGAGTGACTACATTGCTACAATAGACTTTATAACCTGTAAGTTGATGAAAAAAAATGTGATGCACTCGTCTCGGACATTTAATAATTAAAGTTTAGCCTAATATAAAGAGACGTTATTACAATGCAGGTTTATATAAGAAAAACACTAACAAGTATTTAAACTCATTGGTTTTTATATTCCGGTTTCATCTGCTTACTTTAAATATACTTTTGTACTGAACTTTTCGTTTGTAGCTACTGAACTTTTTTTATCTTAATGCCTTATGGCAGCGCCGCGTAATACATCATTGTCTTTATGTTTTATTATGGGAAACACTTAACGCGAAACTTTTATATGCTGGGCTCGTCTACTTGCCTATTGCAGCCTATTCTTTATAAGGTATGTAATATTGCAGTCTTAATGCATTAAGTCGCCTTCAATGGTATAATTGATGCACTTGCCGCCTGAGATAAAGACGAACATGACCCGAAACGATCTCCACCATCCGCTGGTAAAAAAAACATTTAATCTCCCTCTGAGTTTGTTTTCCATTAAAAATGTTATGAATATAATGAGACCTGTCTGGCCATATGTGAAACCAGTATCAACTTTGACAATGCCAGTGTTTAAACACTGTTTTTATAATTTCATAAAACCCATAAGCCTAAAAAAATTATTTCTCTGGCCAAAAGTATATTTTAAATAATATGCTAAATAAGTTAATTTTATTAAGTATATTTTAAATAATATGCTAAATAAGTTAATTTTATAAAGTTTATTTTTTAAGTTGAAACTATTTCATTTTAATCTTTTTAAAACTGTTTTGTTTACAGGTTCGTAACATAAAGCTTTTTTCTTCCAATGCGACGTGAATATATTTCATAGAATTAAAATATATGAAGGGCTAAATATATTTTTTAATGCTTTAAAATTTATTTACTTGTGAAAAATATATTTTTGTAAACATATTTCAAAATATATTTCAGCAAATATATATTTTGGCATTTTTTATTATTTTGAATTTAAAAATATATTTTTACGATATTTTCCTTGCGTTTTATAACGTTAATCCATATTAAAATGATATGCAGACCACATTATGCCCAGTAAAACTAGGGGTTGTACGCTCCATGTATGGTTGTTTCGGGGAGGAGATGGGGGCGGGACTCACGTACGCACAATCTTCCGCTCACTTGGATTTATGAATGGAATTTTGCGCAGTTTCTGGAGTACGCATGGTTTTATAAATCTGAAAACTTTTGTGCGTACGCAAATTCTGCTTTATGTGCGTACGCACACTTTAAGGATAGAATCTACGCAAAGTTTTATACATGAGGCCCCTGGGCTTTGTCAAAACAGCTGACATGTCTGCTCATAGAATATCACAGAGGATCCTTAGAACCACTTGGTTTGGACCCTTCTCTAAGTGTCGGGTTCTGTTTTGATGGGGCATCGGTCATGTCTGGGCACAGAGAAAGCGTGCAATCTATCTTGATAGAGACATTTCCCAAAGCTGTGTATGTACACTGTAATTCCCACAGACTGAATTTAGTGCTTTGTGCTGCTGCGGAATCATCTGGACACGTCATAGTGCCAGAAATTCTTTGGGTTTATTATAAGCAGACAGTTATATTAAACACGCAGGCTACTTTATATGATTTGCATAAGTTCTTTTGATTTGTTATAATTAAATTAATAAATAACATAATTTTAATATTTAATAATAATTTTACATTTAAAGAAAAAAATTAAACATTACAAACACACATATCCAGAGAATGTGATCTTCTGCAAAGCAAAAAACATATTTATATATATTTTTTGCGGTCTGAGTTGAGGGCAGGTTAGTTGAAAATGTCGGTTTGGTGCGGGTTGTTTATACATTGACCCGCGCATCACTGGAACGCAGCCCTGCTTCTCACTCAGATCCTCAAGAATGTGCATTCGCGCAGGATCATGACATTAGACATTGTGGAGATGAGAGACAGAGAGGTCAAGAAAACTTAATAGAAGTCTACAAACAAAGTATTAAAGTATGTATAGCCATGTCACCAGTGGCGGCTGGTGCTAAAAAAATTTGGGGGGGCGCAAACACACTAAAAATCGAACTTTTACTGTAGTAATGCAGTACTCTTAAAAGCAATTTATCAGGTGATGAGTATCATTAGGCTACTACTTAGCTAAAATGCTGAAAATGTTACAGTTGAAATCAAACGCACAAAATAAATGTACTATGACTCTGTAATGAACTAATATCAAGGTAATCATTAACACACACACACACACACACACACACACACACACACACACACACACACACACTCTGGTTTCCATGTTTTGTGGGGACATTCCATAGACGTAATGCATTTTATACCATACAAACTGTATATTCTATTCCCCTTACCTGCCCCATTCCCTAACCCCAACCATCACAAAAACCTT
The DNA here is from genome assembly GCF_030506205.2 of Paramisgurnus dabryanus. Classification (NCBI taxonomy): domain Eukaryota; kingdom Metazoa; phylum Chordata; class Actinopteri; order Cypriniformes; family Cobitidae; genus Paramisgurnus; species Paramisgurnus dabryanus. The sequence goes on from NC_133346.1 coordinate 28,973,299, forward strand.
TCTTGTACCTTAGATTTTCAATAAACATCATCTTGTTTTATTTATAAGCTTGTTTCCTCATGGGGATATCAAAATGTCCCCACAAGGTCACAAAAACACTGGTATTCCTATCTTTGTGGGGACAATTGGTCCCCACAACGTGATAATTACCAGGTACACACACACACACACACATACACACACACAGAGGTTGTGATAGACTTTTTCAATCTCCGTCATTTTTTTAATAAACAGCGTTGTAAAGAGTCCTTCACAGTCAGTTATTATCTGTAATTTCATGTTTTCATTTTCGTTCACATGTCCATTTCTAATCATAAACTTACACGACGAGCATACAAGTCAAATGTGTTTATTAATTTGTTTAGAGATCAGATAAACGGAGACCATCACATGAAGCAGATGAATTAATGTTTTTTTCTCACAGTGACAGCGGAGGCAATAAAACACAGAGCTTTATGTTGAACAGGCAAATATGAACAAATCAAATAACAAAATACTTCTGCGATTAAAATATCAATAAACATGTAAAAATCTGAATGGAACTAAACTCATCTGAAACCATCTTGTGTAATAAACGCATGAAGGCAGATTAATGCAGACTCTTGTCATTAGATTTTGTATCTTTACCTTAGACAGGCAGACATCCCAACCTGCAAAAAGTCATTTCAGGGAGGTATCCCGAAGCCCCCTACCCCCCCCCCTCAAAAAAAATAAAGGAGGAAAAGGATATGACATTTCAAGATATAAAAGCATAATATTAATTTCTAGAGGCCTATGCAATTATTGGTAACACATTACTAGGTCTCATTTGTTAACATTAGTTAATGTATTAACTAACATGAACTAACCATGAGCAGTACATTTGTTACTGTATTTGCTAATCTTTGTTAACGTTAGTTAATAAAAATACAGCTGTTCATGGTTTGTTCGTGTTAGTTCACAGTGCATTAACTAATGTTAACAAGATTTGAATAATGTATTAGTAAATGTTTAAATTAACATTAACAAAGATAAAAAATGCTTTATAAATGCAGTTCATTCTTATATGTTAACTAATGTAGTAAACTAATGTTAGCTAATGAACCTTATTTTAAAGTGTTACCCAATTATTTGTTAATTATTTTACAATATGTAGATTACTTTTACTATTTATATAAGCTGCTTATAATATTTATATAAACTGTTTTATTTATATTCTATTGCAACTTTAAACAGGTCTAAGGAGTTTGTTGTTTTCATGTAGCCTTGGCAACTAGTAGCCAGCCTGAAAAATATGCACATGATATTAAACTTGTTGAACTCACCTCAATGTCAGTTCAGGAGAAGAGATAAAAGCCCGCCCACACTGACAATTGATTGGTTGATTTACCGGAGCAGGCCAATCAGGATGCTCTCTTGTCTTACATGCGCTTAATGAGGCACACTAGCACACACACGCAAGGTCTCCCCCTCCCTCTCTGCCGTGTGCGTGCTACTCTTTCTTGCTCACTCTAGATTCCGGGAGATTTCAACTCATTTGCGGGCATCAGGGAGCCGCTATCAAAATGCGGGAGACTCCCGGAACTTCCGGGAGACTTGGGATGTCTGGACAGGCGTCTTGTTGCAGCACTCCTGTTGTGTTTAACTTCAGCAGCAATGCGCAGACCAATCAGTGTATGACATCAAAATATCGCGAGAATGTTTAGAAACCAGGGCGTCATTTAAGCAACACACTGCCACCAACTGGACATACCTAGGAATTACATTCTCAAGTTGAGTTGTATGGGCAATCTGCCAAAATGGCGTTCAGATTTTTCTTTATTCTGCTTTAATTTTCTCCGTCAAAGACTTTTCGTTTAACGCAACCGAACACACACAAAAAGAGACATTAAAGTTGCCTAATCACAGACTCGTACGTTTCTTTTTGCTTTTATAGCAAAAGCACAAGCACATTTTTCCCTCACAACAGGGAGTACATACAGTCCATCAGCTCAATATGCACGGTTCGTGAAGTTTCCTTAAAACAGTGGTTTTCTCGTGGGTGCTTTTTTAAACTCTACAACACTGTACAACAACAAAACTACCGGTAACAACAAAGTTGACCAAGCCACGGAATATACCGGATTATATGAGCTTTCGCTCTCATTATGTCCACGCAAAACAAGCTCAAAGTCGTGCATCTATCACGCATTCAGACTTTAAAACAGCAAACAGGGAAAAATAAATAAAACTCAAGACTTACATGATATCCAGCTAGCCAACTCCGTTTGCCATGAGAAGTGGGGGAGCACACAGACTGCCATCATTTGACTCCGTTGGTCGATCTGGTCCAATGTTCTTAATCCTTTATTTATTTATTAATCAATTAAATACCTTGTATAGGGTGATTTTGTAAGGATAAAAGCATATTTTCCTTCATCTCAAGATATTTCACTTGCTTTCACTGATCTGTACTGTAGCTATCAGCTAACACAGCAATCTCCAACGCGGTTATGAGACTCTGAGAACGATCCAATCACAGGAGGTAAAAAACATTAAAAGCAATATTGATTCGCTTACAACATAAGTGGGAGTGTTTGGGGCGCACAGTCCTGCGCCCCAGGGCGGATCCGAAACCAGCCACTTAGAGCTCAGCCTCAGGTAACATGTTTTTACCCTTTTTCCTGACCTACATAGACACTCATTAGGGGTGTGCCAGAGACACACAAACATGACACACACACAACAAACTCAGTTTTGATTTTTTTATTGTTTTTGATAAATTATAACATGACTAACAGTGAAATAGTACAACTAAATGATTTTATTTTGTGTTAATTTGCACTATATATTTAACTTTTTGGTAACATGTTAAAGTAGCTTTCCTCTCTGGCCAGCTCAAAGGGGGCGGCGCCCCCTAGTGACCAGCCGCCACTGCATGTCACTCATCTCATTACAATATGTTAACTAGATAACACTGAACTTATTATATAGTTTAATAAAATTATGTATTTGATTGTACAAATCAATTACAACCTAACTTTAGTGATTGTTTTACTAACTGCTAACCAGCTTAGGGACTCTCTATGGCTAATTTATAAGACATATGCTGATTCAGTATGTTATTGTTCTTGTCAATTTAATCTTTTTGGGGTATCTTATGCTTAGAATTAGTCAAGGAGGTTGAGTCTTATAACTTCCTTCAAAGTTTGATCAAATGTGCATAATGACATATGCAACAAATGCATAAAGGGTGTCAGACTCGTAGATTTGCATAATTTAAAGTTCAGGTTGTAAAGTTTGGGTCAACCTCGGCCACAGCTTTAAAGCTTAAACTTATGAAATCCTATCAGAGGTCCAAAATGTTATTGAAATACACCAATGGCTTGGCTGTCATCAGTATTGAACATGTTGTACTTTTATGTTTTAAATGATAAAGCAAATAATTTTACAATAAGCAAATAATTTCATAAGCTGATGTCTCTATCTAGTGCATAAAAGCAAACATTCCCTGAAAAGGTTAAAAACATGAATTTTTGATTCTGTTCCATGTACAGTCGACTGACTTTCCAATTGTAAAGATACTGGTATGTGTCTGTGCTTTCATATTTGCACATTGAAGATCTGTCACCTCTGAGCAACAACATGAATTAACTGAATATCTTCATATGATATTTAATTATATATCTTAATTTCATCATCACACTGGTTCATGGCAGGTGTAGTAAATATACATAGCAGGTGTAGTAAATATTTACCATAAATGTTTAAATCATGTTTTATGCGCGCTCCAACTGGACTGTTTTCTAGCGGCCGGCTTTTGAAAGTCTCGCACAAGAAGGGAAATACGTTACGTTACTTACTCCCGCGTTCGAAAATATGGTGGATAGTGAGACATATTATCAAAGGATGTGTTGTAATGTGTTTTTAATTGCTAGGTGGGAATGGAAGAAGAACGCTTATTGTTGTCCCTCCAGACTCTGAGGGATATACAGGCAGCCTTATCAATATGGCTTCAAATGCTGGAAAAACAGCACTGTACATAGTCCCTCTTCAAGATGATTTATGTCTTGATCCACTGCCATACTCGGCAGAGGAGTTTGCAAAGATGCCAAAGGTTGAGTGTCGGACATGAAAAACATCAATGCCATTACCAGTTTTATACTTGCATGTGAAGTTCTGTTGTAGAGGCACACAATCAGCTGATGATTATGAAGTATCCCACCCAGCACAAGACGTCATTTAGACGTTGTTTTTTGGGCTAAATCACGTTGGCCCGTCATGGCCTTCATTTAGTCCAAAAAAAGACGTTGAAAACTGGTCTTTGTTTGGTCCGTCTAATCATGGATTAAAGTTTTCCGTCGCTAGACGGATTTCCGTCATTTGAAAAATTATTAAATTCACTTTTCATATAGACAATGTTTATTCACCTTTTTAAGTGGGATGTGATCAAAGCCTTGAGTGGATCCAAATCATGTTCCTCTCTCCACTGTAAGTGTTCTGTAATCACTACGCAACGGATCCACTCCGGGTTTTCTGGCTGTATCACGTTAAGCTGAGGTAAAACTTTATTTCAGCTAGCATAGACAAACTTATAATGCAGTAAGGCTCCGATGTTTTGGCAATTGATAAAGGAGTAAAAGACCAATGGAGATTGACTTGGCTTAGCGAAATGATGAAGATTGGCAAGCCTTTCAGTTCGTGGGCAAAGAAAACCAAAAAGCCAGGTAACTTACGTGTCTTTGTACAGTATGACTAGGGGTCCTGTATTTTGGTGGTAAATGATTTCTTACGTACGTGATCATCCGCGTCACGTTTTTTAATGCTATGCTGATCTAACCAGTGGCTTATACAACGGGTTTGTTAAACTCGTGGGTAAACTTCATGTGGCGCCACAAAAACCAGGAGGCAGATGATATCCAAATCCTGTGAGAGCGATTCAAGGAATCATAAGAGGAGACTGCTTCCGAAATGCTCTCGCGGCACTTTGATGTCATCCTGTCGGTTCTTGCAGTTGCATTTGTGTGTGGTCACAAAAACTTAACATTTGTACATATATTTAAGCTCCGCAGTTAAAAAAAAATTATTTTAAGCAGGGGCGGATTTAGTGATTTGGGGGCCCAAGGCAAAACCATGTGTGTCGGGCCCTAGCTATGCACCCTTTACTGTATTTTTCTATCTCTTTATCATCGCTATCTCTATCTCTTTTTTCTCAAGGTTACCTAAGTTTCAGCCCCCAATGAGGTTGAGATTAATATATACAGTATATATATACACTGTCAGAAATAAAGGTACAAAACTGTACCTTTTCTGTCACTGGGGCTGTACCCTTTCAAAAAGTACAGCTTTGCACCTAGGGATTTCATTTTACTACCTCAGATGTACATACTGGGACCAAAGAGAGCTTATTAGTATCTCATAAACACATATTAGTATCTCAAAAGGTACATATTGGTACTAAATGTTTACATCTGTACCTAATGGTCCATACAATAGCAGGGTTTCAGTCACGTGATTTTGATGACGCTCGAGGGCGGGACTAAGGGCAGATGGAGGGCAGGAAGTAAAAATCTGAATACGTCTATGGAGGGAACCGTTGCAGAGAGTCTGTATTGTACAGATTTAGATTCAGTTTCAAGACATAAATACAAGGAGTTTATTAACATATGTTAGACGTGACCCTTACCTCATGAAGATGAGTGAGTTTTCGGTAGAACTGAAAGATTTACCGACAGTCAAGGCGGTTGACATCACCGCCTATCTGGTCCTTCAGACATCGTATCGATGGGGATAATGTCACGCTGGACCAAAGTCTTGACTACTACTGTAATGAAATTTGTGTTGAAAGGATTTTTTGCCTGATCTTGAACTTTGGGATGGTGTGATTCCTAAAGTTGAATGTTTTTTTTTAGAAACTGTATACTTCCAGAAATACTGCGACAGCAAACAAACTTACATATGTAATGTGATTAAGGGATATGAACTCCAAGCACTCTTTAACAGTTAGACAAAGACAAAGTTAGACAAACCCAATGCAACCATCAGAACTCTGTTCCTAGACTTTTCGTCCGCGTTTAACACTGTTAAAGTCAATACATTGGTGTCAAAACTTGTACAACTGAGTGTAAACCTTAGGTGGTATATGTCATTCCTTACTAACAGAATTCAGAAAGTTAAAGTGAATAAGACACTGTCATCTGCTATTACAACTAATGTTGGAGTACCCCAAGGCTGTGTTAGTTCTGCCATACTTTTCACCTTGTACACAGATGATTGTCGAACTGACAGGTTAAATCAGTATGTATTGAAGTATTCTGATGACACTGTGTTAATATCTGTGCTGCATGATGGGAACAGCCCTGAGTTTCATCAACAGGGTGTCACTAATTTGGTTGAATGGTGTGAGAAAAATGATCTTGTCATTAACACAGGTAAAACAGAAGAAATTATATTTGAGTCTACAGCAAATACTAATATAAATACATCGCCTGTTTTCATCCATAATAAAACAATTAGACAGGTCAAAACATATAAGTATCTAGGAGTAACGATTGACAACATGTTATCGTGGAATGATCATATTGAGTCTCTTTGTAAAAAAACTAAGCAGAGAATCTTTTTTCTTCGTCGTCTTAGGTCATTCGGAGTAAGAAAACCGATCCTTCTCATGTTCTTCTTGTCTGTTATAATGAGTGTAATGCAATATTGCAACTGTATTTGGTATAGGAGTTTGCCTGTTAAGTTAAAAACAAGGTTATTTAACCTACTAAAAATCTGTTCAAAGATTGTAGGTCAGCCCCTTGTGCAGCTATATGAGTCAGGATACTATAATAATCTAATGAGACTGGCTAATAATATAGTTACTGATCCTAATCATGTTCTGCACAATGAATTTGAATTACTACCATCAAACCGAAGATACAGAGTTCCAAAATTTAACAAAGTGAAGCTGAAAAATTCTTTTGTGTATCAGGCAACCCTAGAACTGAATAAGATGCTTAACCAAAAGTCAAGAGTACTGTGAATGTGATGTAATTGGAGAAGGGTATGTAATGTATAATGTGTCTTGTGTCTCTGTGAAGTGTATGTCATTGTTTAACGAATGTTAATTGTTGTAAACCTGGATACTGTGATGCAAGAAAAATTTCAGACTTTGTCTGACAATAAAGTACCATATCATATCATATCATAAAGTAGGCTGTGTGATATATTTCTGTTATATCAATAGTGTCGTATGAGACAAGATGACATTTTGAATATTGTTGTGATTAAATGCCATTGGTTTATTTACAAGATTTTTTAAACAATTGTTATAATAACTACAAGAACATGGTGTGCAATCATACATTGGCATCCATTTCATTTCATATAATACATATTGCCAGTACAATTAGATTAGTGGATAAAAATATTACATTTGAAAACACATGATGTGACTGATGACCCTCCCTCCTCTTTACTCTGATGGGATGACAGACTCCTAAAGATTAGACAAGACACAGCAAATAACAGGCATTTATAAATCTTCAAGCTAAATCTTTCAGCCAGGACTAGGCCTTAGTTTTTAATTATGAAATATAACTAGTTTTAACAAACATGCCTTACTTACTTGTGTGCATTTTGAAGCAAAACAAAGGGCAATGATGTGTTTTAAGATGTCAGTGAAGGTCGTTTTCAATTTGGACAGCTCTTACATTTATTTAGCAAACTAAAATGAACTATTCAAATTTAGACAGCACAGACATAGGACCCCATGTGATGTAGGATTTGCACAGCTAAAAAATCTGAATTAAAACTAAGAAGTTGGGGAGCCCTGTGTAGAACTTTGTCATCTTCGTGGTTTGGTCCAAAGATCTCTCAGCTCTGTTGTGTTATGTCTCAGAACATCCTTCATCTTCTCAATGTCATCCATCATCAGCTCAGTCTGGCATCCAGCATCTGCATAGCCTGCAATAGCAGTGGGGAGCATAATTAGTTACAGGTGAAACTTGAGAAATTAGAATATTGTGCAAAAGTTATTTCAGTAATTCAACTTATAGGTGAAACCTTCTTACAATATTCTAATTTTTCATTCTGGGTTTCATAAGCTGTTCGTAATGTGAGGATTTGACAAAGAATGAACCCAAATGCAGACATGACTAAAATGAAATAATTTATTGTAAAAACAGGAGAAAATAAAAACCCACGAGGGGGCAAAACAAGACAGGATAAACACTACACTAAACTAACATAACACTAAACTAGGGCTGTGCAAAAAATCGACTGTGATTATCATGCGCGTGTCATCAGTAAAGCCGGTTCCGTGATTAGAAGTAAATCGCCATCAGCTGCTTTCAGATGGAGCAGCATTTATTACACAGACCCGTAGTTCACCGAGAAGCTAGGCAAAATCGCATAGAAAATCGGAATCGATTTTCCTCGATTATGAACCCGATTTTGCCTAGCTTCTCGGTGAACTATGGGTCTGTTTAATAAATGCCGCTCCATCTGAAAGCAGCTGATGGCGATTTAATACTAATCACCGAACCGGCTTTACTGATGACACGCGCATGATAATCGCAGTCGATTTTTTGCACAGCCCTACACTAAACATGAACCAACAATAAACTACAGATAACAAACTACAATAAACACTCTTAATACTCACAGAAGCACAAATCAGGAACACGACAGGGAATGTAACAATACGAACGTGCACTGGACAACAAACACAAGGACTCTTAAATAGGGAGAAAGTAAATGACATACACCTGGAAAATAATCACAAGTAAGGGATCGGAGAAAAAGTGACAAGACCCGGGAAATGCGTGGTCAGAATAAACCAATACTAAAACCACACATTTCCCACATAAAACATGGTACTGCCAGGACCCCGAACACAAAGACTAGATATAATAAAACAGATGATTTCAGACGGATCCTGACATACATCTTGTACTTTGACCTTTGCTAGTGAAATACAGGGCAAAGCGATGCATGGTACCGTTTTCATATAAGATTTAAATGAGACTAAAGCGATCACGAATTTGTGTGCATATTGGGGAATGAATTACAATCTTTAGTGGTGCTGGGCAGACATTTTGGCGGACTTAAGCTTACCTAAAGGCTACTGTACCTGAGATTACACGCTAATATTATACAAACTGTAGAACCTGTATTATTTGCGGAGCATACACATCGGCAGACTATCAGTGTCCATGGCCGAGAGAGAGCTGTGTCTGACGAAAAGAGGTCGCTGAGAGCAGCACAGACCGTGGTGGTGTTTGTGTTGAGAAAAGCGGAGACTTTGGCTACATTTTTGTTTAAATCATCTTTTCTGCTCCATTGGTGTAGCTACGTTTTACTGTTAGTTTATTTCCTTGCAGCTTCGCTCTTTTAATGTATCATACTCACTCGCTGCTGCCTGCAGCTCTGCTCGCTAAAACTTGTTGCTTTGAGGTTCGCGCGTATATGCGGTAGTGCATGGAATCATCCACTCTAGTACACCCCTGCGTTTTGGGGCCCCTTGGTAACGCGGGGCCCAAGGCAATTGCCGACCTTTGCCTAATGGGTAAGTCCTCCCCTGATTTTAAGCCACATAAACAACAGTGCTAAATGCGGCCGCTGTTTCTGTCAGATGGGCACGCAAGCCGCGCATTCGCTTCTCACATTGTGTGAGTATTTTTACCGCTTTATTGGCCTTAAATAAACATATGCGTCAAAAATCCTGTCTTTGCAAGTATCCCCATTTAAACACGACCATTTAGGTCTTCGGAGAAAGTAAACGGCAGAAACATCGCGCACAAAATAGCACATCAGCGCTGCCTCTATTGTAACATAATATTTTGTTGATAAAGGTACAGTCATTTAATTTACAACTGTCACTATGGTTACAGACATCCTGTGCAAATTGTTCAGTTCAGGGTTTATATTCATACATAACGTTACTGTATTAGAGCTGTGACTGTAAGCTGTTGTGTTAACAGACCCTGGATTATTCGTTTATGTGTACTGAATGATATGATATTAAAAAGTTGTATTCGTTCACATTAGTAAATGCATTATATAACATAAACAAACAATTAAAAATATAGAGTATATAAGCATTTATTAATTCTTATTTATGTCATTACAGTAATTGACGGTTGTTCATGGTGCATTCACTAATGATAACAGTTTCAATTTAAAAAATTTAGATTTAAAAAAATTATTAGTAAATGCTAAAATAAATACATTTACAATTAAAAAATTATTAATAAAAGATTCATTAAAGGTGGTGATATTCATGTTTTCTTTTTATATTTATAGTTATTTAGCTGTTTCACCTTCATCTTAAATGCCATACAAACTACATCTACCTATATATGCCACAGGAGACTTTAATATGGAATTAATGGCAAAAAATCTCCCCTTAAAATGCTGTTGGTCTCGACTACATTAAGTTTTAGTTAAAGGAATATGACTTGGCCTGAAAAAATTTCAGTCAGGAGAATTTTTTTCACTGTAATCCATGCGTCTAATTCAGTCCAAATTTAGCCTAAAATCAGACGTATTTTCACAAACCATGTGATTTTCATTTATTGAAATTAGTTCACAGGGATGTTAATTCAGTTGTCAGTATATGTCGATACGACCAGGGTGCGATTTGTGAAAAAAACAGAGGGGGGGGGTGTTTTCATAGGTGTCGATTTCGGTGACGCAAACAAACCCGAACCTCACTGTCTGCTGAACTTGCGCAGAAACATCAAAATATAAACAGCTTTTTAAAATGGTTTTAAAACTAAACATTTTTTTATTATTCTTGACAAAATTAGAATATAGTAAAAGTTTTTTTTTTTTTTTTAAGTTTTAGGTGGGCCTGTTGAAAAGTGGGGCTGTGCCTGAGCTACAGGACATCGTCTTTCCAAACATAATCTGCGCAAATGAATGCGTCTCTGTCCACAGCACATTTCAAAACATTTTAATTCATAAAAATGAATCATGAGAACGTGAACTTCATCACTGCATTTGCAGGAATTGTAAAATCTTTTTTCTTATTAACTCATGAAGCAGCCTAACGCAATATTTTTACTCTAATAGCTTTTCTTTCCTCACACATATGAACTGTGATCATGCACAACAAAAAAACACGCAAGAATTAAATATTGAATGGCAAAACTATATGGCACAACGTAGTGTCAACTTAAACATAAATATGAACAATGGATTGGTTGCAAAGTTAAACCACTACAGTAGAAACAGTTTTACTGCTGCTTTTAAAGTAATAACGTTAACTTTAAGTTACAACGCGATGCTGAGCTACAGTGAAATGATAGAAAAGACAGATGCATTATGTGTCACGAACTGGACGTTTAATCAAACCACGGATCCGTGATAAGTTTTGTGATCCGTCTGGCCACTAGTGTAGTAGCACTGATCACTTTGAGGGGGGGATAAATTTATCCCCACCGGGGATGAAAATAATTAAGCAGAGGCAGGGATACATTGACCAGAAAGGGGGAAATCCCACGCATCCCCCCCAGCAAATTGCACCCTGGATACGACTAATAAATGATAAATTTGAATGTTTATCGTTTGTTAGTAGTGTTAGCTCGAGGGCTAACAGCTTGACTGAGCTCGTCGCGCAGGTGTGAGCTCAGTATGGAAATCTTTTATTTGTCTTTATATCTTCTATATAATCGTGTTATGCTTGTTTTTAAATGAGGAGTTTGTTTAGTTAATTATAATGCAACTTTACTCCAAGTATTGTAATGCGGGCTTTTTTCAGCTTACGCCTAGCTTGATTGAGCTCGTGACACAGCTGTGAGCAGTTAACGTTAGTGAAGATCTTTATTTGTTTTATATCTTTTATGAAAACGTGTTGTGCTTTTCTTAAATGCGTTATAATTGTTTTAAATACAAGTTTACTTGCAATGTATGTGCTGTTTGTTCAGCTCCCTACTATCAAAATTACATGAACATTTTAAAGTAGACGAGTTAAAGGCCATTCTGAATAAATAACTGTTGTATATTTACTGTTACTTCTTTCAGATCCCTTTCTTGGTGTGTCTTGATGTTTTCTATTGGCTAAAGAGTAAGTATTACTTTGTTTATATTTTCACAGCCACCAGAATCAGACTCAAGTCAAGTGCTCAAAAGGGAAATAGCATGTTGGTCTCTTCAATGCAATGATAAATAAAATGGTTATAACTAACTAAATAGTCAGATCTCACTTTGACTTGATGTACAGTTTGCTCAAGGTCAGTACACAGCTCATTCATACAAATCAAATACTGACACTGGCTATATGTCTGCTTTCTTTTTTATAGCAATAAAAGCATAGAGATATATATAAAGCAAAGACAAATATAAGATAATCCAGTAAAACATTTACAGTTACAGCAGTAAACATACGTGTGATCCAGTAAGAAAAACTAGTACAGTGTAGATATGCATTATGGTATCTTAAGCACTTCTCTTATTATTGTTTCTTGTTTGTTCTTCATTTTTTGTAGTGAATTCCACAGGACGTGCAGGTTTAAATAAGGAGACTTAGAGTAAGTACAAATTAAGCTTTTACTCATAAGCTTGCAGCAGTATATTCATGTCACATACATCTGGTGCTAAACCACATCTTACGACCACTTTCTAATGTATATGCTGTAAACTTGGTGTCGCAAATATTCAGTACTGACGTGAATATTACATCGCCATTCTTTTGAAAGAAATAACAGACAGTTTGAATTAAAGTGGTTGTGACGACTTCAGTGATTAACTCGTTATCTCTGAGTTGCAGGGGTGTGGCTGAAGTGAGTGGTTGTACACCTGAATGTAATCATGTGGCCTTATAAAAGACTGAGACAGAGATGAGAGGACGGCGGGACTTGAGTTTAGGAGGGGTCGCGGATGTACGATGGCGGCTGATGGAGTAAAGGAACGTAGACGTTTGTCTGTTAACCATGAGCTTCAGGCGGTTTGCAACAACTGGACTGTGAATGGGCAAGAGTTAGATAGTGACGGATCAGGAAGTGAGGTAAGAGAGATGGATGTTGGAAGTGGGAATGTGGAAGAGTGGAAAGTAGTTAAAAAAAAGCGCAAAAATAAGGATAGGGATAAGTCGGATGATAGTGACAGTGATAATGGAACAAATACGGTGGAAAGGAGTGAAAATGAGGTTAAGGTATTTATCAAACTGTTGAAAGAGGGGACTACTTTTGATAAGTGGAGTCCAATTTTACTAACCAAAGCTTTACATAAAGATATTGGGGAGGTAAAGAGTGCAAAAAAATTGAGAAATGGATCTTTATTGGTAATATGTAGAAATGTGGAACAACAACAAAAAGCAATAAAGATAAATAAACTAAATGGACAGCAAGTGAAGTGTTCAAAGGTGTTTGACAAGAAGCTTGTTAGGGGTGTAATCTCAGGGATTCCCCTAAGTGAATCAGTAGATTCGGTGAAAGAAGGAATAAACAATGTTAAAGTTAGAGAAGCAAAACGACTAAAGACAAGATGGAATGGAAATATATGTGACAGTCTTTCAGTCTTGTTAACCTTTGAGGAAGAGAAACTCCCAGAAAGAGTCTTAATAGGCTACATGAGCTATGATGTTAGGGTTTACATCCCTCCACCACTGCGGTGTTTTAAATGTCAAAGATATGGGCATGTAGCTGCGATATGCAAGGGAAAACAAAGATGTAGCAAATGCAGTGGTGAACACGAATACGGAAGATGTGAAGAAGGGACAAAACCAAAATGTTGTAATTGTGGAGGAGAACATAGCGCAGCATATGGTGGATGTGAGACTAACAAAAGAATGCAGGAGGTACAGCGAGTTAAAGTAGTCCAAGGAGTTTCTTTTGCGGAGGCAACTAAGAAAGTACCAAAAGGTGTACCGGTAGAGGCAATAAAAACCAGGACTAAAGTTGTTGGGGAATGTGCAAAGTGTGAGAAATTGAAAGAAGAGACATTGATTGTGAGTAAAGGTGATTTTGTGCTTTTCATGGCTGAGATAATCAATTGTTCGGCACAAACCAGTAGCAGAACTGAAAGAATTAAAATAATTGTTAAGTCTGCAGAAAAATATTTGGATGCAAAAGGTATGCCTTGGGAAAGAGTAAGAGACATTCTTAATGATGAAGCACAACAATCTCAGACATGGGTTGGGGATACATAATGGTTTTAATTATACTCCAATGGAATGCCAGGAGTTTAATCTCAAACGGTCAAGAATTTAAGAAATATGTTGACAATTTCAAAGAAAAGCCTAATATAATTTGTGTGCAGGAAACATGGCTAGTGCCTAGGCTGGATTTTGTAATAAAGGGGTATCATTCTATAAGAAGGGATAGAGAAGTAGGTAAAGGAGGAGGGGTTGTAATATTTATACAAAGGGGACTTCAGTATAGACAGATTAAAACAGGAAAAGATTTGGAGTATATAATCACAGAAGTAAGGTCAAGTGAAGATAAGGTGACCATTATAAACTTTTATAATCCATGTAAGCAAATAGAGATTAGACATCTGGAGGATATTTGGAAGGATTTGACAGGGAGAATTGTTTGTTGTGGGGATTTTAATGCACATAGTACATTATGGGGAGAGAGGGATGGTGTTAATGGAAATGTAATTGAAGAATTTATGGAAGAGAAAGAGTTAGTATGTCTGAATGATGGGTCTGGAACCAGAATAGATGTGACAAGGGGTATAGAGACAGCAATAGATCTCACTATTGTCACTAAAACACTTGCAGTAAAATGTACTTGGGAGGTGTTGAGAGAAAATACAGTAGGAAGTGATCACTATCCTATTGGAATTCAGATAGGAGTGGAATTAAGAAAGGAACATGAAGTAAGAGAAGAGAGATGGATTTTGGATAAAGCAGATTGGGATAAGTATAGAGAAGTTAGTGATGAATTATTGACATCTATTGATAATAATCATGAAGTCGAAAGATTATGTTGTGAAATTAGCAATGGTATAATTGTTGCAGCAGGTGATTCTATTCCAAAAACTAAGCCTAAGACGTTAAATAAAATAGTACCATGGTGGTCGAAAGAATGTAAGGAAGTAATAAAAGATAGAAATAAAGCGTTTAAAGAATTAAAGAGAACACATAATTACCAGAATTTAGTTCGATATAAAAGATCTCAAGCAATGGTCAGGAAAACTATAAGACAGGTGAAAAAAGATTACTGGAAACAGTTCTGTGATTCAATTGGTCGAACAACTCCAGTGGAGAGAATTTGGAATATGATTAAAAAAATGAAAGGGAATGGAAGGGAATATGGATATCCAATGCTGATTGAGGGGCAAAGAATTATCACTAGTAGTAAGGAAAAAGCAGAGGTTATGGCAAAAACATTAGCCAAGGTGCACAGCACAGAAAATTTACACTATGAAGAAAAGAGAGGTAGAGAAGAAACAGTTAAAAAATATCAATATGTGTTTGACAATGAGGATAGTGTTGAAGGGGTACTGGATGTTTTATTTACAAAATTTGAACTCAGTAATGCATTGAGGAAATTAGGTAAATCATCTCCAGGGAAAGATAAAATCTGTTATTCCATGTTGGAAAACTTAAGTGATAAGGGGAAGGATGTGTTGTTGAATATGTATAATAAAGTGTGGATAAGTAATTGCATTCCTAGAACCTGGAAGGAATCTATAATCATTCCAATTAGGAAACCTGGGAAAGATCCTCAAAAAGCGAATAACTACAGGCCGATTGCTTTAACATCTCAGATGGGGAAAACTATGGAGAGGATGATCAATGACAGGCTTACATATTGGATGGAACATAAAGGTCTAATGCAAAAATATCAAAGTGGTTTCAGGAAAGGTAGAGGTACCAAGGACCCCATTGTATACCTAGAAGATACAATAAGGAAGGCGCAGGTGAATAAAGAATCTGTAGTGGCAGTATTTTTTGATATCGAGAAAGCGTATGACATGTTGTGGAAAGATGGTATGCTAATTAAGTTAAGAATATTGGGAATAAAGGGAAGGATGCTCCAGTGGATAAAAGGGTTTTTATCTGACAGAACAATACAAGTTAAAGTAAATGGAGAACTAAGTAAAAGCTACAGTGTGGAAAATGGTGTCCCACAAGGAAGCATTATCAGTCCACTATTATTTTCAATAATGATTGATGATATCTTTCAGGATATACAAAATTCAGTTGGGGTAGCGTTGTATGCAGATGACGGATCAATGTGGAAAAAGGGAAGAAATATAGAATTTGTACGGGATAAGATGCAGCAGGCAGTAAACAAAGTCCAAGAATGGGCCTGTCAATGGGGTTTTAGGTTCTCTATAGACAAAACAAAGACATTATTCTTCTCTAGGAAGAAAATAAGTATGAATGTAAAAATCAAGTTATCTGGAATAGAATTAGAACGAGTAGAAGCTTATAAATATTTAGGTATGTGGTTTGATAAAAAACTGACTTGGACAATGCATATTCAAAAAATTATAGACAAATGTAAGAGAGTATTGAATGTGATGAGATGTCTCCGTGGAGTAGAATGGGGTGCAAGTAGAACTGCTTTGAAATCCATTTATACAGGGCTGATGAGATCGGTATTGGACTATGGGTGTATAGTGTATGGGTCAGCTGCCAAAACATCATTAAAAAAGTTAGATGTAATTCAAAATCAAGGTTTGAAGCTATGCTGTGGGGCAATTAAGACCACTCCAGTAGCAGCAGTTCAGGTTGAGATGGGGGAGATGCCTCTCCATCTCAGAAGAGACCAATTGTCTCTTGTATACTGGGCGAATTTGAGGGGTCATGGTGACAAACATTTGAGTCAGTCAGTTCTATGGCAATGTCAAGAAAGAGAGAATGACTTAATTAAAAGTTTTGGATGGACAATAAGGCAGAAGGTAGTAATAATGGGAATTAGTGCACTTAAAATAAGCCCTTCAGTAGTTTACCCAGGGGTTCCTCCTTGGTTTTTGGCAGAGGTACCAGTTGATTTAGGCTTATTGGAGGAAAAAGAGGATAATGAAGTGGATCAGTACAAGGTACAAAGATACATTTCAAGGAAATATAAAGGAGGACTTATTATATATACTGATGCTTCTAAGAAGACTGATACGAAAATGGGAATTGCGTATGTTATCCCTCAATTAAACATTCAAGTTGCAAAAAGATTTAGTGATGATTTGGCAGTATATACAGCAGAACTGTTAGCAATATGGCTGGCCTTGATGTGGGTAGAGAGCAACAGACCTAAGCAAGCGGTGATTGCCTCAGACTCCAGTTCAGCTTTGACAAGCCTTAAGTTTCTTCACTCTGAGACAAGGCAGGACATAGTGTATGAAATAATGCAACTAACAAACAATCTGATTAAGTCTGGTATTAGTACTACATTTATATGGGTACCAGCTCATATAGGTGTAGGAGGTAATGAACTGGCAGATATGTGTGCAAAGAAAGCAGCAGAACTACCTGATATAGAGGTGAATGTTGCGTACAGTAAAGCTGAAGTCAAAAGTATAATTAAAGCTAAAACAAAAGAAAAATGGCAGTTTATGTGGGATAATGAACAGTCTGGGAGACACCTGCATAAATTCCAAAGAGAAGTGGGGAAGAACAGGAATACATGCAGAAATAAGCAAGAAGAAGATGTGTTGTCTAGAATGAGGCTAGGACATACAGGATTAAACGGAACATTATTTATAATGAAAAAGCATGTTGATGGAATGTGTGAATATTGCAATAGTCAAGAGACCATAGAGCATGTAATTATGTATTGTCCTAAATACCATCAAGCCAGACAAAGATTGATCTCACAACTTAATGAGAGCCAGATGACATTAAATTTACAGCTTTTATTGCAAAGAGGATCAGAGAACATTTGCTTTCAATTTTTGTTTCCTTTCTTGAAGATAACTGGGTTATTTAAAAGGATTTAAGTAAGTGTGGGTTGACCTCTTGATCCACACTCCAGTCCAGATGGTGGCGGTAATGCTCCAAAAAGCTGGTTGCAATCCGCCATTCAAAATCATAAGAAGAAGAAGAAGAAGAAGAGAGGACGGCGGGTTATTACAAGATTAAGGAATGGTCATACTGGTCTAAACAGTTCTCTATATGTTATTGGAAAGCATATAAACGGAAGGTGTGAATATTGTGGAGAAAAAGAAACAGTGGATCATGTTTTATTCTATTGCAAGAAGTATGATTTAGAGAGAGAAGAGTTAAAAAATGCTGTAAGGCAAAATGGAGAACAAGACATTAGTAATATTTTGGTAAAGTCTCCTGGGGACAAGAGTTGGGATCTCCTATTAAAATATTTAGGAAAAACAAGATTAATTAATAGAGTCTGAGGAATTAAAAAGAATGATGTGTAATTATAGTATATATATTATTATTATTGTTTTTTTTTTTCTAAAACAGTTAATGTTAGTATAGATCTTTAGTCCACACTCCAGATCAGTGGGTGGCGGTAAATGCACCCGAAAGTTGTTTGCCAACCGCCAATAAAATCAAGAGAAGAAGAAGAAGAAGAAGAGAGGACGGCGGGCTGAGTTTGTGCAGATCTTGGGCTGGTTTCATGTGTGCTGTAGCCTACATTGGAGTCCTGTTGGCTTGGAGAACTCATGAGATATGGGAGATCACCGCCACCTTTTGATCCATCTTCTATGGGATGGTTGGATTGTTGACTGTCATAAGTGGTATACATTTGCACACAATTACTGACACACTGTTTGTCATTTATACTAATTCTCAATGTTATGTCCTACATGTTATATTCTACTAATAAAATTCTCCCATTAATTGGAAGTGGTGTGTGGTGACTCCCTTATTTTGTTATGACTCAGTAAAGATCATAACAAAATGGGGGCTCGTCTTAAAGTGAAATTATATCAAATGAAATTTGATTAATAGTCTGCATGATTTAGGTTTTGAGCTTCTGGTATTGTTTTTTTTTTTTAGACACATAGATATTGTGTTTAAACCATCTCGTGAGTTTGAAAATAGTCATTAAAGGTAAGTGCATTTTTTTTCTTTTTTTTTTTACAGGTGATGTATTGTTCATTTTCTCCCGGTAGGAATTAGCAACGCTTGGCGTTGATTTTGTTATTTTGCCTTTTTTATTTTTGTGCAGGCTTTTGGGTGAAGTACACCGCCGTGGTTTCTGATTGGACAATTTGTTCAGTTTGTAAACCATCGGTATTTTGGTGTTTCAAGTCGCTTTGCTCTTGGAAGCTGCATGAAGACTAGGTATATGTTAGTTTAGTGGGTCGGTAGGCAGTTTAGAAGGGGGAGAGTGAATGATTGTTTCACCTGTTTTGTTCTGAAAGGGAAATAAATGCACTTGCTTTTGGTTTTCGTGTAATAATTTGTAAGAACAGAATGGCGTCTATAGAAGAGTTTATTAAAGCTCCATCAGAGGAGAAATTAAATTCTTTTGTAAAACAACAATTATGGGACCTTGTAGAGCATTTTAAAATCAGTGAGGTTGATAAGAAAACACGGAAAAAGGAATTGCGATCTGTTGTGAAAAATTGGTTATGTAAAAATAGCCTTATGGTGGTTTCTCCACAGGAAACAAGAGGCAGTGATGCGAAAGGTTCTTCTGATATTTTTTCCGGGTTATCTTTTGAGGAAAGAAAGGAGATTTTACTAATGCAGCAGCTTCACGATAGAGAGTTGATAAAAGAAACTAAACAGTATGAATTGGAGATTGAAAAAATGAGAAATGAGAGAGTGCGCAGACAAAATGAGCTTGATTTTGAAAAAGTTAAAATAGAGGCTGAGAAATCTACACTAGATTATGAACTGCAGGTGGAGCGATTGAGATTAGAAAAAGAAGGGAGAATGTCAGATGTTGGGGAGAGAGGTTTAGGTTTATCTGAAGGGTTTGACTTGGCAAGTAATCTGAGACTGCTTCCCAAATTTAATGACCATGACCCTGATATCTTCTTTTCTCTGTTCGAGACTATGTCCGAAGAAAGAAATTGGCCGAGGTCTATCCGAGTTGTCATGCTTCAGACCGTAATCACAGGCAAGGCACAGGAAGCATTTGCAGCGCTCACAATGGAAGACAGAAAGGATTATGATAAGGTAAAAGTTGCTATTTTGAAGGCATATGAACTAGTTCCTGAAGCCTATCGCCAGCGATTTCGAAGCTGGAGAAAAGGTGATCGTCAAACTCACTCTGAGGTAGCAAGGGATCTGGTTTCTTATTTTGATCGTTGGTGCGTTGCGTCCGCTGTTGATGATTTTGAAAAACTGCGTGATTTGGTCATTTTGGAACAATTTAAAAATATTGTGCCTGATGACATTGCTACATACATAAATGAAAAGAAGCCAAGGGACGCAATGGAAGCGGCAGTTTTGGCAGATGATTATGTATTAACGCATAGAAAGGTATATAGAGAGGACAGATCAGGTCACCAGAGTGGTAATTTTAATGAAAACCGAGTTGGAGTAAAGAAATTTGAACAAATGTATCCTTCAAAGTCAGAGAACATTTGTCGAATGAAATCTGACAGAGACTTGGTGTGTAATTATTGTTTTAATCTGGGCCATTGGAAAAATAAGTGCCCTGTTTTGGCTGCTAAGGGGAAGCTGGGGAAAAAGAGATCACATATTAGTCCTGTGTTAGTGACTGACATTTCTGAAACTACCAATGACCTTGATCCTAGTACTTCCATAGAGGTGGGAAAGGAAGTATGTGACTCCAAATTGATAGCCATGGAAAACTTTGTACCGTTTATTACAGACGGTTGTGTGTCATTGCCAAACTCTGAGATTAAAATACCAGTTAAAATTTTGAGAGATACAGGTTCATCAGAATCTTTTATTATTGAATCTGTTTTGCCCTTTTCCCAGGTATCAGGTGAAGGGAGGAGTGTTCTAATTAGGGGAATTGGATTAAACACTCTTTCTGTTCCTCTACATAGAGTACACTTGACCTCCGACCTGATTTCTGGAGAGGTATCTTTGGGAGTTCGTCCATCTTTGCCAGTGGATGGGGTTGCTGTCATCCTGGGTAACAATTTGGCTGGAGGTAGAGTCTGGCGAGAGGTGATTCCTCCTCCTGAGGTAGTACCTATTCCAGTTACTGAGAACTCTGATGTTCTGAATCAAAATTTTCCTGAAGTATTTATAGCTTGTGTTGTGACTCGTGCAAGGAGTCGTGAGATGGCATTGGAGAAACAAGAAGTGTCAAAATATGTGGTGCCTGGTTTATCTACCCTTTCACCAATTTCTCATAGGGAGTTGGTAGATGCGCAGCAGGAGGACCTGGAGTTGCAGAAATTGTTTGATGCTGTTATTTCGCCTCAGGAGGTAAGAAGTGCTGTGAGTGGATGTTTTATCCAAGATGAGGTGCTTGTAAGGAAGTACGTTCCCTGTAAAGAGACTTTAATGGAGGAGTGTATCATTCAAGTGGTGGTGCCAAAAAAATTTAGAGATGTAGTGTTACAACAAGCTCATGGTGAAGTGGCTGGACACTTAGGAGTAAGGAAGACCTATGATCGAATTTTACGACAGTTTTATTGGCCCCGTTTGAAAAAGGATATATCGTCTTTCATTAGAACATGTCACACGTGCCAGTTGACTGGGAAGCCTAATCAGTTGTTGAGACCAGTACCTTTGAGTCCTATTGTTGTTACAAGTAAACCATTTGAGCACTTAATAATTGATTGCGTGGGACCATTGCCTCCATCAAAATCAGGGAATGCATATTTGTTGACCATTATGTGTCAGGCAACTCGCTATCCAGCAGCTTATGCTCTCCGGAGTATTACCACCAAAGCGGTTGTCAAGGCCCTAACTCAGTTTATATCTATCTTTGGGATACCGAAGATTATTCAAAGTGATAACGGTACAAATTTTACATCGCGTATGTTTGCTGAGGTTTTGAGGGTGCTTAAAGTGAAACACAATCAGTCAAGTGTATATCATCCTCAAAGCCAGGGTGTGATAGAAAGATTCCACCAGACTTTAAAGTCACTTTTGCGTGCTTACTGTGTGGAGCTAAGCCGTGACTGGGAGGAGGGTCTACCCTGGCTGTTACTGGCTGCCAGGGAAGTACAGCAAGAGAGCTTAGGATTTAGCCCAAATGACTTGGTTTTCGGTCATCGTGTACGTGGACCTCTTTCTGTTTTGCGTGAGGGACTAGGTGAGGAGGATCCTCCGCGAAATTTAGTAGAGTATGTCAATGGTTTTCGTAGGCGTTTGTTTTTGGCTGGATTGAGTGCACAGAAGAATCTTGCTGTTGCGCAAGAGAAGATGAAGAATCATTTTGATAAAGATGCTGAAGGTCGTGTCTTTACACCAGGTGATCAGGTGTTAATTTTGTTGCCAACTTCTGGGTCTCCTTTTTGTGCTAAGTTTACTGGACCATATACTGTTCTTCAGAAGCTGTCTGACGAAAACTATCAAGTTGCAACTCCCGGTAGGCGCAAATCTAAGCAGTGTTTCCATGTAAATTTGCTTAAGGCTTATCGTTTTCGAAATTCTGAGGTTCAGCCAACTAAATCAGTTGCTCCTGTTGTCACTGCTTCTTTTGAGTCTTATCAACCTTTTGTTGAGAGAGAAGATATGGTTAAGGAAGATACAGTTGTTCCTGAAGATTGTGTGTTGCTACCTCGATTAAAAAATTCAGAGACTCTTCAGAATTTAGATGTGGTGTTTTCACATTTGACAGAGGGTCAAAACAAAGACCTAACCCAGATGTTATTGGAGTTTTCTGGCTTGTTTTCAGATATACCCACTCGAACTCATCTGATACAGCATGATGTTGATGTGGGAGATGCGCAACCTATTCATCAACGTTTTTATAGGGTTCCAGTGAGTAAGAGAGAAGCCTTGGAATCTGAAGTTCAATATATGCTTGAGAACGGAATAGCTGTTCCGTCGTGCTCAAGTTGGGCTTCACCTTGCTTGTTGGTGAGGAAAGCAGATTCAACTTATAGATTTTGCACTGACTATCGCAAGCTAAATGCCATCACAAAGCCTGATGTTTTTCCGCTTCCACGAATGGAAGATTGTGTAGAACAGGTTGGTACAGCTAATTTTGTAAGCAAGTTGGATCTTCTTAAGGGTTACTGGCAAGTGCCGTTGACTTCTAGAGCTAGAGAAGTAACCTCTTTTATTACATCATCTGGATTATACTCGTATTCTGTGATGAGTTTTGGGTTGAGAAATGCACCTGCCACCTTCCAAAGATTGATGAATCGAGTGATATTTGGGCTGGAGGGGTGTGCAGTGTATTTAGCAGAGGTGTCAAGTAACGAAGTACAAATACTTCGTTACCTTACTTAAGTAGATATTTTGGGTATCTATACTTTACTTAAGTAATTATTTTTCAGACGACTTTTTACTTCTACTCCTTACATTTTCACGCAATTATCTGTACTTTCTACTCCTTACATTTTAAAAATAGCCTCGTTACTTCTATTATTTCGGCTTGTTTTCTTTTTTTTACATTACGGCTTGTCATCGTTAAAAAAAATCTATCTTGATAAATTGCATCATCCAGATGAATGCGATTGTGGTTGGATGAGAAGTATAAACATACACCATTCCGACTCCCTATTGGTTTGTACGCAATCCCCGCCCCCCAGCTGACTGCAGATGATCAAAAGTTTGTTCGATGCTGCTGCACAGAGAAACATAAAAGAACCGCGAGAGCGATTAGAAAACATGCGGAGCAGTTTGCTCTCGCGATGCTTTGATATCATCCGCCATCCGTTTGTACAGTAACAGAACGCGGCATTCTGTCTTCAAATACGAAATAAAACTCGCGCATCACTTTCAGGTCAGTTCACATTCACAAGCCTGTGTAAATATATAGCTGGCTGCTGACACCAACTCATTTGTGTGATTTAAATAGTACAACAATACCAATTTATATCATGTAACTTCAGTTGTTCAACTTAAATGACATTGTGCTGCATTGCATTATGAAGCATGGCAAAGATATCTATGCTAAAGACATTGCTGTTTTGTAGTTGCTAATAATACCCTAAATTTTATTTGCATTAACAAAACCTACGAGTGTTAAATCAATCAAACACATAACCATACATACCAACTTTTGCTTTTGTTAATATACATCAACTGTTTCCTTAAACCTGACTTTTAATTTCCTTACAAGAAAGACATTTAGTAATTCTCCAAAATTGCTTGGATTTATACTGACTAAAGTAAAGTATACTAAAGTCCATTAGCTACAAGTACAGATACAGGAATATAGGCTATAATATATAATTGCATATTTGTATAATTGTAGTTTGTGTTGCTGTCAAAATACAATTATAAATGATAACAATAGCATATTTCTATTCTCACACATACTATAGTTGTGTGTGATTTTGTTGTTTATTTTATTAAAGAGGGCACCACTGTAAAAGTTTTGCCACCAGCGGCACTGCTCTGAAGTTTGACTTTTTGCACCATTACAATATTTATAGGCAACTAGTCATCATATCTTCCTCTCTATGGAACACATGTTAATGCTCAGTAGTACACATATGGTTCTTTAATGCAGTGGTTATCAAACCTTTTTCGCCTCCCTTGTGTACAGTGGATTCCTTCACGACCCCCCAAAGAAAATGTATGAAATAAACATTCTAAAACTTACAATTTGAATTAAACAAAACATATTAAATTATACAATGTATTGCTTTTGTTTAGTAGCCTTATTTTTCTGAGGTTTAATTACACAGAATTTATAATAAAGTAATGTATTTCATAAAATATTATAAAACTGGGGCCCCTGGCACCATCTCGCGGCCCCCAGTTTGAGAACCACTGCTTTAATGTATTTGTTTGCATTGTATTAAAATGCATTCATTTTTAATGGGCATATACCGTATGTGGTTGAAACAGATAGCCTAGTGCAGGGTTAGGCAACATGGAGGGCCGATGTCCTGCAGTGTTTAGCTCCAGGTCTAATCAAGCAGACCTGAACAAACTAATAAAGGTTTATAAAGTCACCTGAAACTACAGGTAGCCAAGGTTTTATAATGGTTGGAGCTAAAATCTGCAAGACATCGGCACTCCAGGATGGACGTTGCCTACCCCTGGCCCTAGTGCATCCCAAATTTTTTTACATTAACATTTTTAATATAACACTAGAGTTATTATGGCCTTTAGAAACATGTTTTAGAGGAGGTAGGGTACTGGCGTATGCTTTTTTCCGTAGTGACCTTTTTTTATCTTACATTACTTTTACTTTTATACTTTAAGTAGTTTTGAAACCAGTACTTTTTCAGTTTTACTTGAGTAAAAAGCTTGAGTTGATACTTCAACTTCTACAAAAGTCTTTTAAAACCCTAGTATCTATACTTCTACTTGAGTAATGAATATGAATACTTTTGACACCACTGGTATTTAGACGATGTTATTGTTTTCAGTGAGACCTGGGAGCAACATTTGGTTCGTTTGCGAGCTCTTTTGACTCGGTTGACTGAGGCATGTCTTACAGTTAACTTGGCAAAGTGTGAATTTGCCAAGGCTACTGTAAGATATTTGGGGAAAGAGGTTGGACAAGGTAAAGTGCGACCAGTTCAGGCCAAAGTTCTTGCCATTCAGCAGTTTCCTTCCCCGTCTACCAAGAAAGAACTCATGCGGTTCTTGGGGATGGTTGGTTATTACCGGGGGTTCTGTCCAAATTTTTCAACTGTGGTTTCTCCCCTGACTGATTTACTTAAGAATTCAGTGAAATTTGATTGGAGTGAGAATTGTCAGAGAGCTTTTGAGAATGTTAAGTTATTATTAACCACTGCTCCTGTTTTAGCTGCTCCAAGGCTGGATATGCATTTAAGTTACAGGTGGATGCCAGTCAGGTTAGTGCTGGAGCTGTCTTGTTACGGTCACGACTCGCACACACAAATAGTAAGATCCAAAAGCAGTTTAATAGGGGTGATCCAAAATCATAATCGGTACAAGCAAAAGGTCAATATCCATAAACACAGTCCAACACAATAATCAAAAACACAGAATGCGATGTGACATAAAACAAGGAATCCACAACAATGACTGAACAGACAGGGCTTAAATACACAAACACTAAACAAGGTGAGTGGGAACAGCTGAGGACAATGATCAATGATGACAGAAGGGTTTATGGGAGATGCAGTTCATGACACATGTGACAGTGAAGACAAGAGACATCTGGTGGCTAACTCGGGGAACAACACTAATACATATGACACACACAGAACACAGTTTGACACTGTGACAGTACCCCCCTCTCAAGGAGTGGCTACCAGACACTCCAAATGACAAAACACAAAAGTTCAGGTGGGTGGAGGAACGGAGGTGGAGCTGGGGGAGGGATGGAGGGTCTAGAACCCAGGGCGGGGCCGGCAGAGCAGGAGGCCAGGGCGGGGCCGGCAGAGCAGGAGGCCAGGGCGGGGCCGGCAGAGCAGGAGGCCAGGGCGGGGCCGGCAGAGCAGGAGGCCAGGGCGGGGCCGGCAGAGCAGGAGGCCAGGGCGGGGCCGGCAGAGCAGGAGGCCAGGGCGGGGCCGGCAGAGCAGGAGGCCAGGGCGGGGCCGGCAGAGCAGGAGGCCGGGCGAGGCCGCGGACGGAGGCTGGAGCCAGGGCGGGGCCGGCAGAGCAGGAGGCCAGGGCGGGGCCGGCAGAGCAGGAGGCCAGGGCGGGGCCGGCAGAGCAGGAGGCCAGGGCGGGGCCGGCAGAGCAGGAGGCCAGGGCGGGGCCGGCAGAGCAGGAGGCCAGGGCGGGGCCGGCAGAGCAGGAGACCAGGGCGGGGCCGGCAGAGCAGGAGGCCAGGGCGGGGCCGGCAGAGCAGGAGGCCGGGCGAGGCCGCGGACGGAGGCTGGAGCCAGGGCGGGGCCGGCAGAGCAGGAGGCCAGGGCGGAGCCGCGGGCGGAGGCTGGAGCCAGGGCGGAGCCGCGGGCGGAGGCTGGGACCCCAGCAAGGCAGGAAGCCAGGGCGGAACCGGCTGGACAGGAACCCAGGGTGGTGCTGGTGGTGTCAGGAACCTGGGTAGAGGGAGACAATAGAAAGAGGCCCTCTGGACCAGGTTAAATAGGAACGAGAGTTCAACCCTGGCCTTCTTGGACCAGGCAGTGAGGGCTGAGAGCTTGGGAACCGCCATCTTGCAACCGGCAGAGAGTTCAGCACTCGGCTCAGATGACGCACTCGGCTCAGATGACTCACTCGGCTCAGATGACTCACTCGGCTCAGATGACTCACTCGGCTCAGATGACTCACTCGGCTCAGATGACTCACTCGGCTCAGATGACCCACTCGGCTCAGATGACTCACTCGGCTCAGATGACTCACTCGGCTCAGATGACCCACTCGGCTCAGATGACCCACTCGGCTCAGATGACCCACTCGGCTCAGATGACCCACTCGGCTCCACATCGTGCTGAACAAAAGAGCAAAAGAGCGACCACCCGCACCACAGAGCCATGGCCAACACGGGAAGCACTGAGTTAAAAGCACATACCTCTGGTGCCTCTTTGAGCACCGGTGCAGGTGTGATGATGGCTCTCCTGAGAGCAGGTGACTGTGAGGCTGTGGCCATCTGGAAAGTAAAGGCCGGTATAACCGTGGCGGTCTCAAACGTAGGTGTAGGCATTGTGACGGCCATCTTGAGAACAGCTGCTGGCTTAGTGGCGGCCATCTTGAGAATGGGTGCCGGCATGGACACAGCCCTGTTGAAAACAGTCCCCTCTACCACCGTGACCCTCTGATGAACAGGTGCGGGTATCGTAGTGGCAGTCTCCAAAACAGGTGCATCCCTGTAGACTGCCATCTTATGAACCGCTGCTGGCTTGGTGGCGGCCATCTTGTCTGGCATCGCGGGTGTGGCTGGATTATCCCACTGGCTGCGATGCTCTAAGTAACGGGTGAACCCCCAGAAATCCAAAATTTCCAGTCCATTTATCTCCCACCTAGGTAAAGGGTCATCCAGGCAGGAATTAAACAGGTCCTTCAGTGCTGCATCATTATAGTTCAGGCCCCGAGCCAAGGTCCAAAACATTTGGGCCAGACAACCCACCGGTTGACCCTGCTGGCGTAGGGCCCTTACGTTGCTTATCCGCTCGACTCTCTCCCTAGCAGTAGCGGGTGGACTGATCCGGATCCCCAATCCGCTGGATCTTTTCATGGTGGATTCCTTCTGTCACGACTCGCACACACAAATAGTAAGATCCAAAAGCAGTTTAATAGGGGTGATCCAAAATCATAATCGGTACAAGCAAAAGGTCAATATCCATAAACACAGTCCAACACAATAATCAAAAACACAGAATGCGATGTGACATAAAACAAGGAATCCACAACAATGACTGAACAGACAGGGCTTAATACACAAACACTAAACAAGGTGAGTGGGAACAGCTGAGGACAATGATCAATGATGACAGAAGGGTTTATGGGAGATGCAGTTCATGACACATGTGACAGTGAAGACAAGAGACATCTGGTGGCTAACTCGGGGAACAACACTAATACATATGACACACACAGAAAACAGTTTGACACTGTGACAGTTACAGACAGGGGAGAATGGTTTGGACTATCCTGTGAGCTTCTTTTCTCGTAAGTTTAACACTTATCAGAAAAATTACTCTGTGATTGAGCAAGAGGCTTTATCGTTAATTTGGGCACTTCAGTTTTTTGATGTGTATGTGGGGGGAGGAAAGCCCGTAGAAGTGTTTTCGGATCATAATCCTTTAACGTTCCTGCATTCTTTACAGTCTCCGAGTCAGCGCTTAATGCGGTGGATTCTCTTTTTACAGCCCTACAATTTAATTGTTAAACACATTAAAGGATCGGATAACGTAGTGGCAGATGCGTTGTCCCGTGTTCCTGACCTGATCAATTAAGTGCAATGGTTGTACAGTTGCTTCTGTTTTTTTCCTGTGTTCTCTTGTCACCTTAATTTGCTTTCAGGATCCGGATTGCTGTTGGCAAGGTGGGGCCGTGTAAGAGAATGGAAGGAATTGTAGAAAAATCATGGTTGTACTGTGATCAGAGGTGGTATAACAATGAGTGTTGAATTATGATTTCTAAGTTTGTGGTGTTTTGTTTTTTTGATCCGATTTGTATCAGATCTTTTTTAAAGGGTGGTGTGTGACGACTTCAGTGATTAACTCGTTATCTCTGAGTTGCAGGGGTGTGGCTGAAGTGAGTGGTTGTACACCTGAATGTAATCATGTGGCCTTATAAAAGACTGAGACAGAGATGAGAGGACGGCGGAGAATCAAGGTCTAAGATTATGTTGTGGAGCTATGAAAACTACTCCAGTGACAGCCATCCAAGTAGAGATGGGGGAGATGCCATTAGACCTTAGAAGGGACCAACTCAGTCTGGTGTTCTGGGCAAATCTTAGAGGTCATAGGGAAGACCATTTAAGTCAAGCTACACTGGTAGAGAGTCAAGAGAGACAGAATGGTATGAAAAACAGTTTTGGATGGACTGTTAAACAGAAAGCATATGAGATGGAAATAGCCTTATTGGATATAAGTCCTACAGTGGTAATTTCGAGAACTCCTATATGGACTCTTGAAGATCTTTCCGTTGATCTTAATCTTTTGAAAGAAGCTCAGAAGGAGGATATAGATAGTAATGTGGTTCAGAGGTATTTAAGAGAAAGATATGGAGATAGAATAATCATTTACACAGATGGGTCAAAAAGGGAGTCAAGAGTGGGGGTGGCGTTTGTTATTCCAAAGTTAAAAATTGCATCCCAAAAAAGAATTAATGATAATTTAGCAGTCTATACAGCAGAGTTAGTTGCTATTGTATTGGCGCTTTCTTGGGCTGAAAGCAATAAGCCAAGAAGTTTGGTAATTGCTTCTGACTCAGCTTCAGCTTTGATAAGTATTCAGAACATTAATTCACAAAGTAGGCAAGACATTGTTATAGAAATTGTCCAAATGGCAAGTAAATTAATTAAAGAAGGAGTCAAAGTTGGATGTGTATGGATCCCTGCACATAAAGGAGTAGTAGGGAACGAGTTGGCTGACAGGAATGCCAAAGAAGCAACTGAAATGGAGAATATAAATTTAAGTATTAAATACAGTAAAGCTGAAGTTAAATCAATCATTAAAGGAAAGGTAAAGGAGAAGTGGCAAGTCCTGTGGGATAATGGTCAGTCTGGTAGGAAATTATATAATATCCAAAAAAGAGTGGGGGTGAGTAGAAGTACTTGCAGAAATATAAATGAAGAAAATATCATTTCAAGAATGAGATTTGGGCACACAGGATTAAATAGTACATTAGTTTTAATGGAAAAACATGATAATGGGAGGTGTAGTGTATGTAACACACAGGATACCATAGAACATGCTATTGAGGTATGTACTAAATATAGTAATGAGAGGCAGCATTTAATCCATCAACTAGAAGATGAAGAGATACCGTTGATAATAAATGAAATATTGCAAAGGAAATCTAGTGATTTATGTTTTAAGTTTTTATTTTTATTTTTTAGGAAAACTGGTTTAATAAGGATAATTTAAGTGTAGAAACAATAGTATTCAGATCCACACTCCATTTCAGAAGGTGGCAGTAATGCAACCAGACGTTGTTTGCCAACTGCCATAAAATAAGAAGAAGAAGAAGAAGAAGAAGAGAGGACGGCGGGCTGAGTTTGTGCAGATCTTGGGCTGGTTTCATGTGTGCTGTAGCCTACATTGGAGTCCTGTTGGCTTGGAGAACTCATGAGATATGGGAGATCACCGCCACCTTTTGATCCATCTTCTATGGGATGGTTGGATTGTTGACTGTCATAAGTGGTATACATTTGCACACAATTACTGACACACTGTTTGTCATTTATACTAATTCTCAATGTTATGTCCTACATGTTATATTCTACTAATAAAATTCTCCCATTAATTGGAAGTGGTGTGTGGTGACTCCCTTATTTTGTTATGACTCCGTAAAGATCATAACATGGTATGAATACTTAAATCACTAAAACATCTTGCATGAACAGAAGTTACAGCATTCACAGAACTTCTCAAACATATCCTAGCATTATACAACAATATTTAAAACATAATTTCCATTCATAGACAGCCCATACCAGATTTTTGATTCTATTTCTCTCATAGAGGTAGTGATCAATTTACACCCCATTGGTTGGCAGTTGCACTAGCTAGACGTAAAAAAAAGTTGGGTGTAAGCGCTACGTCAGGCTTGACTACATACAGCTTTTTGAAAAAATGTTAACGCTCTTTGCAGCATCTAATACTACGACCAAGCTCAGCTACGCTCTCCTTCTAGATGCATGTGTAACGTGAAGACACATCAAATGTGCACGTTAACTAAACGAAAGCCTTTCTCGTTTGCACAAAAGGTAATAATTTGGTTAATAAATTCTAACAATTCTGAATAAAAACAAAATAAAATTAAGATTTTAATAAGTTTTATAGTCTGTCTTTCTAAATATAAAGTATTACACTTGGTCGCACTTCATGACCTGGTCTGGTATTTTATGGGTTGGATCTCATTGCCTTTGAATGCTGTGCTGGTACTTCAGCATGTACCTGAGGCATTGGTGAGGTATTGGTGTTCTGTTCTTCCACCCTTACAGCCGCAGATGTGTGTACATCTTCTGTGGGCTCTTCATTTGTGCTAAGAACATGGAGATGGTTTCTGCACTACACTTGACCCTCTGAACTGCAAACATGATGGGATTTTTGTGTATTGGCATGGTGAACAACAACAGCTGGTTTCCAAAGGCCATGCTATTGTATGCCAATGAGCTGTCCAGTATGTGACGTGGACAAGCTGAGCCATAATAATACTTTTTCTGATGCTGCTGTTTACTTTATTGTAGCATGCCTCTGTGAAACTGACAATCTCTGGTAGGAGCTGCTGGTTTGTGGTTGGCAGTATGGATAACGGTCTGCGACTCATGAGGAGCTGGGCTGGAGACATGAAGAGGTTGTCAACAAGTGTGTTCCTATACTCAATCAAACTGAGATAGGGAACAGTCATGAGGGCCAATGCAATATCTGCCCTTCATAAATGCCGCGGCTGAAAACGATCGTCATTAGAATAACACGCCCATATAAATTCAAGTCTCCGCCTCCCCCACGCCCTCATTTTACGACATTGACACAAGGAAGACAGCAAAGAAGACAAACCGTGGAAGTGGAAAGAAACAAAATTATTTTATTTGGGAGTTTAAAGAGCGGGATTAAAGACATTAATAATTGCATGACATTTTGTAATATTTGTATTATTATTTTTATTATTAATGACGCTTAAATGATATTTAGAAGAATAATTATTTATTATTATTATTATTATTATTATTATTATCATTATTATTTACTGTTGCCTACATCTAAATTATATGTCTGCTTAATGGTTCGGTTAAGTTTTTTAAAAATAATATTTTAAAATGATGTAGTAACTTTTGTAGTGTGTTTTTCTGTATTTACATACAGTTGTTTGTTAGCTAAGATCCAGTTTGATACGGAGCTCCGGATATAATTCAAATTAACAATTTGTTGCCACGACATCCACATGTTTTACTAGGCTAATTCATAATTTGAAGTAATAATACTTGTAATAGTAATTACAAAATATTATAATAATTAATTCCAAGGAACAAACTGTTGAATATTGGGAACGAATTTTATATTTATGGCCATACTTAGACTAAATAAGAAAAGGAAGTGTCCATAATGTAGCATAAAAGATAATTCGTGGCCATGATTTTGTCCGCATGTTATGATCGGATTTATGGCTCCATTCAACACAAGCATTTTACCTTTCCTATTAATGTGTAGCTATTTATTTATCATCGAATGGTATGTAACTAGCTTACCTTTTGATGCATTATTACCATGTTTTCGTAGCAGATCCTTGTGCTTTCTTGCAATGTGCCGCTTCAGATTCCAGGATTGCTAAACTTTTACAGTCTCTCCGCAGTCCCTTTCAATGTTTTCTTCCTGTCCAATCTTAACTTTGAATTTCACTTTACATTTATGTATAAGGCTTGAATTCCATAACTTATTGCTAGACGTTTCTACAGATTCTCGAACAAATTATCAAAGGGCGTTCTGGATTAAACGAGCGGTCCTGAGCGAACGGAATTTTCGGAAAAAGGCGCTCTGATGGTATTACCGCACCGCTCAACGCTCCGATCCGCTCACGTGCTCTGCCCTGAAACGGCTCGCAACTTAAGGAATACATATGCATACAAATCAAATGCTTTGGTAAAGTCACACAACATTGAAGTTCATGTTGCATAAAAATAAACACTGAAGTTTATAATAACTATGTTTTAGTTTTTTTTTTTTTTTACAGTGGGTCATAATATATCATATATTTTAGTTTGTCAGTGCGTTGTGGTGTTAGGAAGTGTTTGCGCATTTCTGCACTAACTCAAAATGTGCGTACACCACCTCCTGAGCTGGCGTAGGATTTGAGCGTGCCGTACGCCAACGTCCATATTGATAAATCTCAAAGTCACCGTGGTTTTGGGTGTACGCCAGGTGTACGCTGGAAAATTGTTGTACGCACTTTTGATAAATGTGGGCCAATGTGTGTGAATCTAAATGTTTTTGCAAAGTCTTCAAACTCTTTGCCTTGATATTGTGGACCTTTTAATTTCACTGGTATGCCATGTCTCGCGAAAGTGACTAAGCTTGCTGATGACAGTGGCAGCCGTAGTAGTGTTGAGTTTGTCTAATTGGAAGAAATGGATATAGTAATCTACAGTAACCATGTATTCTTCATTGTTCCAGGTGAAGAGGTCTGAAGCTAATACCTGCCATGGTCTGATTGGTATTTCATGAGGAATCATGGGTTCCTTGGTATTTGAATTATGATGAACCAGGCAAGTACTCCATCTTTCGATCATGTTTTCTATCTGCTTACACATTCCTAGCCATAATAACATTTCGTGCTCTTAGCTTAGACTTCTCAGCGTGTGCGCATATCTCAGGTCAGATATGACTATTTTCTTATCTTCACTGGTCAATGAAAGTTTGTCTTAGAAGTCAATAATGTATGTGGGAAATTGTCTCCTCTTTGCAGGCCATCCATCTAAGATCATCTATCTGAGCTGCTGAAAACTGCCTCGGTACGGATCTGTTGCAGCTTTGTGTCACTGACTGGTAAGTTTTTATAATTAAGTGAATCTACATGTCCATATCTTTGCTGAGATTGTCATGTTTTGTTGCTATGGACTTTCTGGAGAGGGTGTCTGTGTCATGACTGCTGGGTGATCGATGGCTGTGTGATCTGTGTGTGTGTGTGTTGTTTACCTGTGGTGCCGGTTCCTCGTGTGTTCACTAACTCCGCCCCCTTGTTTCGGTAATTGTTCACCGGTGGTGTCTCGTTTACCTTTTCCTTTATATTGCACGTAGTCCTGTCCTTCGTTGCGCGCTCATTGTTTTATCACAGTCCTGCTGCCCTGCCTTGTCTTGTCAGTCGCTCTCTGTCTCCTCCTCTGTTACCCCAGGTTTGGTTTCGGCGTTCGGGGACTCGTCTTCACCCGGACCGCTCGCTTGTGGAGTACTGGATTATATTGACTTTGTTTGTCTCTCGGTACAGCTGGTTCGCTTCGTTTCAAGGCGGTATACCAGCTGTCTCCCTCTCTCTCCGGTTTGCATCATCACCCGTGAGTGGAGTACACCAAATTACCATTGTGGATTATATTGACTCTAACGACTGTTGTTTCTCGGAACCGCTGGTTCGCTTCGTTTTTAGGCGGTGACCAGTGGTTTCCGGGTGGCTCTTCCACATCAGGATTTCACAGTGGATTACCCGTCTGAGAACTTGGATTTTCCATCTTCCATCTCCGCCTGTCATCCACCTTCAGGGGGGCGTGTATCATCCCTCTGTTGCGTGTGGTGACTGTGCTGGTGTTCTCAACGGAGTGCGTGGGTGGCTCTCTCTCTCCCTTCGGATCTGTACTGGATTATTGTGTAGCGCCGACTCACTCTCTCCTACTGTGGGAGTGCTTCTTTTCCACAGTAGTGATTTCACCAGAGTGAGTCAACGGGTGTGCGCCGTGTGTGGATCTACCAGTGACTTTGCTCTCCTGTTCTCTATATCCCTTTTCTAAATAAATTGTTAAACTTGCACTTGACTCTGAGTTCATTTCCTGACAGTCTGCCACAGGAATCTCCTTTCCTGTTCCGTGTTTGATGTCATATTTCTAGGGCTGTAGAATAATTCTTTAAAGCCGTGGAGGAGCGGCATCTAGTAGGGCCCTATGAAATCCATTTAATTTTTGTACCAAATTCAGTTTTATTTTTCTCAAATAATCACACCAAACACGCTTTAAATGCTTGGAAACGCAAGGCACAACGCACTGCGTTTTTTTTAAAAAGAGCAGTGTGACGCGGCTTTTCATATTGCTAGCAACCAACGAGTCAGCTGCCTTGTCAATCAAATATTGAAGCGTGATATAATTTTTCTATTAACTGTCATATTAGCAGAAACTTTAAAAAGAGGGCGCTTGCTCTGACCTTGTTTGAGGGTGAGAGGTGCACAAACATGCAGGATAAAGTGTGCGAGTGGAATCCGGTTCTTCTAAGCCAGTGGTTCTCAAACTTTTTTGGCTGAAGTACCCCTTTTGATGATTTTTTCAAGCCGAGTACCCCTTAACCAGACAACAACATTTAGCTTTAAAATACAGTGAAATGAGAGTGAGACAGTTATTATATCTGATGCCCCAGAGCAAGTTTATTGCTTATTAGTATTCAACACGAAACTGGTGGTATTTTTGAGGCTCTGGTTTGTTTGTTTTCTTTTTAGCATCCTCTTTTAAGAAGCCACCTCTACTGTAACTTAAATTATTTCGCCTGATTCTGGATTCAGGTCTCAATAAATACTGTTAATGATCTTATAGTACTAAACATATATTAATTAACAAAAGGTTTAAACTAAGCAGTAACAATATAGCAAAGTATAAACTGCAAGCTACAAGTTGAATATGGCAGTATTAAAGATTATATATGCTGTCCTCTGCTTCTGCAGCTGGTTGGTGTCAGGTTGAGTGTGCGTCAGTCGAAGCACTGTGATGCGCTATATCAGATTTGCAAACATGCAATTAAACATACATTTGAACAAATATGGCATGAATATATATTTTAATAGATTGACATTTATATTAAATTGAAAATAAACCTTTGAATTATCGATTTTGTGTGGATTACAGCTGCTTTCCCAACCCAGTCTCACCCCATGGCGTCAATATTTGACGACACTTGACCATGCGTCAATATGTTGACGCGGAGGGTATACCTTTCGTGTCATTTTTTTGACGAACTGGGGACTTCAATACTATTACGTCCGCTGCATTCTCTTTCCTATTTTCTTACCATTTTCGCGTCGGTTTAGGGTTAGATTTACACAATGAAATCCCTACCCAAACCTAACTCTAACCCCAACGCCAGGTGACAACTTTTTAATTTCGCGTACACTGTTTAATTTTGCGTAATCTAACCCTAAACCGACGCAAAAATTGTAAGAAAATAGGAAAGAGAATGCAACGGACGTAATAGTATTGAAGTCCCCATTTCGTCAAAAAATGACGCGAAAGGTATACCCTCCGCGTCAACATATTGACGCATGGTCAAGTGTCGTCAAATATTGACGCCATGGGGTGAGACTGTGTTAGCTTTCCCAAGGTTTTTATGGCTTTAATAAGGTACATTTAACCAAATAAAACTCAAACATACATATTTACAACACTGACAGATGTCACTTACTTGAATAAATATATATACGCACAGCAACACCACAAAATAAAGTAAACTTGTATGAAATGATAACAGGAGCAGACTCCGTGTATCTCCGTTGCTGAAGCTGCTGAACTGAAACCTTTGCGCATGCGCCATACAAGATCAACAGGTTGAACTCGCACATACATTTTGTATAATGTGCTTTACATTTATGATTTTTTTAAATGCATCTTTGTGTAGTCCTAATGTCATATAAAATACTATAATCATGATTTACTAATTTTATTGATTTATTCCTAAATGTCAGTTTCCACTTTCTCTCATGTACCCCCTGCAGTACCCCAAAGTCCCCTAGGGGTACGCGTACCCCCGTTTGAGAACCACTGTTCTAAGCAACTGCAAACTTCCCTCACCAAACCGTAAGGCCCTTCTCTCCCCCCATCCGATTGGACAATGGAAAGATGCGAATGACGTTGGCTGCTTTTCTGCTCTCAGTGCTCCTTCAAAAGCGTGTACTGTGGCTGGTGGCAAAAAACGCAAGGCGTTCGGCCGCATAAACAGCGCGTAAACGCTCCCTGCCCATAGAATATAATTCAAAAAAGGCGCCTGCAGCTGCCATAAATGCGTTTGGTGTGATTGGCCCCTAACTGTGCATTCAGACCGCCACCGGCGAGAGCGTCAATAAAAGCTCTGGCTGCCCAGACAACGACGCTAAAGAAAAGTTGTAGTGGACGCTCTGACGCTCGAATGCATTCTCTGAACTCCTCTCAGGCGGAGGTTTCCGCCTTCCGATTGGTTGCCGGTGAACATTTCCGCCTTCCGATTGGTTGCCGCCGAACCGCGTCATATCTCATTACCATAAAGTTGAGCTGATTTCAACTCTCCTCGACGCTCACGCTGTACATGACGCGCCGCGCCGCTTCTCCCCGGAGCTCACCGCCGGCTCTCATTGAAAATGAATGACTTCCGACCACTTTGACGCTCTCGCCGGTGGCGGTCTGAATGCACAGTAAGAGTGATTCTTAGCTTTAAGAAATTTGACAACTTGCTTTTATACTTTAAGTTTGAAAGTAGGAGTATATTTCATGAATTCTTTGTACTAAAGACAAAAATGGCACTTTTAGAAGCTTGATAAATATGGGAACAGTTGTCTAACTTGAAACTAACTTCAGTTTCTTTCCTATCAGTATTTCCAAGGCCGCGTTATCCTAATGGGCAACATGGGCTGCAGCCCAGGGCCCCGAACACTAGGGGGCCTCCGAGACAATTTTTATTTTGAGTTTTTAAAAACATTTTGATTGACGTAATTCTGCGTAAGTGCTACCTAGAGCAGAGGCCCCCAACCACTGGGTCGCAAGAATGTTCTGAAAAAAAATTGTATAATAGCTACGTAATAGCTTATGGGATATTTTGTCCTTTAAGAGCCTCCACGCCCGGCCGCAATTCTTCTGGCATCTCTCCTCATCATCTCCTCCTTCACTTAAACTTGGGGCTCGAACCCGACCTAAGGTCGAGGCTCGAGCTGCCTTCAAAAACAGCAAGCCAAGTTCGTTTACTGTTAATTATTATGACTAAATAGGCAGGGAATCTCGTGAAACAATGAAAGTAAAACGATCCGCCAAAATATGATTTAACTTGATTTTGATGATTTAGTCGAGGAATTCTCTTTAAAGAAGAGCAGAAAGAAGCACTTTTAGTTGCTTAATAAATGTTATCTTCTGTGCTGTTCTGATTGTAAAATTATTACTTGATAATATTGTTTAATTTGTTTAAATAATTTTAGCCTACTTTTTAGAGCCCTGCATTTCAGCCCGAGCCAATTTTAACGTCACAGCAGATACGCGGGCCGGTCCTCGGGCTTATTTAGGCTTCTCCATCTTTTTATATTTTTCAATTAATTAAAAGAACCTTTTGACAAACATTGATGATTGCAAAACAAACATAGGAAGACGTTTAACCTATCGCATCAGTCCGCTAGGCACAGCAACACATTTACAATGCAGCTGTGCTTAGCAGGACCTTCAGCGCACCAGGAAAAATTATAAATGGAGTACTAGATTAAAACCTTGGATACTGTACATAATATATGCAGACAGCATCCAAGACATAATCTATTAAAGACTTCTCCCTGTATTAATTTCGTGTAAGAAGGCTGTATCTTTATTTCTTGTTTTTGTATGGATCGACTTTTTTCTTAGTTTAACTGTTGGATGGATACATGAATAGACATCTTCTGTGGTAAGTCCTTACATTAAAAAACTGTATATGCAAAAGCGAAGTTGTAAGATAAGGCAACATGCATGTTTATTCTGTTTCATGTTTATTTCGTTTCGTTTTGTATAGCCCTTTTTATTTATTTATTTCTGCACCCGTTGCAACTGCGAGCAGCAGAGCAACCTGCCTTCGCTTTTTAAAAATAGTGTGTGTTGATAATAAACGTTTAAACTAACATTGTGATATGCTGAAAATATTTATTTTAAATAGTTGTTATTATAGGCAAGTTAAGTGTTGATTTGAGAGGCTCAATTCATCATACATGTCGTCAACTTGCTGTCGGCCGCTAACCACTTGTTTATCATAAAAACTTTAACAAAGAAAAACTGCTCTAAAATGTAAATAAAAAAGAAATATAACTATTTTGCCATTTAAAACAAAACTTAACTGCTTTAATTGCTGCAAGAGTACAGCTGTACAAGCTGTGTAAGCAGTTATTTTTTGCTTTTTCTGCGGATTTCTTTTGCAAAATCTATGCGGAATTTTGCAGAATGATTTAAAACGTTTTAAAACGATCCGAGAGAATGTGCGCTGTGAATATTACAAAAAATAAAATATTTTATAACTATATTATACATTTTATTAAAGGATTACCCTGAATTAAACTAGACCAACATGAACCAACAGATAATGTGCTTTCACGACCATAGAGTTTTATATAATATACATATATTACTGTCTACAGTGTAACAGTAAAAAGAAAAGGCTTCTCATAATGAATGTAGCGTATATAGCAAGATAATTTCATCAGTTTAACAACACAATGTATATATATTTATCTTGTAAACGGATTTGAAATAATAAATCATTGTCGCGTCACGTAGCAAGAGAGACGATAGAGATCTCATTAACTTCTCCGCAGTAAGTTTTATTTCAAATTCAAGTTTTACATATTAAATAGACTATTAAAAAGTTTGTGCTTCTCTCATAAAAACCTCACAGCAGACAGCACAGACTTCTACTCACAATACATACGCGATGCAGTAACTATATCTGCGGACACAGATTCCTAATGGGGAGAATTCAAAAGTTCGGACTCGGGCTGAGAATTCTGGGCTCTACTACTTTTGCGTCAACTTGATTTTAATAATTTAATTGAGGAATTATATTTAAAGAAGAACAGACAGAAGCACTTTTAGTTGTGGGTTGCATTTAATAAATGTTATTTTCTGGGCTG
Organism: Paramisgurnus dabryanus; assembly: GCF_030506205.2. Lineage (NCBI taxonomy): Eukaryota > Metazoa > Chordata > Actinopteri > Cypriniformes > Cobitidae > Paramisgurnus > Paramisgurnus dabryanus. Next base: position 29,013,323 of record NC_133346.1, read on the forward strand.
TTTCTGATTGTAAAATTATTACTTGATAATATTGTTTAATTTATTTAAATAATTTCAGCCTACCTTTGCATGATTTAATTGAATAATTCCCTTTAAAGAAGAGCAGAAAGAAGCACTTTTTGTTGTAAGTTTTATTAAATAAATGTTATTTTCTGGGCTATTTTTGATTGTAAAATTATTTGATAATATTGTTTAATTTATTTAAATAATTTTAGCCATTTAATGTTGTATATACGCTGTAAAAAACACTGGATTTATTAAAAATATAGACAGTGCATCGTTTTTGCATCCCTTTTTTTAGTAAGTTTTACTAAAAAAATGTACGCAATGGGGCACTTAGTAAATCCAGCCTTTATTTTTTTCAGTGTATATTGGGGGGGCCCCAAACCAGCGTTAGCCCAGGGCCTCACAAAGGCTTAACCCGGCACTGAGTATTTCTGCAAATTCCTGTTCCGTGTCACATGGCTAATGCAAGACTGAATCCATGAAGGTGAGTCGTCATCATCATGAGAAATGTCTTTGCTCACTGCATGCACATTTCCTTTATAAGCAGAATGACACACTTTGGTGAAGTGATTGTGTTTTAGGGGCTGTTTAAACTTGGTATTAAGTTTTTTTTCGATTGGATCATAAGTGGATGAGAAGGACACATTCTGTATACATCTGGTATTTAAGTCTGTCAGTTTAGTCCACTTTCAACATCTTCTGTTCTGAATACTTTTAGGGGATGGTCTGTGGAGACTGTGGGCGATTCCTTCTGCTGTCATTTCAACATGAGCAGGAGTAATGACGGGTTTAAATGGACGCAACTAATATTATGCCAGAGTCAGCTGCTTGTAAGTAAACATGCTGCACAGTGTTTTGTAATTTATATGTAAAAGCTTTCTCCTGATATTTCTTTGAAATTCTCTTGTGGCTGTTGGAACACATTCTACCACATGCGCGCTTACACTACAAAATCAATCCGATCAAAAGTGTTTTTAACTACCTCTGAATGTGGTAAAAGTGGACGAGCTCAATATGTTTTGAACATCATTTACACCTGTCTTTAGTATCGTCCACTTGTGATCCGATCGACAACAGCACATCTTAATACCAAGTGTAATTAGCCCCATTTTAACTTGCGCTTCCAAGCTTTATAATGATAGAAAACAACAGTTAAGGCCAATTCACACTGGTCAGACAACTACCAACTCCAACAGACACCAACAGATACCAACAGACACCAACAGACACTCACATTCTAAAGTCTCATTTACTTTGATCCAACAACTGCCAACAGGGCTTTCACACTGGTCAGACAGACTCCAACCAGTGTGAATTGGCCTTTAGGGAACAACTTCTGACTTTAAACCTCAATAAAGTGCATTCATCCTTCACAGAGGTAATCCATACTCAAATATTGCCACTCATTGCGCATTGAATCGTGTGAGTCCAAGACATTGTTACCGGAAACTAGTTATTATAGTTTATAAAGTTTAAAACATTATGTTTTCTTACTATATAGCATCGATTACCCACAGAAAACCTTTATTAACCCCTTGGAGCGGTGTGGATTACTTCTTTAAATGCTGCACTACTTTGGGAAGTCAGAAAATGTACCCTGATCCATGTTTTTCCCCATATTAAGCTCGGAAAAGCTCGGACATTTACTAAAATAACTCCAAGGGCTCTATTTTAACGATCTGAAACGCAAGTGCGAAGCGCAACGCGCAAGTGAGTTTGTGGGCGGATCTTGGGCGCTGTTGCTATTTTCCCGGCGTGAGAAATAACTCTTGCGCCGGGCGCAAATCAATAAGGGGTTGGTCTGAAGTAGGTTCATTATTCATAGGTGTGGTTTGGGCGTAACGTCAAATAAACCAATCAGAACGCTAGCCAACATTCCCTTTAAACGCAAGGGCGCAAGTTCCATGGCGGGTTGCTATTATTATGACGGATTTACCAGGCGCACGCCAGGAGCGGTTCACAGCCGAGGAGACCGACGTCCTTGTACGGGGGAATCCCACGCTTGCCAGCATAAATCGGGCACGCCGTGTAACGGGAGGTGGATCTGCCTCAGGACTTGACGCCAGCAGAGGACATCGCTGCGTCCACCCTCACCGCTGAAAGGGTTTGGGGGCTTTGAAATCGGACCCAAGAAACGCAAGCAAGGTCCAACCCCAACGTACTCTTACAAATCAAGTTCATATACATTAAGGTTTCTTATGAAAACATTTTAACTATTATTTACATAAAATAAACGTAATACAGCCACACAACAAAGTTATGAAAATATTTTAATCGTTATTTGCATGAGAATAAATAAAAACTATCACCACAATGCTCACCACTATGATTCCCCTTATCTCGTGTATTAATATTTTTAAGTGTAACAATTTATGATTTGCAAAAATAACTGTTGCATTTGTGTAGATTAGATAAGCAAAGTGTATGCGCGTTGTGCACGCTATACATTATGGTCAAGCATGCGCCCTTAAAATAGCATAATGAACCACGCGCAACGCGCCACTGACTTTAGACTAGTTTTTTTTGGTTAGTAGCGCAATTGTTTTTTGAAACTGCAAAATAGCATAAGAGATGGTTTGCGCCGCAACACTCCTCCTTTTTGCGCTGAACCGCCCAGGGAGCGCAAGTTCATTCCCTAGTTTGCTGACGTGCATCTGTGGAGGGAAAAACCCCGCTGTGCGCCGGCGCAAAATACGAATGATACATGCGTCACTGACAAAGTCAATTGCGCTGGGTGCAAGATAGGGCCCCAAATGTGTTAGTCTAAACGTGTGTATCTCGAGTTACTAAGTGTGAGTACATCATGGGGTAATTTTAAAATCTGTCTGAAATATCGCTTTAAGTATTTAATGGAGTATACCCTTACAAAAAATTTTTGTGGTAATCGTGTGGTATATCATGTGATTATACATCACAGGTACCACACAAAACTTGTGTGGTAATTGTGTGGTATTGTGTTGTTTTTTGGGACACTTTTCCACAGGATTTTGTTGTAACGTCTGTAATATTCCTGTAATATTCTTATGATATTACTTTCATATTTCTGCGGTATTTACCACAGGATTTTGTTGTCAAGTATGTAAGATTACTGCAGTATTCCTGTAATATTCTTGTGTTATTACTTTCATATTTCTGTAGTAATTACCACAGGTATTGTGTTGTTTTTGGGACACTTTACCACAGGATTTTGATGTAACGTCTGTAATATTCCTGCAATAATCTTGTGGTATTACTTTCATATTTCTGTACTATTTACTACAGAATTTTGTTGTAAAGTATGTAATATTCTTGCAGTATTCTTGTGGGATTGTGTGGTATTACTTTCATATTTCTGCGGTAATTACAACAGGATTCTGTTATATAATATTCTTGCAGTATTCCTGTAATATTTTTGTGTTATTACTTTCATATTTCTGTAGTATTTACCACAGGTATTGGTTTGTTTTTTGGGACACTTTACCACAGGATTTTGTTGTAACGTTTGTAATATTCCTGTAATATTTTTATGGTATTACTTTCATATTTCTATAGTATTTACCACAGGATTTTGTAGTAATGTAATATTCCTGCAGTATTCTTGTGGGATTGTGTGGTATTACTTTCATATTTCTGCGGCAATTACCACAGGATACTGTTATATAATATTCTTGCATTATTCCTGTAATATTCTTGTGTTATTACTTTCATATTTCTGTGGTATTTACCACAGGTATTGTGTTGTTTTTTATGACATAAATAAGTATTACTTTCATATTTCTGTGGTATTTCATCTTTTACCCTGTCTGTTAATTAATGTAAGAAAAATGCAAGAATTAGTGCAAAAACTGGGTCTGTGGATTTTATTAAACAAACCACGTAAAATCACTTAGAGGCAACGGTTTCTTTAGTGAATATCAACTATTGGTCCTTCTGCTTTCCCCCTTTATCCTCTCAGTCATTTCAGATGCTGTGTCCTGGTTGCTGTTGTCACAGCATCTGTGAAAAAGTACATAGTCAAAATGCTAACAAAAAACGATGGTTGCCTTAACAAAACTTGAATCACAATTAATCAAAGTATCTATACTAATATTAAAAGGAATGTTTTTATTTTAACCTTGATTTATCTTTAGTCCCAATTACTTGATGCCCAACTAAAATAAAGTCCCAAAGTCTTAAATACTTTAAAAAAAATTTATCCTGCAATGAAAGATATCATTACATTTAAGTAAATGTACTTAGTTGCAGATTTCACACGGTGACGATTTCAAGGGGCGGAACCAAAAGTAGGGAAGATTGGTTCCGCCCGGAGGTGTTCCCACCCAGACGAGAGAGCGAAAACACCGGAACTTCCGGTAAACGCCGGGAGTCAAATAAAGCAGGATTAAACGCAGGTGTGAGTGATTAAATGTAGCGGCTGGGGATTGGACGATGTGAAGAAGGCGAGGGATATAAAGAGAGCTTAAAATACGCAAAGGGTGTTGTGTTGTGGTAGCAGTGTTGCGGTGTGGTCGGGTGTGCTGACAAACCGTTCTGGTGTACAGAGTGAAGGTCTGGGCGAAGTCACGTTGGATAGCGGCAGGGATTGATGTTTTCTGGACAAAGAAGCAGAGAAGGATACGGAGCACGGGGCTGAGTATATCATTCATTTTTGGATGCTTCCAAATGAACTAATCTGCATGCATCATCGATGTATTTGAGTGTTTGTTGAGGACACGACTCACCGGAAGTGTTGTTGAGGAAGACTTTCGGCTGTGGATTAAGTACGGAGAGAAGAGGATTTCTTCCGCTCTGAGGAGAAGGAAGCAAGGAAGAGCATCGTTAACCACTGTAAGTACTTGGGGCATTGTACAGCGTGTTATTGTGGAAAGTACATAATTCAACGTGTGTGAGTCTTGAGCAACCAGGTTAGTGGCCCTACCACGGAGCAGAAAGGTGGGTGAGCCGGGAAGTATGGTGTGCAAATGAACCTTCTAAAAAGAAGGAGAAGGAACGAAGGGAAGAGCATCATCGTTCATTGTGAGTACTTGGATTATTATACGGAAAATTGTGGTGGAAGGTGTGCTGTGCAACGTGTATTGTGAGTCTTCAGCAATCAGGTTAGCGGCCCTACCACGGAGTAGAGTGGTGGGAGAGCCGGGAAGTAACGACCCAGGGAGAAGTAAGGAGCCGCGGCAGCGACGTACACCTATTGATTTCCCTTCTTATAAACGTCCAACCGGTCCCGGGGACAGTTCTAGGAAGACGGGGCGATGACCTTATTTTGGCACTCAAGAGTGTGAGAAGTGCTGTGGGTGAGTCTGTGCCTTTGCTGTGAGTGTACACTTAAATTTTGTGCAGTGTGATGCTGTGTTTACGTTGTCAGTAGCCCCCCCTGACTGTACTTACCGTGGGAGAATGGGAGGCTGTGGAAGTCGAGAAACAAAAACTATTAATATATGCTGCTCGTGACCCCTGTATTGACGACCCAGGTGTGGCGCTCCCTTTTTGGTGATCCTTTGGATTTGCATTGGCTCGGTGGAGGCGGTGGTGAAGTAAACCAGCGACTGGTCTGTGTGAGTAAGTAAAAGCAAACACCAAAACATGCTTTATGTGTACGAAGGTAGGAACTGTACTGCTGTAAAGAGAGTAGTGTAGATTAACCTTACCTGTCACGGAGCCTCTTCAAAGGTGCGCCCCTGTCCATTTCTTTGTGGCTGTAAGTGGAAGAGAGGAGAGGGAACTGTTCGGCTCGGCGTGACTGCGAAAGGGTCCCCCTGAAAGACAAGAGGCCTCTGGGTAGGTTTGTGCCACAACGTCCTACTACACCAAGGTCTGTGAGTATACCTACCGACTGGTTACAGTGCAGTCGCCGTAAGTCCAACGTCCATGAGCCGTAAATGAAATTGAATTGCCTGTTGAATGCTAAAATTATTACCAGCTAAGAGAACGACTACACGAGACGTAGTTATTGATTATTACTTATCTCTGGTTTTTACTACGAGCCGTCAGAGTGACCAACGAAGGTCCCAGTTACCTGTCAAAGTAATCCTCTGTGTTACAGCTAAAAGTCTGCAGAAGGAGAGAGAGTCCGAGTCCAGCACCTGGGAAATACTTACCTTGCACACTGCTACGAGATACCTGGGTGAGAACAAAAGTCCTAGTTACCTGTCGAAGTGATCCTCTGTGTTACAGCTAAAAGCCTGCAGAAGGAGGGAGAATCCGAGTCCAGCACCTGGGAAATACTTACCTTGCACACTGCTACGAGATTCCTGGGTGAGAACAAAAGTCCCAGTTACCTGTCAAAGTGATCCTATGTGTTACAGCTAAAAGCCTGCAGAAGGAGAGAGAGTCCGAGTTCAGCACCTGTGAAGTACTTACCTTGCACACTGCTACGAGTTACCTGGGTGATAGAGAAACAAAGTCTTAGCCACTGTCAAGTAATATTCTGTGTTTACAGTTGCACGTTTGTGGAAAGAGAGAGGGCGAGCCCAGTCGCTGGGAGAACTTACCTTGCTCGAACGCTATGACAGAGGCGAGGGACGGACTGCCCTGACGAGAGATAAGTGTCGGACAGTTACTATACTGAACCCACCTGTAATATACTTTTCCTTTAATCTGCCTCCAGGAGAAGAGGAGGGCGCCACGGGATTAAGAAAACATGGCATAGGAGCCTTGTTCCCCTGTCTTCCCCCCGCCCCGCAGCGGTGCCTTGGATTCCTGGCACTTGGCACCTCCCCCTTTCCCCCTGTACGGCCCACCTGGAGGACGAAGAGAAAACCTTTTAACCGCCCTTTCCCCAAAATTCTTTTAAGTAATTTAAATAAAGTTGTATTTTAAATGTATACTTGCGCTTGTGTTGTCTGGTCATTGGGTTGGCTTTGGGACCTCCTCGAGGTGGAAACTAGGAAGGGGCGTGGCTTGTTACATCTGTGGTCTGCCCCGACCTGTGACACATACACTTTTATTCAAAGGGACTAATGAAGTGAGAAAAACAATGAAGCATTTCATCCTATGAAGACAATATGATAAGTGCTAAGATATCACAATTCATATGTACACTGCACTATAGCTGTAATTTTCTTACCATATAATAATTATATATCTTTTTAAATGTTCAAGGTGAAGACAAGTAAATTAAGATCACTACTCATAGCGTTATACAGGCTCTGCCACGAGCTCGTGAAGCAGTCAAACTGCCAGAGCTCGAGCTACACCAAATCAACGGATAACATTAAAGTTCATCATATATTTGTCATATCAAATTATACTAACAACTGAATTAACATCACTGCAAATTAATTTCAATAAATTAACCAAGAAATTAGGGAAACATACCTCAGAATCTACCACTGTAACCTCTCGCCTGAAGAGAAATTCCGTTATACAGAACTTGCGTCTTAGTATTTGAAATGAATCACGTGATGATGACGCAACACCCACGGACACGCACTTTCGCCAGAAAGCGCTGCTCCACGGGGCAGACGTTTATTGCTGTGAGGATGTCATAAATTGTCTTTGTGTTTCATAAATGGTTTGGTTTACTGTTTGAATACATTTTTATGCTTTACTTTTGTTTGGTTGTTTAAATTTTTTTTTTTATTACTTTCTGGTCTAAAGGTGCACATGAGACCAAAGAAAGGACACAAAGTTTTCATTTCTATTTTATTTAAAGTTTGAATGATGTATCTCTTACCTTTTGTTTTTTTCGGGGTGCATGACTGCAGCATGCTATCCGGGAGTAAAGTTAGAGGATGCGCGGCCTTCCTGTTCCTGATTATATGCTATCCTGGAGGGTTATGGGTAATGTAGGCATAGTCCATCCAATATGAGTGAGCAGGGGAGGTCATTGTTTTGTGTCTGTTTGGAATATTATTTTTGGAAATGTATTGTGGTTATTTTTGTATTTTGTTCTTTTTATTTGTTTGGGGATTGTTTGTTTATGTTAAGATTAATTTTGAGCTTAAGTGTTAAATGTATGTTGCTTGTGTATTTATGTATATCATTTCTATTTTCCCTATGTGTGTGTATATTGGTTTAACCCTTAGTTATATAGGGTTCCTCCTCCTTGGTTAAGGCAGTAGTTTTTTTGTTTGGATGTTGTACTGAGGTCTCTCCGTGAGGAGGATCCCAGTTAATTTTCAGGGAGACAATAAAATTCCCTTTTTTTGTGATGGCAAGCAGTGTGTCCTGCCTTTTTCTCTGCTCACATCCCCACATAATGGTGGCAGCGGTGGGTAGTGATGGGAGAAACGAAGCTTTTCGAAGCTTCGAATCAATTGAACCAATTGCTTCGAAAATTGATTCAGTTTTTCGAAGCAGTTCGAAACCCACACACGCTGGCGACCCCTGCTGGTCAAAAGAGTGTAAAAGCAGATCTGTCCACACATTTTACACTTTTTTTTACAAAATAATAGCAAGATTTTTATTAAAATATGTTAAAAAAAATATTTAACTTATTTAAGACATAGTTAAAAGTGTTTTATGTGTTTTTAGTTTTATTTAGGGCAAACAAATGAATAAAACTAACTACCCTTTTAATTATGCACATTTTTGTCATTAAATCTGTCTATAAACAAAAAGTAGACAACATGGCAGTGTTATTAGTCAGAAGGATAAATGTTTTATGAACTTTCATTATAAAACTGACCCGAGTTCACCTAAACTTATTAGACACTGGTCATGTGATCAACTCCCCCTAGTGGTGAACCATCGGATTTTCGAAACGTTTCGAAACAGTTATGACGTAACGAAGCCTCGTTTGCTAAAATCACGTGACTTTGGCCAGTTTGAAACAAGCTCCGAACCACTGATTCGAAACAAAAGATTCGTAAATGTTTCGAAGCCTCATGAAGCAGTGCTTCGAAAACGACCATCACTAGCGGTGGGATGTTTCAGAAGAGGAGCACTGCTTTGTTGAATTTTTAACTGTGATGGCACCAAAACAATCACAAACTGAAACACAAGCATTGGGGAACCCTGAAAATAATAATGGGCCAGAACCCCAAGGAGCTGGTGGAGGTGATGGAAACCAGATATCTTCAGAGAGTTCTTCTAGAGATATTGCTGAACACAAAGACATGTTCCAGAGGTTTGTGGTGGACCAGCAAGACAGACAAGTTCGCCAAGAACAAGAAAATGCACGACAAGAAACTAGACTGAAGTCTTTGCAACATCAATTTCGATTACTGCAGGGATATCATAGCTCAGTGGGAGGTCTGCAGCCTGGAGGGAGTGAAGGTCCAGACACTTATTCCAGAAATGCTGATAGAATTCAACATCCAAGTGTTGGCGGTCCAATGAAGGAGCCAAAGATGCAACAGCTTGGTGAGATGGATGACATAGAGCATTATCTGACAACTTTTGAGCTAATCGCTATAGTCTGCAGATGGCCTACAGAAGATTGGGCCATTCGACTAGTTCCTCTACTTACTGGCAAGGCTCGAGCTGCCTATGTGGCCATGGATTTGGAAGAGGCAACTGATTATGAGCAGGTGAAAGAGGCAATATTAAGAAAATACTCTACAAACGCGGAGGTCTATCGACAGAGATTTCGTTCTATGGAAGTGTTGACGGAAGAAACTCCTAAGGAGCTGTATGTTCGGCTGAGAGACTTACTCAACAAGTGGGTGAAACCTGCAGAAAAGACTGTTGATCAGTTTGCAGAGACTATCGTTTTGGAGCAGTTTTTACGAATGTTGTGCCCTGAATTACAAACCTGGATTAAAGAACATGATCCAGGGTCTGCTGAGGAAGCTGCAAAGCTTGCGGAAGTCTTTGTGGCAGCAAGGAAAAGGACTGAGCCTTTGAGTTATGCTCACTGGAAAGCAGTAAGGGATAAACCTTCCTCTCGCAAGACCACCTCACTGCAAGAAGGCGGTAAGAGTATGGGTGAGAGACTCTCTTAACAGACAGAGATGCCTTCCTTTTCTGTTGGGACTATTAGGTGTTAAAGTTGTGGCCAGATAGGCCATAAGAAACCAATGTGTCCAAACTTGAATAAGAAACTTTCTAGTGTCTGTTATATTCCAAAGAATGTGATACCTGTATCCAGTATTACCTCAATGCCAAATGATGTTACAATTCCTGTAGACATTAATGGTAAAAAGGTTATAGCTTTGGTAGATACAGGATGCACTCAAACTTTAGTAGAAGCTGATCTTGTTTCTGAAAGCTCTATGGAACATAAATGCCCTGTTATGGTAAAATGTATTCATGGTGAAGAACGGTTATATCCTACCACTGAAGTGTATTTGGGGGTTAATGAGGAAACCTTTAAAATGAAAGTGGGGTTAGCATCAAAACTGTCATATCCTGTGATCATTGGACATGATTATTCTTTGTTAATGGAATTACTGCATCCAAGTAATATGTGTAATGCGGTATTAACCCGTGCAAAGACTAAATCGGGGTCAGAAAATGTGATTGCTGACTTTCTCTCTCGCTTACCTTGCGAGAGTTTGGAGGAGGGGGAAGATGTGAGGATGTCATAAATTGTCTTTGTGTTTCATAAATTGTTTGGTTTACTGTTTGAATACATGTTTATGCTTTACTTTTGTTTGGTTGTTTAAAAATATTTTTTGGTTACTTTCTGGTCTAAGGGTGCACATTAGACCAAAGAAAGGACACAAAGTTTTCATTTCTATTTTATTTAAAGTTTGAATGATGTATCTCTTACCTTTGTTTTTCGGGGTGCATGACTGCAGCATGCTATCCGGGAGTAAAGTTAGAGGATGCGCGGCCTTCCTGTTCCTGATTATATGCTATCCTGGAAGATTATGGGTAATGTAGGCATAGTCCATCCAATATGAGTGAGCAGGGGAGGTCATTGTTTTGTGTCTGTTTGGAATATTATTTTTGGAAATGTATTGTGGTTATTTTTGTATTTTGTTCTTTTTATTTGTTTGGGGATTGTTTGTTTATGTTAAGATTAATTTTGAGCTTAAGTGTTAACTGTATGTTGCTTGTGTATTTATGTATATCATTTCTATTTTCCCTATGTGTGTGTATATTGGTTTAACCATTAGTTATATAGGGTTCCTCCTCCTTGGTTAAGGCAGTAGTTTTTTGTTTGGATGTTGTACTGAGGTCTCTCCGTGAGGAGGATCCCAGTTAATTTTCAGGGAGACAATAAAATTCCCTTTTTTTGTGATGGCAAGCAGTGTGTCCTGCCTTTTTCTCTGCTCACATCCCCACAATTGCTATCAGGTGTTCATACAATTTAATGGACAAAACCTTAGGATAATTAATTATAGTTGTATTAGTTTTAATTGAATTGATCACTGTTTGTATAACTGAATAGACTGACCCTCATGAAAAATTATATAGGCTATATTTTTTTATACATTTTTTCAATATTTGTCTAACAGGTAATTAAACAATACTACCACACAAAAACAATAGAAAAACCACATATGGCATCTAATGGTAAATTTGTGTGATACAGTACAACAAAAAGTGCTGTGGTATTCCTGTCATATTTAGCTCTGTCCAAACGCTATGGTTTTATCACACAAAAACAACAGAAAAAAACACATATGGCATCTAATGGTAAATTCGTGTGATACAGTACAACAAAAGGGCTGTGGTAATCCTGTCATATTTAGATTCACTCATTTGTTGTGTGGTAGTTTCCTGTTGTACCGAAGCAGTACCACAGGATTACAACTGGACTTTTTTGTAAGGGTAGCAATACCCTTACGAAAAAGAAGTTTATTCAAGTGTGCTATGAGTATACTTGTTTTAAACTAAAAATAAGAAAGTATACTTTATGTTTACTTTTATGTACTTTTCTAGATTGTACTTTACGTACTTCTCAGAAATATACTTAAAATTGCACTGAAGTATACTTGACCTATACTCACAGAAATGTCTAAGTATATTTGGCCTATACTTGTTTACTGACATATACTTAAAATTATAATTATGTATACTTGGCTTTTACTTTTTTTACACTTTTGATTGAGTGGCCTAATACATATTTTTTGTCATAATATTACATTCCGTCTTATAAACTTACCTGTTTAAGTTCATATACTTTAGTAACAAACTTTGGGGTGGGATAGATCTTAGAGTAATTGAAATGCATGAAACTGAAGCTGATCTGCTTTGTTCAAAGCAATAATAACCCACACAGAAACTTTTTTATTGGCCAATCTTTCAAGATGTAACAGTATTGTAACAGACTTGATTCATACTGGTTTCTTTAATAACCCATACCAGCACATAAAATTTAACAAACAAAAATCTCATTACAAAACATCAAGCCAAACAGGAAAAGGAGCAAGTGTAACATAAATACATAACACATTACTGGTTAATATGACTAATGACTTTTTTAGTTCCGTTCATATGGATTTGGCAAAGGTGTAATGTACAAATTGTCAACTGTTTCAACAACAACACATTTCATTCGTATCATATCAGGCCAGATGGCACTGATGGCTCCAGTCTTCCTAACCTCATGCACAAAAGTACTCTGTACATTTATTTGTGTATCTTTACATAAAGGCCTGCTAGATTTAACAAGTACCTCAACTAAAGCACAGCAGTGTTTGGTACATTCGCAATATGCAGGGCTTTGATGTACACATATTTGTTTAAAAATGACTAAGTCATTAATTAAAGCGAATGTACCATCCTTCAAGTATACAGCACTGTTGTATCTCTTCTTAAGTCGGTCATATTTTTGAGTGTGATATAGAACTCCATTAACCAAGAAACGTTTGTAGGACCAGAAGCAGTTACTTACATTTCCACATAGCTTAACAATGGCAAGCCTATATGCATTTGTGACGTTATCGTGCATTGGGGGATGGCCAAAAACCCTGACATTGTCATTTAATATTTCACATTTATCTGTTATTTGCTTATTAAAATAAAGTTCTTTAACAAATGACTGAACCTTTGCACTCGCATGTTTGGCCTTTTTTGGCAATTCTCTCCACAACAGAAATTTTCTAGTTATTTGTGAAGAGACATTCTGTGTTCCATTAAAATTCTTCATTAGAGTGCCCATATTTGATTCAAATGGAAAGGTTGACGTAGCCCATAATGGTCCCCAATGTTTCACACTTTGTGCAACATGTGTGAGCAAATGTATGTTGAAAGTCATGTGGGTTTTCCCATAAATTCTTTGAAATTCAATGACAAATTTTTTAAGAGCCAGTTCTGACAACAAGATGCTTCTAGTCTTGATCTTATCCTGCAGTAATGTATATATACCAAACACCAATAGAAACAAATGATTCCAAAATCTCCCAGGTAGTATGCCTTTCAATACAGGAAGAGCATAGAAAAGGAGAAATGCTCTCCATTCTGAAGCTTTCCAGAACTTCCTTTCATTCACTGACCTTGTCGTCCTAGTTATCTCAACAGGGGGTTTTATTTTTGCAAGCCGCATATCAACCTCTTCTATCTGTTTACCAATGTACCAGGTGGCTTCACTGTTTGCTGAATCAAACCACAATGCAGACAGTTGTCGAGTGACTCCAAGGCACACATTGTGTTGATATTCAGGAATGAAACCATTTATCATTCGGAAATGACTAAGCTTCATTAAAGGAGATGGCCCTTTGACTCCAAACACTGGCTCGTTATCTGAAGCTGACATTGCATGACTAAAATGATCTCTTTCATTTCGAAGTGGGGGTTCAGGTTGATCATATTGATAGGATTTACCACCTTTGTGATAACAAAAGTCACAGCCATAAAAACCATTAAATTGCTTTGTGTTACGAAGCATCGGACGAGCCATCAAATCAGAGCTACAAACCACTACAAACACTTTAGAAACATGGGAGTTTCCCTGCGCATCTTGCCAGTCAACACCTTCAGTCTCTAATAATAAGGCTTCTTTAACAAATGGTGTTAGTAATGTTAACATAGATGGTTTACTTGCCCCGAACCATAATGCTGACATTAAAATGTGACTTGTCCTCACTTTTGGTTCCAGTTCAATTACCTGACACTGAATTGGCCAAATGCAGAATTTAGAGCTTTTGAACACTGGTGCACCATCACAATTCCAAATTAGAGTTAAATCATCTTTTCCAAGAACTCCTCTGTCACATAACTTTTGATACTCTTCACCAGACTGTATGTCTGAGATAACCCCAAAGGTTCTAGTTTTTTCATTAAGATTGACACCATATTCCAGACCTGCCAACCTTGGAAAAATTTTTTGAGTACAGTAGCATCGGCCGAAAGGACAGAACACGGGGTTTTAACATATAATTTAACACATGCCCGCGCACATGCACGCACACACACCTCTTGGTAACTTTCAAGGTAACATGCTGCACATTGCACTTTTTTCCCCATCCTGCCATAATCTGCTTTAAAAATAATTATAAATGTGAATAAAATCATGTTTAACTAAATTTGCCTTACATGGTGATTAATAACATTATTAATGTTAAATACTGTATTCTCCAAAGTTTAGCATGTCTGCACAAACACTGTTAAAAGTGATATTACTGTTAAATAGTGGGAGATGGTTAACCCACAAATGACATTCTGTTATCATTTACTCAACCTCATATTGTGTCTAACCTTCATGATTTCTTTCTTGAGTGAAACACACACAAAAAAAATTTAGAAATTTTTTTTTTGTTTTTCCCTGACTAGCAAAAAATACAATGGAGTGGGGACCAGACACTGTGGTTATCAACACTCTTTAAAATAACTTGTGTATCACACAATAAAGAAACTCATAAATGCTTGGATGGTCTGTTCCGTTGTGTAAACTATGAATGAATTACATGTTTTAAGTTAACTATACCTATAAGACAGTATTTTAGAGTTAACACTGCTTTAAATTCAACCATAACTGTGACAGTAGTGCTGTTAACTGTATGTCTGTCTGTAATTTATTGTAGCTTTGTTTACAGTGCAGTACAGTACGGCATAGGCACCTATCACGTGGGCGCTCGAGACACAAGATATTTTCCATTTATAAAACTTTATTTGATGTGGTTTGTATATGACGTTTTACTTTATTGACAATTATCAAGAGCGCGTTATTTCAGAACGCATTTAATCCGCTTCACTCGGATGTCAGGTGGATTCCCTTCACTGACAGTGAACTTTCCGTTTTTATTTGACTAAAACTGGATGCTCTCCCCATGGTAAAATCATTGTACTTTTTCGTAAGCGCTCAATTATAAATTATGCTCATTTACAAATCAGAAGTAATGTTAGCGCATCTTGCGGTCAAGTGCACGTTATGAAACGGAGCCCGCGCGACCGTCGACTTCATAGGATTAAGCTAATGCATTATTTCATTATTTGCACTACCACCCTGACCAGTTTACCTTAGCGGGTCAGACGTCTTGACTCTCCGTTGAAAAAGATGGTCAGAAACTGCGGGTGGAGGATTGGCCATACGACTTGTCAATCATCCCCACTTTCTATGTGGTGGATGAGCCCAGTGCTATGATTGGACATATTTTTCTTTTTTCTGTTGCTTCTTTTGAGTACTTCGCGCGGCAAAGGGCGTCATCAGGTTTTTGCGTAGTTTAGAGTGACAAATCGTACCACCGTACTTTGAGGTCAAAATGAGTACCTGCTACGCAAAATGCGTACAGGTTGGCAGGTCTGATATTCTTGCAAAAGTTGCTGAATCTGTGCACGCAGGGGCAACACTAGAAAATAGAATCCATTCTTTAAGTTTGTATTGGCATCAAATTCTGTATTGCAAGAGTCACACTGAGAGGGACAATCTGCTCTAACACCAAGGTATTTTAAACAACTTTCACAATAAAAGTGTACTTCAAAGTTACATGAACTTCCAAAATCTTTGTGGAAAAGGTAATGGGACGATGGAAACAGACCTGGAAACATTATGTTAAACATTTCCAGTAAGTGAGTAAGTGCTTTGCCTGTTAAATTATGGCGTAAGAGATAGGACATCAACATCAATACACTTTCTCCTTTTGAAAGAGGTGCACCAGGATACAAGGGCTTGTCACCAGTAACTGTATCTTCAATTCCCTAGAAGGAGAGAGAAAAAAAGAGAGAGATTTAAAAATGTGAGCAACAACAGAATGATCAAGAATATTAGTCCAGCTTTCTCTTTCTTTCTTTCTTTCTTTCTTTCTTTCTTGTAAGCATATTTTTAAAAATATTTAACCTGGATAATACAATGCACAGAATTTTAGTTAGGTGGAGTCTGACATTAGAATATCCCACACAAATTGACATGCTTCCTCAACTTAACGATCATTTAAGGGAAAAAAGTAATTGCGGTTCATAAACTCTAGTTTCCGGTTCTTCAAATCTGTGTGTGAACCTGCTGTACCAAATGTATTTAAAATACAATGATTTCATACACTACAAATTCATCAACCTATTTGACATCGCTTGAGACTTACTGATACTGTATAAAAATTAATTAAATTGTATTCTTTATGCACATTTTTTAATATTAAACTTAAAATGTTTTTTACTATAACTATTTCTAAGGATAGTATGATCTCTGTATAACATCAGTCTTTAAATAAAATATATTTAAAGTGTACGTATACTTGAAATAGCTCAATCATAGCACAATTAAATATACTATAAATATATGTAATTTTTAGTTACACTTCAACAATAACTAAACTGCATCACAAAAGTAGTTGTTCCAAAACTTTAAGTGTAACAGTTTAGAATATTTAGATACTACGGATAAAAAAAAATGCATTTCAAATACATTTTGCTACATTTATTTTTCACTATAGTACACAATCACTAATTTTATCTAATTGGCTCCTTTATGTGAATTATTACACTAACAGACTATGGGCCCTATTTTTACGATCTAAGCACATTGTCTAAAGCGCACAGCGCAACGTCTAAATGGGCGTGTCCGAATCCACTTTTGCTAATTTAAAAAAATGGTTTGTGCGCCAAGCGCATGGTCGAAAAGGGTGGGTCCTATTGTAATGGGAGTATTTTGGGCGTAACGTGCAGTAAACCAATGAGAGTCTCAGCTCTCATCCCCTTTAAAAGCAAGTTGCGCTGGCGCCATGTCTAATCCCTATTTAGATGACGAACTTTGTAAACTGAAAAACTAAGCGGAGGAAGAAGATCCCCAGTTTAAGATTAATGTTAAATAATTATGTTGTTTTTCACTTGTATTGAAATTGTTATTTTTTTCTTAAAACCTTTAAAACCCGTTTTCTTTTAGTCATGGAAGTAAAAAAGCAGGCTTGTAATTGCTTTAAATGTATGGCTATCCAATATAATCAAAAAATAATTTACAAGTATGTAAGATAATTTTTATACTCTAAAAAATACTTACAGGAGATAAAGAATTTACAAACGGCTCTCCTCACGTTTCAGCACTTTGGACAGCGTTTTTTAGCAAAGAGTATTTTAAGCATTACTTAAAGATGTTTTTCATCTCACCATATCCACAGGTACAGAGTCATCATATACAATAAATCCGTGAGGCAGCATTAAAAAAAACATTTAAAAACAGCTGCATTTGTTTAAAGCAAAGCATTTATTTATTTACCAGGCTACAGGTGAAGCAGCTCTTTGCGCCTTCTAAAGTCTCATAATTAGTCCTCATTTATGTCCAAGAGACTCAATAATAATCTTTTACATTCAATCCTTTAATCTTTCATATTTAAAAGCATTTTTGTGCTGCTGCGCATTCATGTACTTTGTGATAAGCAAATCCGCGTTGTCCTCCCGTTTATAGGCGCATATTACGTATGCGCTCTTTAAATAACGTCTCGGTTACGTATGTAACCCTCGTTCCCTGAAGGAAGGGAACGGAGACGTCACGTCGTGACCGACGAATTGGGAACCGCTCCGCGGGTGACCTATCTACTTCGAGAAACTATAAAAACGCCAATGAACTTGGCATGCAGGTATTTGCATAATGCCGGCGCCGCCCCGCCAGGTGCGTATATAAGCCGCAGGTGCACAATACCAAATTAGCTATATTATTGCTGAGAAGCCGAGCAACAGTGCCCGGCCTGAAAAACAGCAATGGAACAGCAAACTGTGGCGACGGGACGTGAAGTCTCCATTCCCTTCCTTCAGGGAACGAGGGTTACATACGTAACCGAGACGTTCCCTTTCAGTCGGTCACTACGACGTCACGTCGTGACCGACGAATTGGGAATCCCTACCAAAACGCCACTGCAGCTGAACCCTTCCAGTGTCTGTAAAAGCCCTCCGCCCTCCACATAGGGGGCGGAACCTAAGGCGAAATGCAGAAGGCCTGTCACTACCTGTTCCTTAACCCACGATAGTGAAGCAGCGAACTGGGGAAGCGTCTAAACTGAGCGGAGCTAGAACACTGCGGAAGCCATCCCCTAAGAAGGTTGAATGGATGACATAAAAATATGAAACAACCGATAGGTTGCTCATAAAAAGTCTCTGAACAAAACATAGTATGCAGAGAGATGCAGAGCAGGCTCTGCTAAGGAAAACGTGGAGGATTAGTACCCCACGGAGTATACACACAAATGAACCCCACGTAGGGGACAAATGTGGACGCCTAGCCTACACAGGTTTACAGAGAATACATCAGTGATAGGTTGACAGCGGATGCTCCGCAACACCAGCTATCAGGGCGGTGGAGGAGAGGCAAAAACAGTTTTTTAGATGTTTTTGCCCCGATGGCCTTCCATATTGGTGCAGATGTGCAGCACCAAAATAGAGGCTCCAAGCCGACACACGAGCCGACCCTCTGCATTCTTAACTAGTTAGTAGAAAGAACCCGAGTGGAAACCGGTTCGACACGAACACTATAGAATCTTGTGAACGTATTAGGTGTCGCCCAGCCTGCAGCTCTACAAATATCTGTTAGCGAGGAACCGCGAGCCAGTGCCCAAGATGATGCCACACTGCGTGTAGAGTGGGCACGTAAATTAAACGGACAAGGCACATTCTGCTTTTGATATGCAAGGGCTATAGTATCCACAATCCAATGGGACATCCTCTGCTTGGTGACAGCTTTTCCTTTCTGCATACCACCGTAACAAACAAAGAGCTGATCTGAGGTCCTAAAGCTTTGCGTCCTGTCTATATACACACGTAGTGCACGAACAGGGCATAACAAAGCCGTGGCTGGGTCTGCCTCCTCCAAAGGCAGCGCTTGGAGGTTCACCACTTGATCTCTGAAAGGAGTGGTGGGAACTTTGGGCACAAAGCCGGGCCGGGGTCTCAGTGTTACGCTGGATGCAGCCGGCCCGAACTGAAGGCACGATTCGTCGACCGAAAATGCATGAATATCCCCTATCCTCTTAACAGAAGCCAAAGCAAGGAGAGTTAATGTTTTCATAGTAAGAAATTTAACACTCACACTATGCAGAGGCTCAAATGGGGCTTCCTGGAGTGATTTCAGCACCAAGGACAGGTCCCAAGGAGGAATAGAGGGAGGACGCGAAGGATTCAGTCTTCGAGCGCCTCTGAGAAATCTAATGACCAGGTCGTGCTGGCCCACTGTCCTACCGTTTACGGGTGAATGGTGAGCTGATATCGCAGCTATATCGACCTTAATAGTGAATGGTGACAGCCTATTCTCCAAACGGCGCTGGAGATATAAAAGCACAACACTAATCGGGCATTCTCTGGGGTTTTCACTTTGGGAAGAACACCAGTCGACAAACAGGTTCCATTTAAGCGCGTAAGCCTGTCTCGTAGACGGCGCTCGCGCAGCAGCAATAGTGTTAGATACCTCTTGCGGTAAATCACTCAAATCCTCCGTGCCCCGTCCAGAGACCACACATGGAGGTTCCACAGGTCGGGGCGCGGGTGCCATAATCTGCCCTCTTGTTGAGAAAGAAGGTCCTTCCTCAGGGGAATCTTCCACGGAGGGGCTGTCGCGAGGAGAGAGAGTTCTGGAAACCAACTCCTGGTTGTCCAATACGGTGCCACCAACAGCACGCTCTCCTCGTCCTCCCGGATTTTGCATAGGGTTTGCGCAATGAGGCTCACCGGAGGAACGTATTTGTGCATGTTTCGCGGCCAGCTGTGTGCCAATGCATCCACGCCGAGCGAGTCGTCGGCTAGTGAATAGAACAGGCGACAATGGGTCGTCTCTGGGGAAGCAAACAGATCTATCTGCGCTTTGCCGAAACGTCTCCAAATCTGCTGAACCGCAATGGGGTGGAGTCGCCATTCGCCGGGACGCGCAGCCCGAGAGAGCGCATCCGCCTCTACATTGAGCGTGCCCGGGATGTAAATGGCACGAAGAGACCTCAAATTCTTCTGACTCCAAGTGAGGAGATGACGGGCGAGATGCGACAGGTGACGCGAGCGTAAACCGCCTTGACGATTGATGTACGCCACGGTCGCAGTGTTGTCTGTGCGAACTAATACATCTTTGCCCTGTAACTCGTTGCTGAAACGGACGAGCGCAAGATATACAGCCCACATTTCTCGGCAATTTATGTGCCAATGCAGCTGGGGTGCCGTCCAGACCCCCGAAGCCGCAAGCCCATCGTACGTGGCCCCCCACCCCGTGTCCGAAGCATCTGTGCATACTATTGCATGCCTGGAGACCTGTCTCAGAGGCACACCGGCTCGGAGAAACGCACGGTCTGACCACGGAGTGAAAGTGCGACGACACGCAGGTGTAATGATAACACGGTGAATGCCGCGCAGCCACGCTCTCCTCGGGACTCGATTGTGAAGCCAATGCTGAAGCGGTCGCATATGAAGCAGTCCGAGCGGAGTTACAGCTGCGGCTGCTGCCATATGCCCCAGGAGCTTCTGAAATTGTTTCAGCGGGACCGCGCTCTTGCTCTTGAATGTATTCAGGCAAGTCAGAATCGACTGTACACGCGCTTCTGTTAGACGAGCTGTCAAATCGATCGAGTCCAGTTCCATCCCGAGAAAAGAGATTCTCTGCACGGGGCAAAGCTTGCTCTTTTCCCAGTTGACCCGAAGACCCAAACGAGCGAGGTGTTTTAGAGTTAAATCTCTGTGATCGCACAGCGTCTGACGTGTTTGAGCTATTATGAGCCAATCGTCTAGATACGCGAGAATGCGCACACCTTTCTCTCTCAGGGGTTTTAAAAGCCCCCTCCACTACTTTGGTGAAAACACGGGGAGACAGAGAGAGCCCGAATGGGAGGACTTTGTACTGGTATGCTCGCCCCTCGAACGCAAAGCGGAGAAACGGCCTGTGCCGGGGGAGAATCGATACGTGGAAGTACGCGTCCTTCAGGTCGATGGATGCGAACCAATCGTTTGGACGAATGCATGGAAATATGCGCTTGGGCGTCAGCATCTTGAACGGCATTCTGTGAAGTGCACGGTTCAGCGAACGCAGGTCCAGGATCGGTCGCAAGCCACCGCTTTTCTTGGGTACAATAAAGTAAGGGCTGTAAAACCCCGACCTCATCTCGGCTGGAGGGACCGGCTCGATCGCTTCCTTCGCCAGTAGGACAGCGATCTCCGCACGGAGGACGTGCGCATCCGCAGCTCCCACCGCAGTGAAACGAACGCCGGAGAATTTGGGGGGACGCCGGGCAAATTGGATCGCGTAGCCGAGACGAATCGTGCGTAAAAGCCAACGCGACGGGCTGGGAAGCTGTTCCCACGCCCCCAGACACCGTGCGAGAGGGACTAAAGGCACGATCGGTGTACCCGCGGCGGGCGCAACGGAGGTGATCGCCGGTGTGTGCGTATTGGCCGCACCGACAGCAGTGTTGTGCATGATAACACTCACCTGAGTCCGCTGCTGGGTGGGTGAGTAAGGGAGGCTCTGCTGAAGACACCTCACGCCACTCGATGCACCCTCTGGCGAAGGGGGAGGAAGACGATGGGTTATGAGCCCGTGATTGTCTTCTTTCCCCTGAGAAGTCAGAGAGTGCGATGGGGTTATGAGCCCGTGCGTAGCTCTCGTACTCCTCTGATGAGTCGGAGAACGAGGGGGGGTTATGAGCCCGCTCGTGTCTCCGGCGCTCATCTGAAGACCTAGAGATGGAAGTGGAATTCGCTCTTTTTGTGGAATTGTGGGTGCCGACTGAAAAGTCGGCGGAACAGAAAATTGAAACAAAGGATTCCCCAACCGGCCCTCCTCCGGTGGGGGGAGTGGTGCTTTCACCATCTCCCGAAGAGCGATCCCCTCCATCTCTAGGTCGCCCGTCTCAGGGCCGCTTCGATTTTCTTTTTCCACCCTTTGAAGCGGGCTGAGCGGGCGGGGCGGGCTGCTGACGACCGGTTCCTCGCTTCTTAGAAGAGCCCCGGGGAGGAACGGAGGCGGCCGCCGCAGGACGCCTTCGGCGAGGAGCAGGCTGAGGTGCCGACGTGGACGGGGTAGGCGCAGGACGCTTCCGACGTGGCATGATCTGAGCGATGGCCTCAGTCTGCTTCTTGGCCGCGGAGAATTGCTGGGCAAACTCCTCGACCGTCTCGCCGAACAGGCCGGTCTGGGAAACCGGAGCATTCAGGAGCCGGGTCTTATCAGCATCCTTCATGTCCGCCAGACACAGCCAGAGATGGCGTTCCTGGACTACCAGGGTAGACATCGCACGCCCGACGGAGCGCCAGATCCGTAGCCGCACGCAGTTCAGAGAACTCCGCCGAGTCGTGACCTCCCGCGTGCAGGTCCCTCAGAGCCTTAGCCAGGTGGACCTGCAGCAATGCCATGGCATGCAGGGCAGAGGCTGCCTCCCCACAAGCCTTGTAAGCAGCACCGGACAGCGCCGAAGACTGCTTACAGGCCCGTGAGGGGAGAGTAGGCTGGTCCCGCCAGGAGGAAGCGACACCGGCCGGACACAACTGCATCGCGACCGGCCGCTCCACTGACGGGATACCAGTGTACCCCTTGGCATCTCCACCCTCGAGAGAGGTGAGGGGTGAAGGCTGAAACGGTCGGTTCCGGGCGGAAAACGGGGTTTTTCACGACCGCGTCAGCTCTTCATGCACCTCGGGGAAGAAAGGCACCGGGGGCGAGGACTGAGAAGCCCTGGCACCCCCGAAGAACCAATCATCGAGGCGGGACGGTTCAGGTGGGGGAGGTTTAGTCCACTCCAAGCCGACCGCCTCCGCCGCCCGGGCGAGCATGGCTGCCATCTCGGGGTCGAACACAGAAGCCGCAACCTGGCCCGAAGGCGGGAGCGGATCCGGATCGACGTCCGAGGCTGACAACCCCCCTTCTGATGTTACGGTGGACATCGCGTCGGGTGGAGGCTCGACAGAGCGCGAGGACACCGTAGAACACGGGCCGCTCGTCTCCATCGGGACCTCCGCTGGCAACGGATCAGGGCGCTGGGAGCTGCTGGACGAACCAGCAGACCGACCCAGCACCGTTATACGGAGATCATCCTTCGCGAGTCTGGTAGCTGCGCTCTTAGCAGCACCAGACTTGGAAGGCGGGCGCCGTTCCCGGAGAAACGACACCCGTCTCCGCAAATCCGCCATAGTCATGCCCTCACAGATGGAGCATGAACTATCACGCAACGCTGCCTCTGCGTGCTGGAGCCCCAGACACGAAAGACAACGCTGGTGGCCATCCCGGGGGGCGATGAACACACCGCATCCAGAAACCGAACACGGACGGAAATCCATCTTTAAAAAGACGACCCCGACCGTGACACGAATGAGTGGCTGTCTTTAAAAAGACACAAAGCTCAAACGTGCTGCTCTTTTAGGGAAATCACTCATTTGTGCGAGCTGGTGAAACACACAGGGAGAGGCAACGCACTCACTCGAACTCAAGTCCTAAATTAAAGAGACAGAGAGAGAGAGAGAAAGGGTGGAGAAAAAACACTGCGAGCCTCCGCTGAGGTGTCTTTGCCCAACCAACTTCAGCAAGCTGAGATCTTATTTTCTTCCCTTCCAGAACAGGATCTACGAAGATCAGATAGAAAGCTTCTCGAGAGCAGATGTCTGCCGGCTTCGAAGCAATAAAAGCTAATTTGGTATTGTGCACCTGCGGCTTATATACGCACCTGGCGGGGCGGCGCCGGCATTATGCAAATACCTGCATGCCAAGTTCATTGGCGTTTTTATAGTTTCTCGAAGTAGATAGGTCACCCGCGGAGCGGTTCCCAATTCGTCGGTCACGACGTGACGTCGTAGTGACCGACTGAAAGGGAACATAAAACACATTGCGCCATCGACTTTAGACCAGGTTTTTGTTGGCCAATGACGTAGTCGTTGATGGGTTGCGACTATTTTAGTTGCCTCAAAATAGCAACGCGCCAACAATGCGCCTGAACACACCTCGTTTACAGACCTGGGCTGGGTTTCCCGATAACGATTGAACTTAGCACTTAAGAGCGCTTTCTACGAGCTAATTAACGAACATTCGTTGTTCATTTACGTGCGTTTCCCAAAGATGCACGTAAAACGATCATTCGCAGCTAGGTTTTAAGTGCTACTTACGAGTCGCTATCCGTTTGTCAAGTGCTGAAATGTCACCAATAGAATGACTCGAATTTGTAGCAGAAGCTTGTTTAGGCTAATGATTTTCAGCCGATGTGCACTAATATTTTAATAATATATTTTCATTATTGTTCAATGACTTTTTAAATGTTTTAATAATTTATTAAATATTATTTTCCGTATTTAGTTAGGTCCCACTGCGAAATGCCTTCTGCGTTTCTATTAGATGATTATTATTATTTGTTGTTTATTATCTATGTTTATTTATTATTATGGATTATTGCATTGTACCGTAAATATTTATTTGATTTCTTTAATTAGATGCCATTTCCCTTCAAAACAATGTTTAGATGAATTATCAGCAATCGGTATGAACCATTTATCAATTTGCTATACCAACTTTTACCAAAATACAAAAAACTTTTACCAACTTGTACAAAATACGTTTTCCTTCTTTATTAATTTATGTTTAGTCATTTAAATTTGATTTCTCATTTGAATTTTAAATATATTATACTATATATTTAATATAAAATAAACAAAGAACCCAATAAATAAATAAACATTTAAAACATTACATTATCGTCACTGCAGGAGTGCAATTTGCTGGTTGTCCTGTAGGTGACCTTGTAACTCTGTTGTCTTACGATGCACTTATGAATGAACGATTACTCCAAAGCACTCGTAGATCTACGATGATTTTCAAGTGCAACTTAAGTTACGAAGCTTTTGGGAAACAGCCCGTAATTCTAAGATGATTCGTACGATCGTGTTTACGATCTACTTAGCCTTACGATGCTTTTGGGAAACCCGGCCCAGAACGCCCATGGGCGCAAAAGGGGGCGCAAATGCATTTGCTATTTAAACAACGCGGTGCTAAACGTGAAAATTAGGGTGAAAACTAGCGAAAGACGCTTGCGTCGCGCATTGCGCTGCATTGCGCCGGGTGTAAGATAGAGCCCATAGTGTATGTCTGTGTCACTGAACCAATTACTACATACCACTGATAATTCAGATGCTTTTTCTCCACTAGTACTGTCCTCCATCAAGTTGTCACTGTCCACATTGCTTTCATCTTCAGTATCAAGCATATTCTCTTCAGAATCTGACAGTTCTTTGTCATTCTTTAGGTCAACATATGAAAATATGACTTGAAATTATACCAAGGAATGAAAAGGGTACACATCTATTTATCCAAAGGAAAAATATGTGCTGTATGTATAATTATGTATTTACCACTTGAATGTCAGCAAACGACTGGCTAGTTGCTGAGGAGTTGTCATTGTCCACTTGATAATCTTCCTCTTCACTGTTGGGGTCATTATTTGTGATAGCTTCAGCATTTACTCTGCCATCTTCTTTCTTTTTTTAATGTTACCAATGGAAACATAATGAATAAGTGAATGAATGATAGAATGTCACTGAATTATTAGATTGGTGCATGTTAAGAGAACTCAGATTTTATTGTTTATTTATTTTATTTGTTTTGACTGTACTCAGTGGTCTTATTGTAAATAAATTTCAAGGGGGATGATGTTGTCAATTTCTTTGGCGGTGTGTGGTTTTTTTTGTACCAAATTTTACACAATTAACCTATTACGAAATGTTTCTAAAAAGGTTTTTATTTAATAAAAATTGGCTTTACTAAGCAACCTATTATTAATACGTTTCCCTTCTGGGGCATAAAATGAAGGACTTTTGGTCAATACTGCTAGTTAAGCAATATTTTGCTGAATGTGTTTTTGTGCTGACTGGTTTAGGTCTGTCATGGATAAATAAAGATGTAAAGGTGTGCAGCGGTCTGTCAATATCTGTATCTGTAACAATCTCAAAATTAATTGTATCTATATTTGTGGGATGGAACCAGAAGTGCGTGGGTTTTGAAGTTTGTCAAATTACATGAAAATGGCATTTTACATGCATGTTTGCTTTTTATTATAATTATAACATAAATAACTGGAAATATCTAGGATATTAACAATTCTACTAAAACAATAATACAAAATGTAAATCAAAAGACAAATAACTTGATTCAACTGGAAGTGGAAAACTATACTAAGAGTTTCAAAGCCCTATACAGCTTGTGCCTATATGTGCTATGCATCACATATTGTAGCGTTAAAATAAACTTGAGAGCACAGACAATACTGTACATCACCTATAAGCGTTTATTGTGTCTGTCAGCACAGTTCCATACTGTATGTGACCCATGCTGTATAAATGAGTGGGAGGTTTTCATAAAAAAATAAGTAGCCTACATTAATCCCTTGTCTGATCCCAATATTCTAATTAAACATCTAAAATGATTGTTATTTGTATGTTTTCTGAGAGGTGCATCGTCCTAAATGATTAACCTATTATTTTAATCCTGTAAGACCCAAATATAGAAAAAATAAGTCTATAAAATTCGTCAAAACTTCACGAATCACAAGCATATTGGTGAGAGAACTCATTTAAACAGCATACACACACACACGAACTGCACGTCACATTTTTTTACATTATTGATACTTTAAATTGTAATGCAACGTGACATTAATTAAGCCTTTTTGGTTAAAAAAAAGTTATTGGGCTGTCATAGCCTAAAAAAGAGAACCTACACACAGTGACAAGAAATATAAATGAACAACAAAAACTAATAATTTTGAAATAGCCTATTAAAGTGTTTATTACAAATAAATTAGGCTACTAAATTCTTAAAATTAGCTTCTAACATCATATTCTCTTCATGCAAATCACTAAAAATATATTTTCGTTCTCACATATTTAAGTTAACTTACTAAATAAAGAAAGAAAAAGGAAATTGCTAGAATAATGTAAGACTCTGAGGTTAAACGAAATGACAAATAAACAAACATTTAATTCACTTTTTGATGAGCACAAGAGCAAGCGGGTAGCCTGAGCGGAGCCGAGGAGCGCGCATATCAGACGTGAACACGAAAGGAATAATGGGTTTAATTATGCTTTCACTTTATTTCCTGACAGTTTCACTAGTGAGGATATTAATGACTGACAAGATGACGCCGAATTACATAGCCTACAATATAATTACCTAACTAAATCTGAGAGAATGCAAACACATTACAATATTTTTTCCTCCGCCCTAGCGATTTTGCGAGCCCTGCATATGTTTGTTTTGTAGAAAGATTTTCTTTAAAGTGAATTTCGTTTTGTATAAATTGTATCTTAATATTAATCAATGTTTAATCAAACAGTTGCCTCGATTTAAGAAATAAGAAGCAAACTAAGGACGTCGGGTGTGGTGTGGATTGAAGTGAACCCACTATATATTTCCGCAGCCTCTTTCTGCTTTTAATGCATTTCTTGAATTAATGTCTCAATTACACAGGAGGCTTATAGAAAGTTATGATAGGCTATTTGTTGCTTAAAAGTAATAGGCTATATTGTATAAAGTGTAGCAATAAATGTGGCGTGACTTGTAGTGCTGAGTTAGAGAGCTGGCAGGCTATATCAAACAACATCACTGTGATCAGATGTTTTCTTTCTATTTTTTACCCGCTGTCATATTTTTTGTGTGTTTATGTTATTGAGAGAAAAGCGCGCAGCACATATTTATAACGTGTTGTTATTCAAAATACGTTTTCCACTTGCTTGCAAGAAAAGTTCTCAAAGTGATAATGGCCGAAAGCTGCTCGAGGATATTTTTCTCTTTACAACCATAATGTAACGCAACATTCAACTGCTTTATAATAGTTTTTAAATAGTTATCAGGCATACTTATACTTTTACTGTTTTTAACATAAAATGCTATAGATAAAATACACCACATAAAGTAGTATCCATGTCTACAGAGTACTATTTTTTTAACTTCTGATTGGGCGGACCAGCTGTCAATATGGGCGGGCCCGCGCCTGGTTGGAACATAGTGGTGCAATGATACATTTGTGTTTCATGATTCTATAATAAAAAGTTAATATAACAGCTGTCATTTACGATCGATTTAATGTAGGCTTCTGATGTTTATTTTAATGTAGAAAAACATTTAAAAAAAACCACTATATCTATTGTCAGAAACAAAATAATATTTTAAGTTAATTATTAATTTATTGGCTGACAATTGCCAAAGACCCATAAAATTTTTTAATGTGGTCGTTATTTTAAATTGCATATCCATGGCTGAACGTTCCATGTTGTCATAACTTGGGTGGAAAATATTTGGCTACAAAAAGCTTTAAGAGCAAACATCGCTGACCTTTATGTAATTATGTAATCGTCTTTATGTTTTAATTGCTTTAAAAATACAATTCCGTATATTTTTTCCAAACATTTAGCAAACAATGTTTATCCATATGAGGACGGAATATCTACAAAAAAAGAAAAAATAATTACAATGAAATAAAAAGAAAACGGTAACACAAACTAAATTCTTTAAACTTAAATTAAGTTGGTCTGCACAGATGCCAATGCGCATGCACGGAGACAGTCGAAATTTGCCAAAACACTATTTGTGTACTATTAAGACTATAATAATAATAATAATAATAATATGTTTTTTTACCATCTCATTTGCATTCCATCTGAACTTGGTTCTCCTTGGAATGCTTTCTTTGCCATCCTCCAGGTATCTTTTGTAAGGTCCAAAACGTTTTGCCATTATTTATGTTGCAAGCATCTGTTATCAACAAAATGTTCACGGAGATTCCATAAATTAATACATAAAAAATAAAATAAAGAAAGATAAACAATCAAACAAACAAACAAACCAAACATCGGAGCAGTGAACAGGCCTGTTCGACTTCATACCGCGCCGCATAAATCGACAGCCGGATGACGTCAAAGTATTGCGAGAGCGAGATGAAATGTGATTTCTTGAATCGCTCTCGCGGTACTTTGACGTCATCCGGCTGTCGGTTCTTGCGGCGCCGCATGAAGTCGAACAAGCCTAACATCTGTCGCGATATTTGGTCATGTGATACGTTTGCGTACACCTGAATCTGTGCTCTTGCATAATTAAGGACAAGTTTGTGTTTACATTTACAACCAACAGAAAATAATAAATAAAAGAAAGAAACAAACAAACAAACAAGCAAACATTGATCGTATAAGTGAGAACAATTTAACAATGGCATTTGCCATATATTATTTCAAAGACAAAACCGTGGAAGTAGGTAAAATTGACTGGATGAGTACTGAAGACCAGCAGACATGTTCAAAAATGATTACACAGTGTCCGAGGCTTGATGATGAAGATGGGTGGATTACTGTAAAGTGGGACAAAGGCAAGAAAAAGAAAGGCAGCCCAGCCCTTTTCCCTGCAAAGGTTTTAATGTTCGGTGGTAAGTAACTTTA
Source organism: Paramisgurnus dabryanus (assembly GCF_030506205.2). Taxonomy (NCBI): domain Eukaryota; kingdom Metazoa; phylum Chordata; class Actinopteri; order Cypriniformes; family Cobitidae; genus Paramisgurnus; species Paramisgurnus dabryanus. The sequence goes on from NC_133346.1 coordinate 29,042,936, forward strand.
ACATGTAACTATGTAACATAACATTTGTGTGTGTGTGTGTGTGTGTGTGTGTGTGTGTGTGTGTGTGTGTGTGTGTGTGTGTGTGTGTGTGTGTGTTCACTGCTGTATGTGTGTGTGTTCACTGCTGTGTGTGTACACTTTGGAGGGGTAAATGCAGAGCACAAATTCTGAGTATGGGTCACCAAATCTTACTGTTACATTTGACTGGCTGACCCAGTTTTTCACAATGTAGCCTACATAATTTGTTTTTTAGACAATTATACTGACCTCTGCCAGAAGAGGGAGGAATTCATAAAGGGTGAAGACATCTGGAAACAAACACTCAGGAGGAAGACAAAGCCAAACAGTTGGTTGATGGAGGATGTAGAACAGGAGGATAAACGGCCATCAAAACAGGTACATTGATAACAAATATACACTCAAATGGCACTAAAAGTGTTTTTTTTGGTCATAACCATAGAGGAACCATTTTAAGTGCCATATAGCACTTGAAGTACCTGTGTAGTGCTATGTAGAACCATATGTGGTTCTATAGTGGTGCTATATGACCCCCATATGGTTCTTTAAAGGTGCTTATAGCACTAAAAATGGTTCATCTGTGATTACGAGCCAAGAACCACTATATAGCACCGTTTGTTTTTAGAGTGAGTATGGAGATAATATGGAGATTCTATGCCACCTCTGCCTGTGAATCTAGGCGAAGTAAAAAATTCACATTTTAAGAATGAAGCAATGTATAAAACTCTTCTTTGTTTGTAACACAAACATGTATTTCTGTAAGGCTGCTTTTGAATGATATGTCATGTAAAAATCACTGTACCAAAAAAATGTGAATTGTTTAAATTGTATTTTTTTCAGCAAAAGGGCAAAAAGACAACCAGTACCCAAAAAGAGGTAGCAGACCAAATGATTGAAAACCTGAAGAAGGAGCTGATGGCAAAGTCAAAACCTTTACAGGTATTTTTTAATATTTGCAGATTAAGTCTTTGCAAAAGATAATGTTGACTTTTTAATATTGGACAAAGTTTGTATTTATTTATTTATCTTTCCCATTGTGTTAAGTTGTTTTCAACTAATGAAAATGAGTCATCATCAGACGAGGACCTACATGTCAGAAACTGGAGTAAGGTACAGATGCAAATCAAGGAACTTAAAAGAGAGAACAAGAGGCTAAAAGAAGACAACTTTAAAGAGATACTTGATGCCATAAGAGGTATTAACATGCAGAATGTTTGACTGCATTAGCAAAGTGACTGATGCAACTAACAGTTTCCTTACCATACACAAACACAAATGAAACCTTTTTAATATTATACTAAGAACAAACAAGTGCATTTATGATCAAATCAGTCACTGAGTATTTATTTTGAATAATGTTTAAATGTTGTTGTTGTTTTCCATTTCATTGCAAGTGTGAGGCAGTGGTGCATTTGCATATAAAGCCCAGCCAAAAGCTTGCTTTATTTGCGATTGATTTTTGTTATTTGTATCAACATGCAGTTATGAGGCTTTTTCACAATTGTCTTTTAATAATTTATAACTCCATTCTCTTAACAGAGCTTCCAGCTGTAGTGACACAGTTGAAAGAAGTGATTGGACAAATTTCACATCAGACCTCACCTTGTGCATCCACCTATGCAACACCTTCAACATCTGTAGACTTACCAGTTTCTGCATGTATTCCTCCTCAAGTGCTGTCTGATGATATGGTAAGTACCACACATTCGGTCCATGTGAGAAGATAATTATACAATGTCCAAGTAAATTAACTTGTTGGTAATTATGCACAGCACATTACCTGAAACATCTGCATATTCAACTGTATAGTGAGAGTGCATGTTAAGTGTTAATTCTGAATATTGCTTGACCTCAGGAAATCTAAGAGGCATTCCCACATTTCCCTATAAAACCGTTAATACTGTGGAGTCATTTTGTATCCTTGTTAATTTTATTGTGAAATGTGGGAATGTCTCTCAGATTTGCTGTTTGGTTGGTGAATAATAACTTAGTTTATTTGCATTAATGCACAGATGATGAATAGGTATATATCCAAGGAAATGTTTTTCTATAATTACTCATCAGTTTAGTGTCTAACAACAATGTATAATCTGTTGCAAACTAACTCATCACTCAGTTATTTGCCAGGTGTTTCTAGTGCCAGGCTGTGATGTCAAGGTCCCCCAGCGAAAGCTTAACTCTCTGCGGACTGCAAATGCATCAGTGTACATTGGGGACCTTGCTGTGCTTGTCTATGGCAGGGAAACTCTGTGTCATTCAAGTTTGACAGGGAGACAGTCAGGGGCACACAAAGATATGGAACCAAAGCCACAGCTTGAAAGCATGAAACTTGATGCTATACTTGGTAAGGGCGTGTAACTAAAGAGAAATTTCATTATAAAAGAAAATAAAATCATATACTTGTTTTTTTAATTATGTTTGCATTTGTAGGTGATAGTGATTTTAATAAATGACTGTCACCTCCAATATAGAAAAAAGATATTGCAAATATGTTGTGAAAACCCGTGATCTATCAAAGTGTAAATTGGGATTATCAGTTTGGATTTGTGAATGTCACAAAAGATAAAAGACAGCTAATCACACAGTGCTTCCAACAAAAGAAGTAAACATGTGATGCTGTCCAAACAATAACCCTAATGTATGTGAAGTTAGACATTTGAAGGACATTTTTGTCCGTCTGTTGGTAAATATAGCAGTTGTGATTGCATTAGTGTTCAGACACTTGAATTTGAATTTCATATCATGAGCCTTTGACTGTTTTATAGTGTTAATTCTGGATGATGTATATAATATTTTTGTTATATGTGTGCACGTGCCTGTGTGTGTGTGTGTGTGTGTGTTTGTGTGTTTTAATTCACAGCTCATGCTCTGGTAAAGTTCCCACACATCACCATGCAAGATGTGAGGCGCATCATACGAAAAAAATGCAACAACGAAAGCTACATGAAGAAAAAGGCCATATGAAAAGAACATTGTTGTTGTCATACTGTAAATGTGAAACATTGTGTTTTCAGGTGTTTTGATCTGGAGTGTAAATTTAACAATTTTATGTTTTCCTTGAAATAATGAATCTATAAAGAAAACTTATGTTCGTGATTCTGAGTGTGAATTTTTTTATTTTGTTAGTTTATTTATTTGTTTGATAAGTTCACTGATAGATTCACACGAAAGATTTAGCTACTAATTTAAAGTAAAATTAAAAGGTATATGTCAAGTATAAAAATTTATATGTACATAGGAGCATTGTAGTATACTTAAAGTACAATATATAAATATAGATATATTAGTATGATGTTAAGGTCACTTAAAGTTGTAGTATAAAACTACTACTTTAGTAGTTTACTGAGAGTGTTTTAAAAGAACACTTGCAAGTATACCTGCAGCACACAATTAGTAACCTACTAGTTTACTAAGAGTACACTAACAGAACACTTGCATGTACACTTGTAGTTTATGACTAGTAAACTACTAGTTAACTAAAAATAAATTGAAAGAACACTTGGAAGTGTACCTGCAGCACACAATAAGTAACCTACTAGTGTACTAAGAGTACACTAACAGAACACTTACATGTACACTTTCAGTATATGAGTAGTAAACTACTAGTTAAGTAAAAGTATATTAAAAGAACACTTGGAAGTATACCTGCAGCACACAATAAGTAACCTACTAGTGTACTAAGAGTACACTAACAGAACACTTACATGTACACTTTCAGTATATGAGTAGTAAACTACTAGTTAAGTAAAAGTATATTAAAAGAACACTTGCAAGTACACCTGCAGCACACAATAAGTAACCTACTAGTTCACTAAGAGTACACAAACAGAACACTTGCATGCACACTTTCAGTATATGACTAGTAAAGTACTAGTTAACTAAAAGTATATTAAAAGAACACTTGCAAGTACACCTGCAGCACAAAATTAGTAACCTACTAGTTTACTAAGAGTACACTAACAGAACACTTGCATGCACACTTTCAATATATGACTAGTAAACTACTAGTTAAGTAAAAGTATATTAAAAGAACATTTGGAAGTATACCTGCAGCACAAAATTAGTAACCTACTAGTTTGCTAAGAGTACACTAACAGAACACTTGCATGCACACTTTCAATATATGACTAGTAAAGTACTAGTTAAGTAAAAGTGTAGTAAAAGAACACTTGCAAGTATACCTGCAGCACACAATTAGTAAATGACTAGTTTACTAAGAGTACACTAACAGAACACTTACATGTACACTTTCAATATATGACTAGTAAAGTACTAGTTAACTAAAAGTATAGTAAAAGAACACTTGCAAGTATACCTGCAGCACACAATTATTAACCTACTAGTTTACTAAGAGTACACTAACTGAACACTTGCATGTACACTTGAAGTATAAGTCTAGAAAAGTACTAGTATACTCATGAGTTCACTTGTAGTACAAATAAAGAACTAATTGTGCACTAGTTGTACACTTAAAGTTGACTACTCTTACACTTATAGTACACTTAGATGTATACTTTTATATACTAAAAGTGGGCCAATTTAGTCCCAAGCGGTATTCAAGCAGTACACTTACAGGTATACTACTAGAACATAAATGTTAGTACACTTACTACATAAAGTATACTTAAAACTATACTCCAAACTTACTTAAGTATACCTAATAAATTGAACTTGAAGTATACTTCTTTTTCGTAAGGGTACATAATAGAGGCTGACATTTTTTCGGGAATCCGGATTCCCGTGGGATCGGGAACAAAATCACTATTAATCACGGGATTGGGACGGGACAGGAAAAAATGTCAGCGGGAGTGGACGGGACCGGGATCGTAATAAAACTATGATACCCAACTTTATACACAAATATGCAGTTTCTATAAATAAACTTAGTTAATATATTGTGTGCGTGCGTGCCTGTGTGTGTGTTTGCATGTGTAAGAAAGGTTGCATGAATGTTCACGGATGCGTCTCCCTGGTGCATAAGCGCTCCAACGCAGCCTGAGCGCTTATGAGAAAAGGAAACAGCAGCAAAGAGTATAGCGGCTCTGATCAAACGGAGAGATAAGTGTGAGACAAGAGTTGTGTTGCGAAGAGATTTCCTGCTGTTTGGATAGTTTCTGTGCTTTATTGTGTGCGTCAGTAAGTTTTTTCTAGTTGTCTTTAAATTAGCAGCAAGATTCCCGCGTCTTTTATGTTATATTGTCAGTTATCATTCATAATGTAAATGAAGCTGTTAGATAGCGCGATTCTTCTCATTAGTAGTCATGGTACCCAGTTTATATTTGTGTTAGTTTATCTTGTACATATTTATTCAGTATTATTTCCTTATGTTGGAGATTGTATAGTTCTAATACTTATACAGTTATTTAACAATTCTAACAAATATAGTTATTTACTTTATGTGTTATCTGATACATGTGCTAGTCACATTTTAGAACATATGACACCATTTCGCGGTATCTTGTATATTTTGCATATTTTGAACTTAATTACAGCTGTTAATGCTGGTTATTTAAACAAATGTATATTAATGTTCTTTCATAAGGCTTTTATTCTTGTTTATTATTTGTTGTTGCAGAACCACACAAACACAGATACTTAAGTGCATATTAATGGAAGGTTTTATGCCCATACTGCAACTGTGAATTAAACACCCATAATCCAATTATTCGTCTGGTTCTTGTGTTCTGGACTCCAGAATTTGGATTTATTAAACTATTGTAGACATGGACTGAACTATGTAGCCTATTGTTTTTCTTTTAGTTGCTGTATTCCATTTTCTGGAGAAAATCTAGAAACCGGCTCAGCAGCTGGTCCAAAACAGGATGGAGAGCAGATTAAATCAAATTCTTTGTATGAACTAAACACTAGTTGAAGAAAAAAAATATATATGGGAGCGATTCAGGAGCGGGAGTCAGTTTAAACAGGAGCGGGATGGGAGTGGGAGTCAATTTACCAGGAGCGGGATGGGATGGGATTATTTTTTAAACTTTGATCTGGGAGTGGGACGGGACAAGATTTATTTCTATGGGAGTGGGACGGGACAGGAGTGAAAATCCACTCCCGTGTCATCCTCTAATACATAATTGGGACTAAATAACAAAGGTAAAATAAAATATAAATTCCTTTTAATATTAGTGTACCTAATTGGATTGATCATGCTTTACTTTTTGTTAAAGAGCACCAATTATGCTAATAAATTAGCACGTTAGCACGTTATTGTAATATCCCATAGTACATACATGTTATTAAAACTTGAACTAATGCATTGTGATTTCTGCCTGTCTGGAAAACGCTTGGATTTAGTTCATGTCTCCGCCTCCAAAAATGTCTAGTGTATTTGGATTGGTCAGATGACTACTCAACTGTTATTGGTCAACTGGGTTCGGCGTGTGTTTGAAAGGTTACGCCCCTGACTACGCGTGGGTTTTCCGGTTCCGACTGAGAGTCACAGGCTACGTAAACAAGCATTATATTTCTCTATAAACGATGGTGTCTGTACTGCCTTACCACTTCGAGCTCGATCCAGAGAGTTCAGAAGGCCGTTACGATATAAACGATCTCCGTCAATGAACGCGATTGGATTTTTTAGGTGTCCTTAGCTCTGCCAGAATGTTAAACGAAGACGAAAATGTGTTGCAAAGACATCCAAAAGGTAATTATAACGTACTACATTACTTTGCAAACTATATGGAAACACCAAATGTAGCACATAGAAAGTATTTATTGAAATGATTATAAAACTTTTTCATTTGTTAACATTATTTTACTATAGTAAACTTTATTATAAAAGACTGCTTACATACTATATCACTGTGCAAACTATATGGAAACACCAAATGTAGCACATATAAAGTATTCGATGAAATGATTATAAAACGATTTCACTTGGTAATTTCTACATTTTTTACTATAGTAAACTTTATTATAAAAGACTGCTTACATACTATATTACTGTGCAAACTACATGGAAACACCAAATGTAGCACAAAGAAAGTATTAATTAAAATGAATGTTCTACATTATTTCACTATGGTAAACTTTATTATGAAATACTGCTTACTTAAAGTGCTATGTTTTTACTTATTAGGTTTTAAGGAGAATGCAACATGTTCCAGGGCCTCTTACCTGCGTGATTCATCATCCAGGTTTTGCACAAATTGTCTAAATCCCTACACACAGAACATTTATTGTACCGACTATAAGCCTTTGAGGTGCAGGACTAGAGTAAGTTTTATTACATTTTTAAGCCAAAAAAAAATTAAGTATCATTATAGTAACAAAGTACCCAAAAGAACAAAAGATGTAACTTTAAAGAAAATATAGTAGTCAGTCAAAAGTTTATATTTATTTATTACAAATATATATTTAAATGTTAAACAATATACAAATAAACATACTTTAGTAACCATATTGTGCTCTTCTTTCAAAAATTGTTCAATTCATTTCTTACAGCTATCTATTCAGATAAATGGCATATCAAAGCTTTGTCAGCTGGTGCTATTTAAGACAACACTATAAGGTTATCATCCTGTCGTGTGTTGTTCTCCAGATATGCTTGGAGCTTCCTGATCAGATCGGTCACAATTTTGGCTTTCGACGACCCCTGCACTGAAGATGGCATGGAATCACGTCCTCCTTTGAAGGTCTCTCAAACTGTGATGCCAGGTCCATTGGAATCGGGGTTTCCTTCAGCTTACCTTCAAATACCTCATCAAACACAAGCCTGATCACCTCATCCACATAACTGTACAAATATTGCAGTCAATAAATCTTTTGTTTTGATCATTTATTTCCCTGCTTCATACATTAAGTTTTTAATTATGAATGTATTTGAAATAAAACATTACTGCTTACGGTATGTCACTTGTGTGTTTTGGGAACATAGCCTTGTACTTTCCCTCTCCTGCTTTTGTTACGGCTTGGTGACATTGTAATGGATGGCTGCAAGGTACAACCTGTAAAAATATAAACAAGCAATAAATTTATTGTAAAAGTAAATACTACTTTATTTAACACAGTTACTAAAATACTTAAATACCTGCACAGCATTCCAATAAATGAGAAAATCAATTTTTTTGCTGCAAATCTGAAATCTCAGGCTACGCACGGCAAAGGCATCCACTGATGATGGTGATGGAAACATTGTGAAACGATGCTACTGCCTGGGTTCGTATGATTATGCAGAGAAAAAAAACTTTGTCATCATCAGTTATACATTTAAGACTGGTAGTGGTTTCACTAGCTAAATACATCATATGTGTTACACACCTTTGCTCCTCATATGCCAGTCTGACTCCTTGTACTGTGTGTAATGATGTTGCATGTTTGCATACAGTGTAGAAGGATGTGTCCAGCTGCAAATCTAGGATATAGACAAATAAAACAAAAATGTATTCAAAACGACATATTATAACAATAGAGTACAACGACTATAAATCGTTAGACTATTCATTAAAACGTTAATGTATTACATATTACATGGCCCAACATTAGCAACACACATTACGTGTTACTTCGTTTCAAAATCTAAGAAAGCTTCAAGTAAATACAACAGTAAAATACATATAACTTTAAACAAATCATCTGTACTTATAGTTTCTTGAGTTTGATCATGAGAACAAATTTTACCGGTAACAGTTTAGCTGGTAATTTAACAAGTTTGTAAACATGTTTAAACCAACACGATAAAAAAACGATAGTCTGCATAATTCAACATACACGTGTGTAAATATGGTACGTTGTTTATGAAATACAGTATTACAACACAAAACAATTAGCTTGCAAGCTTAGCTCTACACGCACATTATGTTAATCTCCGGTTACCGGTTACGTAACGTACAGTAAAAGGCAAATAATAAACGTGAAAACTTACAGCCTGTGATCCAGAAGTGCACAGTAATCCAACTTTCAGGAGGAGACGTCGCGCAAATCCAGCTTCGGTTCATGAGAAGCAGTTATTGTGAAAACTCCGTGAACAACTTCTGACTGGATTTTTCCGGAACCGTATTAAACATGATGTCCTCTGTGGAAGTCCATAAAGTGCTATTTTGCCCTCGCATCTAAAGAGACAGCGTCTACTCGAGAGATTTAATCGCTTAAACGATGAAACAAGAGTTTGCAAACAGAGTCAAAGCAGGGACTCCCAACCTTCGCGATTTTAGATCTCTTCTGACTTGGCGCTCCCCACCCCCGTCTTTGAGGGGGTACCCAAGCAAAGCACAGAGGGCTGAACTATGATAATGTTGGTCTTATCTACGTCACTAATCCCAGGAAGTAAACTGTTGCCTACAATCCGAGTGTTTTTTTGTAGTCCTCGAACGTTAGAGACGATAACTCGCGTCATTCGTTTTCTTTGAGGTATGTACTTTTTGAATATCGTTAGCATGTACTAATATACACTTACACACAAAAGGATGTTTAAAAACGTGTATCTCATAATAGGTGCTCTTTAAGACAACCCCTGTTTTTAATGTAAACATTAAATTTTTTTATGTTCTCACTTAGATGCTGTAACCATAAAGCAACCAGGACAACACACCTGAAGTGACCGAGAGCAGGATGAAGAAAGAATCGGACGAGAAAATATCAACTGGTGCCCATGAGGACACATATTGTTCTTGGACCTGCTTTTTCTGTTTAGTAATAAGTGGTTTTATGTGGTTAGATAAAAGTAATTTAATATTCAATCCACAAGCTAAATTTCCTACATTTTCTTAAAGGGGTAGGTCACCCAAAAAGGAAAATTCTGTCATCATTTACACAAACAGTTTGGTTACAAACATTTCTCACAATATCTTCCTTCGTGTTTATCAGAACAAAGAAATTTATGTGGGTTTGTAACATCATGAGAGTGTGTAAATGATGACAGAATTTTCATTTTTGGGTAAACTACCCCTTTAACATTTAAAGAAATGGTAAAATTGGTAAAAGAAATGTATGTTAAACATTTTTACTTTGTCTTTTTTGTTACTGCTACTTTCAACAAGACTAATTATTCAGCCAATCTTATTTAGTACTTTAAGAAATGAAGAGCTTTTATGGGTTTTTAGACCCAGATATGTGCTCACAGTTCGCCCATAGAAAGCCCCGTGGTCCCACAATTTTCCCGCAGTATGCCCACACTTTGTCCATTGTGCCCACATTTTTCCCACATATTTGTATTTAAATAAATTTTTCCACACAGTATTTTGTATTTGTGATATCTGTGAATTTGTGATAGTATTTTGTATTTGAATTTGAAATTCCATGTATGTATGCCTATCTCAGAGCATGTGAAAGGCAGTTTCTGGTATAAACAGCGGAACACTAAAGGTTCCCTTTCAGTCGGTCACTACGACGTCACGTCGTGACCGACGAATTGGGAACTCGCTTAGAGAGACCAATCTGCTTCGAATACTACTAAAACGCCAATGAACTTGGCATTGAGATATTTGCATAATGCTGGCGCCGCCCCGCCAGGTGCGTATATAAGCAGCAGGTGCAAATAGGGAAATTAGCTTTTTATCGCTTCGAAAGCCGGCAGTATCTGCTACTGAGAAGCTGCTTTACTCTGGTGGGATTCGATTGCTGAAGTTGGTTGGACTAGCAGTACCACAGCGGACGCTTCGCTTAATTCCACGGCCTACACCTGTTTTGTTGTTTTGAGTAGTGTGTGCGTTGCCTTCCCTGTGCGCATCATCAACTGAGCATCTGAGTGAATTTCCCTAAAAGAGTGATACGAGAGAGCTTTGTGCCTTGTTAAAGGCAGCCACTCTCTCGTATATCCGGACATCAGCGTCCTTTTCAGGATGGCTTTTCGTCCGTGCGATCTTGGGTGCGGCAAATACATGGGTCCGAAGGACGGTCACGAGCGTTGTCTTTCGTGTTTGGGCATCGAGCACGCAGAGGCAGCGTTCGCTGGGGGTAAGTGTTCTCACTGCGAGAACATGTCCCTTGTGGATTTGCGCAGACGGTTGTCTTTCCTCCGGGAAAAACGCAACCCTCGTCATGCGAGTGCTGAACGCCGCCACGGTGCGGCTGTGAAGCTCTCAAAGGACGACCTGCGCATCACTGTGCTGAGCCGAGCGGGGGATTCGTCCTCAGGCTCTCAGCCTCCTCATCCACAGCCGGTTGATGTGCCGATGGAGACTTCAGCGTCGTGTTCTACGATGTCTCTAGAATCCATCGTGCCGCCCTCCGGGTCCACCGACGCCGCAGCATCCGAGGGTGGGCCTCCTCCCCCTGACGTGGACCCCGACGCCCTTCCTCCCTCTGGTCGGGTTGGGACGCCGGAGTTCGATCCAGAGATGGTGGCCGTGCTCGCTCGAGCGGCGGAGACCGTAGGGTTAGAGTGGGTTCCCCCCCCTCAGCCCGAACCGTCCCGCCTGGATGATTGGTTCTTTGGAGCTGCCCGGGTGTCACAACCCTCTCCACCAGTGCCTTTCTTCCCCGAGGTGCACGAGGAGCTGACTAGAACCTGGAAGTCGCCGTTTTCCACGAGATTACGGCCGTTTCAGCCCTCCCCCCTCACCTCCCTTACCAGCGGAGCCGCTAAGGGTTACACGGGGATCCCTCCCGTGGAGCGTGCTGTCGCGATGCAGCTGTGTCCGGCTCACGCTCCCTCTTGGAAGGACCGCCCAACCCTCCCCTCTCGTGCCTGCAGACAGTCCTCCGGTTTAACGGGCGCTGCCCACCAGGCATGTGGAGAGGCGGCTTCAGCCCTGCACGCAATGGCGTTGCTGCAGGTTCATCAAGCTAAGGCCTTGAGGGATCTGCACGAGGGAGGACACGACTCGCCTGTCCTTTCGGAGCTCCGGGCTGCCACTGACCTGGCTCTTCGCGCTACGAAGGTGACAGCGCAGGCGATTGGTCGTGCCATGTCCACGATGGTGGTCCAGGAACGCCACTTATGACTATGTCTGGCGGACATGTCGGATGCGGAGAAGAACAAGTTCTTGGACGCTCCAGTGTCCCAGGCTGGCCTTTTCGCTGAGTCGGTGGAGTCCTTCGCCCAGCAGTTCTCCGCCGCCCAGAAGCAGACAGAGGCGATCGCTCAGATCATGCCCCGGCGCAAGCGACCTGCATCTCGCCCTCCAGCGCCGGCGGGCCCGTCTGCTCCTCGCCGAGGGCGCCCTGCGGCGGCTGCCTCCACCCCCCCCACTAGAACATCTTCCAAGCCACGGAGGGGGAACAGCCGTCGGCAGCCCGCCCCGCCCGCCCCACCCGCTTCCCGTGGTAAACGGAAATCGAAGCGGCCCTGAGACGGGCGACCTGGAATCGGATGGGATCACTCTTCGGGAGACGGTGACGGCATCGCTCCCTCCACCGGTAGAGGGCCGGATGGAGAATCCTTGGTTTCGTTTTGTTTTTGTTCCGCCGGCTTCTCAGCCGGCACCCACAAAACCACAAAAAGAGTGCATTCCTATTCCTTCTCCAGGTCTTCAGAGGATCGAGAGAGATGTGAGCGGGCATTCACATGCTCTTCCTCCCTCTCCTCTATCGCCAGCGGGTGTTCTGAGGAGTTCCAGCTCTCCGCTGAGGAGACGGGACCACCAGCACCCTCATCGGAGTCTGTGCTCTCCGCTGAGGAGACCAGACGACCGTCACCCTCAGCGGGCTCAGGTCAGTGTCACACACACACATACTGTAGATACTTATGCTGTCTCAGCAGACGTACCGGCAGTACCACCTGTCCCGCTCCGCCGCCCCCCCCGCGGGTACCCCGGTAGTGCCGTTAATTCCCCTCGTACGGTCCCTGGGGGCTTGGCTTCAGCTTCCCAGCCCGTCTCGTTGGGTTTTACGCACTGTCCGCCTCGGTTACGAAATACAGTCGCTGGCACTTCTGTGGGGTTAAAGGAACATCTAGTGCCCGGCCTTCTGCCTTAAAACCTACCTCCTCCTCCTTAAGTGGAACCGGAGGGCTTTTACGCAGTCACTGGAAGAGGTCAGCCCCTAGTGGCGTTTTGATAGGGATTCCCAATTCGTCGGTCACGACGTGACGTCGTAGTGACCGACTGAAAGGGAACGTCTCGGTTACGGATGTAACCCTCGTTCCCTGAAGGAGGGAACGGAGACGTCACGTCCCGTCGCCACAGGTGCTGCCACCTGCTGTTACGGCCGGTCACACTTTCCGGCTTTCTCAGCGAAAAAGAAGCTAATTTCCCTATTTGCACCTGCTGCTTATATACGCACCTGGCGGGGCGGCGCCAGCATTATGCAAATATCTCAATGCCAAGTTCATTGGCGTTTTAGTAGTATTCGAAGCAGATTGGTCTCTCTAAGCGAGTTCCCAATTCGTCGGTCACGACGTGACGTCTCCGTTCCCTCCTTCAGGGAACGAGGGTTACATCCGTAACCGAGACTTTTTTTGTGTCATTAGCAATGCAGTCAAAAAGTGGGACAACAAGGATAACTGATCACGAAGGTAAGAACCTTAACCATGCCAGGTGAGGGATATATTATGGCTGAAAAAACAATAAACCAATTAATGAAATATTCATGTCATATGTGTATTTGACATATAAATTCGTATTACCTTTTATGTTAGCTGTCCTATTTTTAGATAATTATTAGCCTAATAATAATAGTATAATTAATATTATATAATACATTCTTTAAATGAGGTTAAACCCTTGGAAAGACTGTAGTGGAAGATTTTCTATTTTTATTTTGATTATAGTTTATGAACTTATAATTGCCAAATGCAAAATCCTGTTCTTCTACTCTAGTGAAAGATTTCTGTTCTTTCCATCTGTTCAGTAGTAAAATGTCCAAAGACTAGGACATTATGCAAAGTCCTACCAGATAAGATAAAGGGGGGCTAATGAATGAGATAAGTAACAAATGATGAACAAGTGGAAAAACTCAGTAAACGGTAGAGTTTCACTGAGAACAAAATAATTTATTCTATTTTGACCAGATGTGCTTCAACTGATATGTTTCTTAGTCATTGATAAATTGAAGGTTTATTTTCTAAGTGACGCTGGAACTAAGATGAGATTTTTGGTTCATGGGCGTAGATGGGATGACTGTGTTTTTCAGTATCTTACTTTAAATATGTGCTCAACCTTGTAAACGGGGCTCTCGGTTTTAAAACTTCTGGCACCAGGGAGTGAGAGCCTATTCTATAGAATATATTAAATTCAGACAAAGAAAATTCTGTTGACAGTGTGTCTGTGTGATCCTTGACTTTCACTCTTAGTGAGTATTATTTAATGCGGCTAAAATTCCACGACAAGACATAGGAAATAATATAGAAATTTAGCCCTTTTATAGACGTCTTTTCAACGACCATGAAAAGACATCTTTTAACCTTTCACTTTTCAACCAAATTTAGCCTTTTTCTAGACGTCGATTTATAGGCGTCTTTTCAACGACATGAAAAACATGTCTTTTCACCTTTCACTTTTCAACCAGAATTTCACGTCATTAAGACGTCTGGAGAGGTCGTCGTTTCGACGTCTTTTCAACGAGATTTTGCTGGGTGGGGTGTTTCTAACACAAACCAAATATTTTTGTTATGTTTGTTTTAGGCAAAATATACAACCTGTTATGTTATTTCAGAATACTGATGACGATGATGTAAAAATAGTTGCTGAGACAGCCAGTACTGTGACCCTTACCAACTCAACTATGCTTACACCTACCACTTCTACACCAATGTGAACTTCTACACCTACCACAAGTTATGAGGTGACATTAATAAAAACACTGTACTTACAGTTTTTTAATCACTTGACAATACATTACTTTTGTATTTGTTTGTGCACATATTATGTCATAACTATAAGTAACTGTGCAATCAGTAAAATTCATTGGACCAGCCATGTTAGGATAACATTATTACCTAATGGTATTCTCATTGTAGTGCCCCATTATTAAACACTACTGGGGCCGGATTCACGAAAACATTCTTAAGATAAAAAATGAGAACGTTCTTAAGATAAATTATAAGTTTGTAAGAATGTCCCTAAGTGAAATTCTTGTACATTTCTTAAGAAGTTCTCAAATATTTATTTAATAACATCTTAAATTTTTGTCTTAAGAATAGATAATAGATAATAACTATAGACCATTTTGCGAAAGGTAAACATTACTGATCCAGAAGCACTTCCTGTTTTATTTTTTTTAACACTGCACAAGTTTTAAAACACAATTCAACCAGCTGAGCATTTAGAACTGAATCAAAATGTTCACGAAACCTATATAAGACTGTTTTTATATAAGACTTTGTTATGTTAAGGTAAAAAATTTAAAACAAAGTCTGAGTCTAATGTTAAATCTAGCCAAATGGTCTACAGTTTTGTATAAAGCATATTCAATACAGGTCTAAGAAAAGTACGAAAAATAAATCAATTACTTCATGGGTCTTCAACCGGGGGTCCGCGGCCCCCAGGGGGTCCGTGACGGAACTGCAGGGGGTCCGCCAAATGATGTTTAACGACAAGCTATTTTTTGGTTAAAAACGTAAAATATATGTACAAAACGTTACATGTCCCCTTTAAGTTGTGCACGTGCGTGGCCGCATAGGTTTGAAGGCGCGCGTTCAGTTTAGCCAGCGGACCAAAATAAAATATCTAAAGATTATAAATGTCCACTCAGGAAGCAGCAGTAGCGACAGAAAAGTCATCATAAAACAGGTAAATCTTATGTGTGTCTTTCTTTCAGAATGTCATTTTAGAATCATTGCGACATGTTGTCTCATCTAGATTTCTGAACTTGGACTGCTGTTTCACGCGGTTCAGATATAAAGCGCTAATTCAACAGGCAAATTACACCACACCGCGTCTGCATTTTAAACTGTGACAAAACTATCGCTCGATTTTAAAAATGAATGAAACACGCGCCGTGATGGTGCTTTGTGCAAGATTAATAGTCAGGTTGAGATCCGCCTCTCAAAAAGTTGCCCCAAAGAGATGCGCTCGGACTCGTTGCATGTTGTTCTCCTGAGTCTGATATGAAGCTATGCAAAAAATAAACCTGCGTTACTCAAACTCGTGACAATGATGATACACGAGCAAGGCAACAGACATCAAAATTAAAAAGTAGCACAACCTCTATCTCCACCAGAATAGACAGTCTTTGTGCCATTCACCATGATCAGTCACCTTTATAAACTGAAAGCCCTTGTCCAATTCACAGTAAAATGAAAATATTACACTGCAAATGTAATGCTGGTGCATTAAGCAGTCAAACGCAGAGGATCCAAGTGCAGTATATTTAATAAAAGTAAATTCAAACAAACAGGTACAAAACATAATCCAAAAACAGGCACGGGTGACCAGAAAGAACAGAGCATTACACTAACATATAGTAACAATCACCGACATCAGACAAGGCAAACACTGGGGTTAAATACAGAGGGAAATGAGAAACACCTGGGGGAACAATCAGCACACAGACCAATGAAACAAAAGAACTACAAAGAACTACAAAACATGGCAGACACAGACAGAACTTCAAAATAAGAGGCAACACAGGGGAAACACAGAACAGGATCATAACAGCAAATACCTTAAAATAATTTTATTTTATTATTATTATTATATTTATATAAAAACAAAATCTACTTTAACAAAAAAATTATGCATGTTAATATAGTATGGCTGTGTGACAATATGGTTTGTTTCTATTTATAAAACAGTTCCAGTCCCTGATTCTGATTGGTCATCAGTTGTACTCCACTTTGCGTTGTGCCTAATACGAAAAGGCAGACTTTTGTACCTTACTGCTTACTTAAATATCTCTGTTTTACACATTTTGGCATTAGGGGGTCCCTGCTCCATGCCTCTCTCATCTAAGGGGTCCCCGACCCAAAAAACGTTGAAGACCCCTGAATTACTTGATTGCAAGGTTACAAAATGTTTTTTTTGAAAGCCAATTAATGTATTATAGAAATTAATTGGTACAGTTTTAAATTAATATATGTAACAATAATGTGTGTGTAATGAAGCACTTGAAGGCTGGGAATCCATTTGCACACTTTATTGCACACAATCGTAGTCATACAGGCAAGGTCAATCCACTGCAAACACACTTGTAAGGGTTAGGCAATCTCATAGTCAACAAACAGGCAGATAATCGGGGCAGGCAGCAAACGATCACAAGGTAATTAAACACTCCAAAATATACACAGTATAAACAGACAGAAATAACGCTCAGTAATGATGCCAGGGCAAATCAAGACTTTGCGAAGTGTATGACTGAATTAGGGGTTTATAAAGGCAGTCCAATGAGGTTCAGGTGCAGGTGCAATCAGTCTCCAATGAAGTTCAGGTGCAGGTGCAATCAGTCTAGGTATGTGGGCTTATGGGAAGTGAAGTCCGAATGGAAGTTAATACTCAGGGGAAGTCTCCCTCTGGTGGTGATCGAGGAGTGTAGCAGGAGCTTCACTCGTGACAGTATGACAATAAATCACTAATTGTTTCTTTCTTTTCATAGGCTGACTCTAGATGGTATTTTGAGTTTTTTGGAAAGCAGTGTAAATGAAAGCAAGGACTTTAAGATCTGCGTGTCTCACACAGATTTCTTTCAAAGAGTTATGGCACTGTGGCAGAGGCAAAAGAGAGGAAATCCTGGCAACACATTAAAAGTCATGTTTCCCTGTTATTTTTTAATGGGTCTTTTATATTCATGATTAAAATTCATTTCCACAATCATGTTCCATAAGATTGGATTAAGTTTTTAATTGTGCTCTGAATTATACAGTCTTTTGAAACAAAAATAGTATATGTATTGCGTGCAAAATGTTTACATGCACTTGTAGATTTGATTGGTGGGATTGTGAAACACCTGTTTGAACAGAGAGGAAACCACAATGGGAAGAGCCCCATCTACTCTAAGTAATCTAGAGAAGGTTAGAAGTTTTATTGATTTTACATTTTATTTACAGGTCAGTTATTTAACAGGTTTAAATTTGTATAATTTTCTTTCAGAACTGTGGGAGAGGTCTTTTCAGTTAGTCTTGCCCAGGGTGGACCTGCCCCCCATTTCTTAAAACAGTGGTGCTTCAACTTCACTATCTATCAACAGGAGATTTAGATGAAGCTACTCTCACAATAGAGGATGTTGATGATGGGGAACTATATAGTTTGATTTGAATTCAAGTTTACATGTTTAAGGATTTTATCATTTCAGGTGGAGGAAGAAGAAACCGATCTCTCTGCTTGGAAAATGAAATTATAGACTGTGGTTTTACTGGGGCCCTTAAACTCAATAACAAAGAGGCCATAATATGGTAGGAAATAGTCAGGTTTTTGTTAGCTGACTTTATAAATCTGTCAAACCACTAGATCCTCATCGGGGTAGGCAACAATGGACCTGTAGTGCCGCAGTCTTTTTTCTAACCCTGATAAAACCCTCATCCACCTGTAGTTTTCAGGGGGTCACACACCGGACGCGCATCTCAGCGCCGCGCCGAGTCTCGTCTAGGACAACTCGGGGGTATCGTAGAAACGAAATTGCACATTAAATAGCGCAAGCTTAGTCAGATAATGTCTAGTTCAAAATGCAAAATATACGCAGCTTATGTTAATCATTAATTATTTGGGACAAACACACTGCAAATTTTGAAAGGTCAATTAAACCCCCTCAAGAGATAAAATTAACACTTTCCCAGAGTTTTTATGGGAACCACTGGTGGAGTGTTAAATAAACATTATTATCTCTACAACAGTGTTAACTAAAAACTCCTCTAGTGTAAAATATTAAAGTTCACTCATGGCAGTGTTCATATCTCACATCAACACTACAACAGTGTTAACTAAAAACTCCTCTAGTGTATAATTTTAACACGAAAGTGGTGCTCAAAGTTTCCTTATGGCAGTGTTCATATACATTTTACTAGTGTTGAGTTTGCATTGATATAGGGTGCATAGGCCATGTGATTAAAACTATTACAATGTACCATGCATTAGTTTAACCATCCCACCACTTAATAATCTGTCCAAAATGTGCAGCAATCAAAAAATTTTATTATCATTATTCCTTCAATAGGACTTCACATTAAAATTTGACAAAGGGCCATTAAAGGTCTGTACCATAGACATCAAATGGTTTAAAATACCTCAAGTTACAAGGTGTAACAATTGAAAGGTTATGCATATTGTCACAATTTTGACATTAAAAGCATGAAAATGTTCCATTTCTGATACCAAAAAATGAACATTTCTCAGAAAGCTGGAAACAATCTTATTGAATACTGGCATTTCAATAACAAAATTTGTGCAAACAACAAGACCTGTGTGAACCCAAGCTGTGACACTTACTTCACTTGTCATACTAATTTGTAAATCAAGTCACTATTTTCAACATTAGTCCGCTTTTTAACATTAGTCCGCTTTTTTTTATTTTGGCAGGCCAGACTCAATTCCTTTAGCAGACAATAGTTCCCAATGATATGCAAGAGCTATTTGCTGTTTTTTTCACAAGGGACTTTTGTTATGTTCTTGAAGATATGTATGGTTGGTGATGCCCCTCTTGATTCTCCAAGTGTTCTTCTAAGCTCCTGCATGGCTATGGGAAACAAAAACAAATCAATTTACATTGGTTACCACAAAAAAATATAATACTTAAAACTAGGGCTGCACAATAAATTGCATGCAATTGTAACACGCATTTAAAGCCGGTTCCTTGATTAGTGGTAAATCGCCATCCCCTGCCTTTAGATGAAGCGGCATTTACTAAACAAAGCCATAGTTCACTGACAAGCAAGGCAATATCACATTCATAATCATGGACCAATCTCCTCCAATAATGAATGGGATATTGCCTTGCTTTTCAGGGAATTCAGTGAAGATTTTTTTAAATCTAAGTCATAGATGAACAATGAATCATCATTATCGTCTTTTGCAAGAGTAACAAAAATCTATTTGATGCAAAACTCATCAGTTTATTGGAAAAAATTAAGTTACTTGAGTAAACATAATATCCATCTGAAAAACACAATTTTGAAAGTTAATTCTTATTTAAGTACTTAGATCATGTATATAACCATACATTATTTGGTTATATACATGATCTAAGTACTAAAAATAAGATATGGATTTTAATTTTTCCACCTGTTTCCCCTGCATACTTGATTCAATTTTGATTGTGTATTGTAGATCAAGGGTTCCCAAACTTTTTCTACCCAACAGGTAATCTCAAGACCTACCATATTTTAAAAATAGAAATACAGGGAAAACATACACATTTGTTTCCTTTCAGAAGTTTTTGAATAAATTTAATTGAATAATATTAAAATACTTTATGGTAGGGCTGCACGATTATGGCAAAAATAATAATTGTTTAGGCTACTGTATTTGCATTAAATTGGAAATTATGAACTGCAAGACTGTATAACAGAATGCTAAAAATTCAATGAATCATGGAAATCAAATGGCTGTTAACTTCCTAATCATATTGCAATAGTTCAGAAAAAAAAAAATGTGATTACTGAAATGACATGATTTACTTACCCTCGAGCCATCCAAAATGTCTATCATCTTTTAGACAAACATAATTTAAGATATTTTAGAATATGTCCTAGCTCTTTCAAGCTTTATAACAGTAGAAAACGTCTCTGTTAAAGATGTAACCCTCGTTCCCTGAAGGAAGGGAACGGAGACATCACGTCGTGACCGACGACTTGGGAACTCGCTTAGAGAGACCAATCTGCTTCGTATACTACTAAAACGCCAATGAACTTGGCATTGAGATATTTGCATAATGCTGGAGCCGCCCCGCCAGGTGCGTATATAAGACGCAGGTGCAAATATGGAAATTAGCTTCATTTCACTGAGAAAGCCGGAAAGTGTGACCGGCCGTAACAGCAGGTGGCAGCACCTGTGGCGACGGGACGTGACGTCTCCGTTCCCTTCTTCAGGGAATGAGGGTTACATCCGTAACAGAGATGTTCCCTTTCAGTCGGTCACTACGACGTCACGTAGAGATAAGACAGCCGTGGCTGTGTAATCAAAGCAGTGCTCTGCTGAGGGAAACGTGGGCTAGTAGGATTAACCCCACGGAAAATACTCACAAAGGAACCCGGTGGGACACAATGTGGAGCCCGAGCCAAACACGTAGGTTCGCGAGGATACAGCTAGTGAAAGGCTGAAAGCCAATGCTTCGCAACATAGGCTGCCAAGGCAGAGGAGGAAGAACAATTCAAACCATTACGCATTTTTGTTCTGAAGGCCTTCCATACTGACACTGCTATGGAAGGCGAGTCTGCTCTCTGTGCTCTCCCTGGAGAGGAAAGAACACAAGAGGATACAGCCTCGATACGAACACTGTAAAATCTAATGAACGTATTAGGTGTCGCCCAACCAGCAGCTCTGCAGATGTCTGTTAGCGTGGAACCACGAGCGAGTGCCCAAGATGAGGCGACACTCCATGTGGAGTGCGCTCTCAAATTAAAGGGGCAAGGAATACCCTGAAGATTATAAGCCAGGGCGATAGTATCAACTATCCAATGAGACATCCTCTGCTTAGTGACAGCTTTCCCTTTCTGCTGACCACCATAACAAACAAAGAGCTGGTCTGAGGTCCTGAGGCTTTGCGTGCGATCCACGTAGAGTCGCAGTGCGCGTACGGGGCACAACAAAGCCATGGTTCGGTCTGCCTCCTCCGGGGGCAGCGCTTGCAAGCTCACCACCTGATCTCTGAAGGGAGTGGTGGGAACTTTGGGCACGTAGCATGGTCTGGGTCTCAGTGTTATGCTAGAGACAGCAGGACCAAACTGAAGGCACAAATCGTCAATAAAGAATGCATGTAAATCTCCTACTCTTTTCACGGAGGCAAATGCTAACAGGGTCAGAGTTTTCATTGACAAAAACTTCAAACTCACAGAGTGCAAAGGCTCGAACGGGGGTCCCTGTAGGGCTTTCAGCATCATGGACAGGTCCCAGGGAGGAATAGAGGGAGGGCGCGAGGGGTTAAGCCTGCGAGCGCTTCTTAAAAACCTTATTGCCAAATCATGCTTGCCAACTGATCTGCCGTTGATAAGTGAGTGATGAGCAGAAATAGCGGTGATATCAACTTTAATAGTGGAGGGTGACAGCCTACCATCTAACCTATGTTGAAGATATAAAAGCACAATGTTAACGGGGCATTCTCGGGGGTCCTCGTGTTGCGAAGAGCACCAGGTGACGAAAAGGTTCCATTTAAACGCGTAAGCCCGTCTTGTGGACGGCGCTTGTGTCGCGTCGATAGTGTTAGATACCACTTGCGATAAATCACCTAAACCATTGCACGGAGATCCCACAGGTTGGGGCGCGGGTGCCATAAGGTGCCCCCTCCTTGAGAAAGAAGGTCCTTCCTCAGGGGAATCTGCCAGGTAGGGGCTGTCGTGAGGAGCATCAGTTCTGGAAACCAATTCCTGGTCGTCCAGTACGGGGCGATCAGTAAAAGGCTCTCCTCGTCCTGCCTGACCTTGCACAGTGTCTGTGCAATTAAGCTCACTGGATGGAATGCCTATTTGGCATCCCCCGTGGCCAGCTGTGTGCCAACGCATCCACGCTGAGGCTGCCCTCGGTTAGTGAAAAAAATAGGTGACAGTGGGTATCGTCCGGTGATGCAAACAGATCTATCTGCGCACGACCGAACTTCTTCCAAATTAGCTGAATTGACTGGGTGTGCGCTCTTGTAAAACATGCCAATAAATCGTCTATTTCCATACTGAGAAAAAGGATCCTCTGCACGGGGCAAAGTTGCTCTTTTCCCAGTTGACGTGATGACTTAAACGAGCGAGATGCCAAAGCATTAAATCTCTGTGTTCACGCACGTCTGCCGAGAACGAGCTATTCACGAGTTTACACGTACATGAAATCGTAATTTGGGTAATTCATATATATTAATTTATGCGTATTTGCTGTGCTGTCCCGGGAGGGCTCAGAGCTCGGAATATGGCCCGAACCCAGAGAACTCCCCCCTTTTAATCACTGGGAGAAGAACCCAGGCTAGAGTGAGGTGAGGGGGTGGTGGAGGGATGCTGTTGAACTTGTCACGGGATAGAGGTGAGAGATGGCTTTATATACCTGTCTTCTCTTCAGTGATTGGTTGATTCCCTGAACGTGCGCCTCCCGAACTTTGTTAAAATAAAACTTCATTTCACGAGTTTACACGTACATGAAATCGTAATTTGGGTAATTCATATATATTAATTTATGCGTATTTGGCGTGCTGTCCGGGGAGGGCTCCGAGCTCGGAATATGGCCCGAACCCAGAAAACTCCCCCATAAAGGCAAAGTAAGCGCAGGACAGCACGGACAGCAAAACATAGTGAAATTAACCCCCCAATAAAGTGAAGGACGTGAGAAGTTTTTACAAAAATAGTTTGGGCTTGGCCGTTCGACCGGGAGGGCTCTCGCAGCATCCAACGGGAGCCTTGAAAGACGTGCTCACGGCGTCGGACGGGTAAGCCCCGCCAGCAGTTGAACGGAAAGCTTTTAACGTACGGCGCGATTCGGAATCGAGTTTAGCCGTTTGACCGGGAGGGCCCTCGCAGCATCCAACGGGAGCCTTGAAAGACGTGCTCGCGGCATTGGACGGGTAGGCCCTGTCTGCAGTCGAACGGAGGGAGCCCCAATACATTCGGTCGGGAGGGTTCGACCAGCGCTTTGAAGGGGTTGTGACACGGGGATAGACCCTGCCCCTGCGAGCGGGGAACCCTCGCAGCGACGCGAACGTGAGCGTCTGACGATGTCAAAAATTAACACAGGTGGTACGAATTAACGGGTATTAATTAGTTAATGCTTGTTGTGCGTTTCTGATGTGAAAGCGGCTGGATCTGATGTAGGTTTTGAAAGCGTGTGATGACCATCGACCTAGGATTTGAATTTGTTCCTGTGAAAGACCGTTTTGGGTGGCTGTAGTTGCTGCTCCGATGCGGAAAGAATGAGTTGAAAATTGATTTGCTGCGATTCCAGACTGGGTGAGAACTGCTTTGAGGTGTTTTTGAAACCAAAATCTTGTAGCTGGGTTATTGAAATTGTCAGCAAAGAGTGGATCTGATTGGGATTTAATTATGGAACGTCTGTAATACATGTAATTTAATAGAGAGTGGTAAGGCTGAATGGGAGTTGGCAGATTGAAAATGTAAATTAAGTGACCCTTTTTTTGCTCGATCAGTTTTGCTTTGTTTAATGAAAAAATATATGGTTTCGGTTTCGTTTTCTATAACCTGTAAATCTGAAATTGTAGGGTGGATTTTAGTGTTGAAGTTGGACGTGACTGTTAATTCGGAGCAGCGAAGAAAACCGAAGAAAGCCAGGATGAACATTGCTTCTAGTGTGCGAGCGGTGTTTATGGAATGGTAGCCGAGTATGTCGATAGTAATAGGCTGTCTGTTATCTGGGCGGGTGGGATGGGTTCTTTGAATTTCTTTTATTACAAGGGAGGTTTGAGAGTTGTTTATGGCTGGGGTGGGTTTACCGTAAGATAATTTATGGAAGAATTGGATGTCGCTTAGATAGCCTTTAATGGACCCGGCTTGTAAGCCTTTAATGCTGTTAAGGTGAGATATGAATGACGTAATGGATACAAGAGAGAAATCGGGAAACGGCAGGTTGTAAGACAGGTGAAAAGATTTGAAAGATTTCCATGCTGTGAAATATGTTTGGAGGGTTCTAGGTGAGACTGCTTGGAGGATGGTATTGATAGAAGTGCTCAGAAGGGATTTTAACGGGTGATTTATTGGAAGATCAGCTGAGAATAATGAGGGACTGGGGTTGGAACCGGGTCCGCATCTGGTGCCAGCGTCCTGAATTTCTGAAACGAAAAACGGGAAAGAGAGTCAGCGATTTGGTTCTTTGAGCCTGGAATGTGTTTAGCAGTTATAATAAACTGATCGCATGTGGAAATTTAAATTAGACGTCTGATGAATGGCATTAACGCAGGGGAGTGAGAACGGCCGTTGTTAATGCAGTATACAGTGGCTTCGTTATCACAATGGACTAAAATGCTTTTTGATGACCACTCTTTCCCCCATAGGGAAGCTGCAACGATGATTGGATAGAGCTCGAAAAGGGCTGAGGACTGAGGTAAGACTAGAAGCTGGGGCGGCCAGGAGGACGCGAACCAGCGTCCTTGGTAAAATCCCCCAAAACCAACTGAGGGGGCTGTGTCGATAAACAGTTTAATGTCAAGGGGGAAAGAAATGCAATTATCATAGAAAAAAGTTAAGCCGTTCCACTGATTAAGGAAAGTTATCCAGAGGCTTAGCTCGTTTTTGCATTTGTAGGATAAAATAATTTCGTCTTCTAGTGCGAGAACCGAGGATGCGAGGGCGAGAAGATGCGCGATAAAGGGGCGACCTTGTGGAATTATGCGCATAGCAAAGTTAAGATGACCAAGTAAAGAGAGAACAGTTTGTGCGGGTTAGAAAATCGGACGTGACCAAAATGGTTCTATCGATTTTCTCCTTAAACAGTGAAGCCTGGAATTTTACTGAGTTTAAATTGATGCCCAAAAATTCGATGGATGTTGATGGGCCCATTGTTTTCTCTTGAGCTATCGGAATCCCTAGCTTTGCGAAAACCTGGGGGCTGAAAACGCCTATGGGGCTGATACGAAACGTTTGGAAGGGGGGGCGTTTCGAATGGACCGATCATAAACCCTGATTCGATTTCCTTTTTTTATTAGTTTGTCTACCACTTCAGGCTCTGCTAGAGCAGATTGAAGATTATCGCAGATAATATTCTGAGTGGGCTGACATTCTACACCGGGTTTAAAACCATGTTCAAGACCAGACAAGAGATAGTTTGTAAATGTAGCGTCAGGGTGGTGTAATAATTCATCAGCTAGGCAAGAAATATTCACAGGAGTCGAAAGATAGTTTTTTGCACTTTTATTTACAGATTTTATTACTGGACATACGGTGCGGGCGTGAGCACCGCCGCAGCAATTACAAATATGTAGATAGTGGCAATGCTGTCTTGGGCATTTCCCTTTGTTGAAATTTTTACAAACTTGTCTGTTTGCCGCTACGTTCGTCACTGCTGCTGAAAGCGTGATCCTCCCTGCCGGGTCGCGGGACGTAACTCGTCGATTTGACCGGGCTCGGTTCCGGGCAGGGAGGGATTGAAGAATTAATTTGGGGACAAGCAGATGTCGCGTTGTTAACAGATCTGCATATTGCGCAAGAGATGTTTCGGCAACCCAGAAAAACTCTGTTATAGAGATCAGTGTCCTACGCCCTCCAATAAGGACACTGATTCCATTGTGAAACGCGGACGGTGCATTTCGCGGAAAAGAGTTTGTGATACGTATAAAAATGGCTACCCCCATAGGACAGCGCGAGCTCCGCTATGATGGAAAGATAATCATTCAGCTCGCGCCGTCTATGGGGAAAGGCAGAGCATATTATTTCAGTATAGCGGCTGAATGCGAGAGGAAGACTGAAGTATTTCTTAGAGTTACAGAAATATCGCCGCAGTCCACCCGGCGATTGGACTCTAATGGAGGGAATAAAGATAATAAAGAGCCCAAATCAACATCCACACCTGCGAGGATCTGCGCTCTTATATTGTTTGTCACTGGAGGAGGTTCTAAGGCGATGGCGTTTGGGGGAGCTGGTTGAGGTGTTGCTGTAAAGAGAGAGAAGGGAGAACAGGTATGCAGAGAAGTAATGGGGAGGGGGGCCGGTGCTGCGACTGTTTGTGGAGGCATCCTCACACAAAAGTCAGCTCCCGGGACAGGAGGAAGAGTAAGGTGAGATGAGGAGGTAGGGACTGGAAGGGAGGGGAAAGACGTCAGTCCTCGTGCCGCTAACGGAGACATCCTCACGTTAGGTTGAGCACTCGGTGCTGGAAAATAGTGATAGGGAAAAGGGTAAGAAGTAGGAAGAAAAGGTTGGGTTTGAGTAGTGGTGTAGTTTGCATGGCAGGTAGTTGAGCTGTGCTGTGCAGTGGTGGGAGGAGCTGTGGGAAAAAACTGAGCGGGTAAAGTTTGGAGCCGCCCCCTACGGGCTCTGGAGCTCGGCCCAGGCTCGCTGAAGGCCTGCTACGGCTTGGCGCAGGGAGCGGACCCGGAGGTGGAGAAGCTGCAGGACGCGAGGTCGGGGCCCGGCGGGCCTTGCTCGCTCGCACGGAAGGAGTGGAAGCTGTAGGAGAAGGGTGAGTGGATTGCAGAGAAACGTATAACTTGTATAATTCCGCTTTGTTTAACCTTCGTGAAAAGTTTACGTCGGAATTAATGAGAGCTTGTCTTAGCCCTTTGACAGTCCATTTTCCTATGGCGGGGATGATTGGATGGACTGGAGTGGAGATAGGCGTCGAGGAAGATGGTGGCTGTCTCGCCGGCGGGGGGTAGTCCTCGGCGTCTTGGCGTCCGTGGAGTGGAACTTGTGGGCTGGCGTCCCCTGTTTGAGGACCGGGTCTCGACAATGTTGGCGATTGGAGAAGGGGCATTCCTTGGAACGGCGGGTTGAGGTGGAGACTCCACCGTCACGAAAGAGTCGTCGTCCGAAGGGTACAGGTCGATTTCAGACATGACAGCAAAAGGGGCGGGCCAAAATGCTGTTGAACTTGTTGCGGGATAGAGGTGAGAGACGGCTTTATATACCGGTCTTCTCTTCAGTGATTGGTTGATTCCCTGAACGTGCGCCTCCCGAACTTTGTTAAAATAAAACTTCATTTATAAGTCGACGTAAATATAAGCAGAATGCGAACAACGCTTTCTCTCGGAGATTTTAATGCTGTGACTAGCACTTCCATGGAGACACGGAGAGAGAGAGAGACAGCTCGAATGGTTGTACTTAATAATATGCCCACCCCACGAAGCAGAGCGAAAAAACGGTCTAAGGCGAGGGGAGATGGACACATGAAGTACACGTCTACAGGTCTAAGGCTGCAAACCAATCTGAATATTGAAATACGAGCCTTGGCGTTATCATCCTAAAGGATCACCTTTGAGACGCCGGTGCGTAAATCAATCGGTCGTAACCTGCCGCGTATTTTGGGTACTTGTGAGATAAAGGCTGGAAAACCCTATCATCATCTCGGTAAGAGGGACCAGCTCGATATGTTCTTCGCCAGCAGGACATTGACTTTTGCACGCAGTACATGTGCATCGGACGCTTTCACTATAGTGAAACGAATGCCCGAGAATTTTGGGGGTGTGCCGGTAATTGTATTTCGTAACCGAGGCGGATCGTGCGTAAAACCCAACGAAACGGGATGGGGAACTGAAGCCAAGCACACAGGAACCGTACGAGGAGAATTAACGACACTACCGAAGTACCAGCGGTGAGGCAGCGAAGCGAGACAGGAGGGATTGCCGGTGCGTCTGCTGTGACAGCATAAACATCTACAGTCTGTGTGTGTGTGACACTGATCTGAGCCCGCTGAGGATGACGGTCGTCTGGTCTCCTGAGCGGAGAGCGCAGACTCCGGTGAGGGTGATGGTCGTCTGGTCTCCTGCGCGGAGAGCGCAGACTCCGGAAAACACCCGCTGGCGATAGAGGAGAGGTAGGGTGAGCTGGTGTGTTCCTGCTCACGGCTCTCTCGATCCTCCGGAGACCTGGAGAGGGAAGAGGAATGCCCTATTGTGTGTGGTTAAGTGGGTACCGGCTGGACAGCCAGTGGAACACATGCAAACCCAGGATTTTCCACCCGACCCTCTACCGGGGGAAGGAGCGAATCACCGTCCCCTGAAGAGTGATCCTCCGCCGCTCCGGGTCGCCCGTCTCTGGCCACTTAAACTCCCGATTTTCACGGGAAGCGGCTAAGCGAGCGGGGCGAGCTGCTGACGACGGTTACCCTGCGCTGCCGAGATGGGGTCCGAGGAGGGGAACGGGGTGGCCGCCGCAGGACGCCGACGGCGAGAGGCAGACTGAGGAGCCGGCGTTGGTGGACCAAGGGCAGCTCTCTTCCGCCGGGGCATGACCTAGGAGATCGCCTCAGTCTGTGCAGCAGAGCTGTACGACTCCCCGGGCTCGCCGAAGAGGCCGGTCTGTGAGACAGGAGCATTCAGGAAGTTGTTCTCGTCTGCGTCCGTCATGTCAGCCAGACACAGCCAAAGGTGGCGATCTTGAACCACTGTGGTGGACATCGCACGACTGAAGGTCGCGGCCTCCCTCGTAAATCTCTAAAGCCTTCGCTTGGTGAACCTGCAGCAACGTTATTGCGTGCAGGACTGAAGCCGACTCTCCACATGCCTGATGGGCAGCACCCGTAACCGGACGACTGTCTACGAACACGGGAGGGAAGGGTTGGGTCTGCCCTCAAGGAACGCAGCTGCATCGCAACCCCCCGCTCCACTGAAGGGGTCCCCGCCCTTAGCGGCTCCGCTGGTGAGGGAGGTGAGGGGTGAAAGCTGAACGGCCGAGACAGCCGCCAATCACGTCAGCTCTTCGTGCCATCGGGAAAGAAAGGCACAGGAGGTGAGGACCGAGAGGCCCGAGCAGCTCAGAAGTCCCAATCATGTGGGCGGGACGGTTTGGGCGGAGAGGGGTTAACCCCTCCAACTCTACCGTTTCTGCCACTCGAGCAGGCACGGCCGCCATCTCCGGGACGACTCCGCCTCCGCTCGTGACCGTCACTGCAGCCCTTATACTTCTCGCATCCAAGATCGCACGGACGAAAAGCTATCCTGAAAAGGACGCTGATCTCCGAATATACAAGAGAGTGGCTGTCTTTAAAAAGACACAGAGCTCTCACGTATCACTCTTTTAGGGAAATCACTCTTTAGGTGCTCAGCTGATGATGCGCACAGGGAGAGGCAACGCACATACTAAACTCAAAACAAAAAAGATGCAGAGCAGTGGAATACTGCGAGCGTCCGCTGTGTTAGTACTGCTTGTCAATCAACTTCAGCAACCATTCCCAGAAGAGCAAGTAGCTTCTCAATAGCAGATAATGCCGGCTTTCGAAGCAAAAAAGCTAATTTCCATATTTGCACCTGCGGCTTATATACAGACCTGGCGGGGCGGCGCCAGCATTATGCAAATATCTCAATGCCAAGTTCATTGGTGTTTTAGTAGTATACGAAGCAGATTGGTCTCTCTAAGCGAGTTCCCAATTCGTCTGTCACGACGTGACGTCGTAGTGACCGACTGAAAGGGAACAGGGTTCATGACTATTAAGCTCAAAAAATTGCATTTATCCTTAAAGGGATAGTTCACCCACAAATGTAAATTATGTCATCATTAACTTACCCTCATGTTGTTACAAACCTATATACATTTCTTTGTTCTGATGAATACAAAGGAAGATATTTTGAGAAATGTTTGTAATTAAACTGTTTGTGGACCCCATTCATTCCCATAGTAGGAAAAAATAATGCAATGGAAGTAAATGGGGTCCACGAATGGTTTGGTTAGAAACATTTCTCAAAATATCTTCCCTTGTGTTCATCAGAACAAAGAAACTTATACGGGTTTGTAACAACATAAGATTGAGTAAATGATGACAGAATTTTCATTTTTGGGCGAACTATCCCTTTAACAGAAGTGATCCTCAAGACTCCAGGGGTAATCAGCGTGATTTTGTAAGAATAATATGTGACCCGTCATGGAAGCCAGTGACACAAGTCGGCAGCACAAGTTTCGAGAAAATGAGAAACAAAGTTTTTTTTTTCAATATTTGTGATTTTCGTTTAATTGCAGAATCTGTTAATTGAGATCACGAAGAAGCCTCTCCGTGTTTGAGATAGCAGTTTTTGTATATTTAAAAGCGTACATTTTGCGGTTGAAATAGGCTTGTTTTTCCGGAGAATCTAGCGTGCTGCGTCATTGTCTGTGTGTATATTTACATACTGTATAAGCTTGTGTTTTTGCCTCCGCCCTCAAAGGGAACAGCGTGACTACTAAATAAGGATAGTTCGCCCATGTAATTAATTACTTACCCTTATGTCGTTCTAAACTCAGAAGACCTCCGTTGATCTTCAGAACAGTTTAAGATGTTTTAACCGTGTCACTGTCTTTATGCGGCGCTGTAGTCGGATGACGTAAAAGTACTGCGAAAGCTCTTCAAGAAATCTTACGGAGTACTTTAATTTCGACTCGCTCTCGCGGTACTTTGACGTCATCTCTCTGTGTGTTCTTGCAGTGCAGCATGAAGTCAAATACATACAGTCTTGTTCAAAATAATAGCAGTACAATGTGACTAACCAGAATAATCAAGGTTTTAAGTATATTTTTTTATTGCTACGTGGCAAACAAGTTACCAGTAGGTTCAGTAGATTCTCAGAAAACAAATGAGACCCAGCATTCATGATATGCACGCTCTTAAGGCTGTGCAATTGGGCAATTAGTTGAATTAGTTGAAAGGGGTGTGTTCAAAAAAATAGCAGTGTGGCATTCAATCACTGAGGTCATCAATTTTGTGAAGAAACAGGTGTGAATCAGGTGGCCCCTATTTAAGGATGAAGCCAACACTTGTTGAACATGCATTTGAAAGCTGAGGAAAATGGGTCGTTCAAGACATTGTTCAGAAGAACAGCGTACTTTGATTAAAAAGTTGATTGGAGAGGGGAAAACCTATAAAGAGGTGCAAAAAAATGATAGGCTGTTCAGCTAAAATGATCTCCAATGCCTTAAAATGGAGAGCAAAACCAGAGAGACGTGGAAGAAAACGGAAGACAACCATCAAAATGGATAGAAGAATAACCAGAATGGCAAAGGCTCAGCCAATGATCACCTCCAGGATGATCAAAGACAGTCTGGAGTTACCTGTAAGTACTGTGACAGTTAGAAGACGTCTGTGTGAAGCTAATCTATTTTCAAGAATCCCCCGCAAAGTCCCTCTGTTAAAAAAAGGCATGTGCAAAAGAGGTTACAATTTGCCAAAGAACACATCAACTGGCCTAAAGAGAAATGGAGGAACATTTTGTGGACTGATGAGAGTAAAATTGTTCTTTTTGGGTCCAAGGGCCACAGGCAGTTTGTGAGACGACCCCCAAACTCTGAATTCAAGCCACAGTACACAGTGAAGACAGTGAAGCATGGAGCATGATATGGGCATGTTTCTCCTACTATGGTGTTGGGCCTATTTATCGCATACCAGGGATCATGGATCAGTTTGCATATGTTAAAATACTTGAAGAGGTCATGTTGCCCTATGCTGAAGAGGACATGCCCTTGAAATTGTTGTTTCAACAAGACAATGACCCAAAACACACTAGTAAACGGGCAAAGTCTTGGTTCCAAACCAACAAAATTAATGTTATGGAGTGGCCAGCCCAATCTCCAGACCTTAATCCAATTGAGAACTTGTGGGGTGATATCAAAAATGCTGTTTCTGAAGCAAAACCAAGAAATGTGAATGAATTGTGGAATGTTGTTAAAGAATCATGGAGTGGAATAACAGCTGAGAGGTGCCACAAGTTGGTTGACTCCATGCCACACAGATGTCAAGCAGTTTTAAAAAACTGTGGTCATACAACTAAATATTAGTTTAGTGATTCACAGGATTGCTAAATCCCAGAAAAAAAATGTTTGTACAAAATAGTTTTGAGTTTGTTCAGTCAAAGGTAGACACTGCTATTTTTTTGAACACACCCCTTTCAACTAATTGCCTAATTGCACAGCCTTAAGAGCGTGCATATCATGAATGCTGGGTCTTGTTTGTTTTCTGAGAATCTACTGAACCTACTGGTAACTTGTTTGCCACGTAGCAATAAAAAATATACTAAAAACCTTGATTATTCTGGTTAGTCACATTGTACTGCTATTATTTTCAACAAGACTGTATAAGTTACACAGAGGTCGTTGAACTCTTTATAAAATTGCCTACATGTTTTGGTCTATCAATATTTTCCATGAAGTCATTGCGGATGGAGGAACGAGTGAGCGATTGGTAACATCTCTAAAGGACATCACATTTTCACTGGCGCTGTTTGGATTATCTATTATACTACCTCCCTATTTTAAATACAAACTTTGAAGGCGGGTTCATGTGTTTGACGAAACGTAAATAATCGGAGTGTAATCTCATATACCCTTACATGTTACAATGTAAATAGTCCTCAGATTGTATATTATATTCTATTACCAGACAGTCATGCGAAATACGATGTAAACAATAGACTATATATCTATATTTCACGGATTATACACATTTGTGGACAAAAATGGTAATTGGATTATTCACACATTTGAAACAGACTGGATTCGACTTGTGATCCCCACAAAGGTAAAAAGTTCTGTTTATTTTTCATCCGGTCTTCTGTCATAAAATACTACATATGATGCTAGAACATCTGTAACTGAAAGAAAACTTAACACACAAATATTACATTTACGTGTAAAAATAGAATTAAATGAAACCCGTGAATTAAAAGGTCCACTAAGCGCCTTAACTCGAGTGATGTCAATAAAGTTTCCATGTAAGAATTTAGAAATAGTAAAAACTTAAGCAAAGGAAAACAAAGAAGGCCTATAGGCTACTGGCACGATTGAGAATGTATACATAAACTGTTTCCATGCCTTCGACTTTCCTCCAAACTTGCTCAAAGTTAATTCTCCCGTTTTTCTTTTTTTCTTTAAATCTTCAAACTCCATGTTGCACTTAAGCTACACCACAGAACAGCAGACCTGGTGCGTGATGGGTGCCAGAGGAGACTCCGCACATGACTTGCGTTGCGCATTTTGTAACTTTTACAAATCATTTTGTAATTTGTGTAACTTTTTGGACACCTTTGTTACTTTGGCCTAGTCTATATATAATATTTCTGATTATATGGCATAGCTTTCTCCCCACCAAATGAGGCTAATAAAGTAATGTTGAAAAATATGCTTAATCAATGGCCCGGCTAGTTTCATAGGATGGATAGTAGCAGAAAATAACGACCCTGACAGAGAATCTAAACTCTACTATGTTGCAATAGGCTATAGTTTGTATGCACCGTCAGCTCATCTTTACTTTATGGATGGGAGGTGCGAGTGAGTTTGTAAAAGAAGACATATATAGAGTGGTCTGCAGAATAAAAAGGTTGTGAACAACTTTAAAATTGTATAACTCTATACCAACACCAACACATTTGTGTTAAAATGCATCAATTATCATTTTAAGTGAAACCAGTTTCTATGAGGCATGT
Organism: Paramisgurnus dabryanus; assembly: GCF_030506205.2. Lineage (NCBI taxonomy): Eukaryota > Metazoa > Chordata > Actinopteri > Cypriniformes > Cobitidae > Paramisgurnus > Paramisgurnus dabryanus. The sequence goes on from NC_133346.1 coordinate 29,076,947, forward strand.
AAATTGTTCATATGCTAATCTTGAAATCAAATTAATTTAAAGGTGAATGCATCTGAAGCACTGCTGTTAATCCAATTTGAAACCAAGCTTTTTATATTTACTATTTTCATGACTATCCTTGACAACAAAGCAAACCCCTTTCACTGTGGATAATTCTGCAAACACAGTTTCATCCACCTCAGTGCCAGAATCTTCTTCCACAGTAATCTCGTTCACGGGGATGGAGAACTTCTCTCTGACTAAGTGATGTTAAAAGACATGATATTTTGTTTAAATTTTAAAATATAACAACATACACTCCAAGTTATGGATTAGTCATGGACATCGCAAACGGGAAATTTACCTTGAAAAATTTAAATTCTTTAAAATCAGCAGCTTATAATTTAACGTATTTCTTGCCATTATCATTTTGCCATCCCAAGACTTGAGCCTGTATATTGAGAGCAATTTGGGGAAAGGTGAATTTCTCAGAGGCAATAAATTTTTTCCTGCTGGCACTGAGAATCACACTTGCAACCCTTGTGATAACTGTAAAGTACAATTTATTGTCATGCACAAGGTCTACGCCAGTTTGTAACAACATAAGAGTGAGTAAATTATGAATTTTTATTTTTGTGTGAACTATCCCTTTAAATCCAAATCTAACGTGACAACAAACAAGTGTTTAGTGACTTATCTTTTAACTCTTTCACCGCCAGCGTTTTTAAAAAAAGTTGCCAGCCAGCGCCAGCGTTTTTCATGATTTTCACCAAAGTTTAATGCCTTCCAGAAAATGTTCTTCTTTAAATAAACAAACATACAATATACCAAATGAAAGAACAGACCCTCTGCTTTCAAACAAAAAAAACCCGTTTCATCCTACCTGTAATGAGTATCTATTGTGATGAGTACTGATTGATGCCTGCAGGTGGCAGTAATGTAATATAAGATGACGTGCATTCCCTAGAGGGAGAGTTGTAATGGAGACATGCATTGTGTGCTGGACTAAATAAAGACGCCAGTACCAGATATTCTGATTATCTTTATTTGTTGTCACTGAAACAATACATGGTACCAGGAGTGGGGTAAAAAATCCCAATGGATTCCATTAAACCACCAGAATCGTTGAAGTTGTGTGGTAATGTTGATGCAAATTGGAGAACTTTCAAACAGCAGTTCGAGTTGTATATTGTTGCTATCGGACAAAAAGCGGCTGTGGATGAAAGGAAGGTTGCCCTGTTACTAACCATTGCTGGAGCTGATGCCGTGGAAGTCTATAACACCTTTAATTTTGATGAAGAGGCAGACAAGAAGAAATTGGATAAGGTACTGGAAAAATTTGATGCTCATTGTTTGTCAAGAAAGAACGAGACATATGAACGATATGTATTTAGAACACGTGTGCAACATGAAGGAGAGGCTTTTGATTACTTTCTGACCGATCTCAAGATAAAGGCAAAGACTTGTAACTTTAATGAACTGAGAGATTCAATGATTCGTGACCAAATTGTTTTTGGTATTTATGATAAGAAACTGAGAGAAAGATTATTACGAGAACATTACCAGATACCCACCCGTGAAGAGATAATTAGTGACATGTCAGGAGCTCAGTTTTTTAGCAAATTAGATGCCTCTCAAGGATTCTGGCAGATCCGGTTGGATTCTGAGAGTAGCCAGTATTGTACATTTAATACTCCCTTTGGAAGATATTGTTTTCTCCGTCTTCCTTTTGGCATCAAATCAGCTCCAGAGATTTTTCATCGAGCCATGGAAACCCTTATTGAAGGTCTAGAGGGTGTTCGAGTATACATTGATGATATTGTGGTGTGGGGGTCCACCCTTCAACAACATAATCAGCGACTAGTAAAAGTTATGGAAAGAATTCGAGCACATGATTTGAAGCTCAATCAGAAAAAGTGTCAATTTGGAGTCACAGAGATCACGTTCTTAGGTGACAAGCTATCTGCAAAAGGTGTGGAGCCACATCCAGCAAAAGTGCAAGCCCTCCTTGATATGCCTCCACCTACTGATAAGAAGGGAATTCTGCGTGCTTTGGGAATGGTGAACTTCCTGGGAAAATTTCTGCCAAATCTTTCAGCCAAAACTACCCATATGAGAAAGTTGTTACAAAATGATCAGGAGTTTGTCTGGACTTCAGTACATGATCAAGAATGGAAGCAGTTAAAGGAGACTCTTACTACTGAACCTGTTCTTGTTTTTTTTGATCACACAAGACCAACTAAGATCTCCACAGACGCCTCTCAGGATGGATTGGGAGCGGTGCTTCTTCAGGCCTTTGAGGATTCCTGGAGACCTGTGGCCTATGCTTCTCGATCTATGACAGAGACTGAAAGACGATATTCACAAATAGAGAAGGAGACCTTGGGTTTAGTATTTGGCTGTGAAAAGTTTCATGGATATGTATATGGATTACCTACTTTTACAGTAGAGACGGATCATAAACCATTAATCTCTATCATTCAAAAGAACTTAAATGATATGTCACCTCGAATTCAACGCATGATTATGAAATTACAAAGATATGATCTGAATCTAGTTTATACACCTGGAAAGTATATCATTGTGGCTGATGCACTGTCTCGAGCACCAGTAGCTTCGGAGACCAGCAAAATGGACGAAATTGAGAGACATGTGAGTATGGTGTATTCAGCTTTACCAGTTTCAGATGAGATGCTAAAGCTTATCGCAGAGGAAACCGCAAAGGATACCGAACTACAGAGGGTTATTACATACCTTCAACATGGATGGATCAAAGGCAAGTGTCCACAGTACTTTCCTTTAAGGGCAGAATTGAGTGTGGTTGAGGGCATGCTGTTGAGAAAAAACAGAATTGTCATTCCAGTATCAATGCGTCAAGACATGCTTCGTCAAATTCACGAAGGACATCTTGGTATTGAAAAATGCAAGCGAAGAGCTAGACAAGCTGTTTTTTGGCCTGGAATTAATGTGCACATTGAGAAATACCTCAGTCAGTGTGATGTCTGTTTAAATCATCATTATAAACAGGCTAAAGAACCTATGATGATAGCTGCTCATCCTACTGAACCGTGGGAAAAAGTAGGAACTGATCTTTTCCAGTTGAATGGTAAGGATTATTTGGTGGTTATCGATTATTATTCCAATTATCCTGAAGTTGAACAGCTTCATCACACAACATCAAATTACGTGATTCAATGCATGAAAAGCATCTTTGCAAGGCATGGAATTCCTCATATTGTGCAAAGTGACAATGGTCCTCAGTACACAAGTCGTGAATTCCAACTGTTTGCAGAGCAGTATGGCTTTAAACATACTACTTCAAGCCCTCTTTATCCAAAGGCAAATGGCAAAGCAGAAAAAGGGGTCCAAATTGTAAAAAGACTTTTGAAAAAAGCTGCAGCAACCAGTTCTGATGCAAATCTGTCTCTCTTGAGTTACCGTTCTTCTCCACTCAGTTGTGGATTATCTCCTGGTGAGTTGTTGATGAACCGAAAACTGCGTGACACACTACCAAAGTTATCCTTGAAAACCGAAAACAACAGTCTATCATTGAAAAAGATGCAACATTTTAAAGAGAAACAGAAAGAATATTATGACAAGGGAGCTCGACATCTGAAATCTCTTTCTGAACGAGATACAGTTAGAATTGAGGAGCCCACTGGATGGAGAAAGAAAGCTACAGTCTTAAAAGAGGTAAATCCAAGATCATATCTGGTTCAAACAGAAGATGGACAAACATCGCGGAGAAATCGACAGAGCTTGCTTAAGACTCCAGAGAAATGTCCTCTTGTTGATGAGCCAACCCTGTCTGCAAAACTGCAGTCTTGTGAAATGCCTCTTGTTGATCTGCAACGTCATGAAATGCTATCTCCAGGTATGTTAAATTCTGCTGAACAAATTCCTGAACTCAAGTTATCTGTACCAAAGACTGACATGCCTCTATTACGGAGAACTAATCGAATTCGGAAAGTTCCTGTTCGAATGGATTTATGAAAATGAACTGATTGTAGATTTTTTTACATATATTGATGAATTGATTGCTGATTTTTTACAGTTGGGCTGATGTGAATTATTAGTAATTGTGAATCTAATGTAAAAAAAAAAAAAAAAAAAAAGGGAAGATGTAATGAGTATCTATTGTGATGAGTACTGATTGATGCCTGCATGTGGCAGTAATGTAATATAAGATGACGTGCATTCCCTAGAGGGAGAGTTGTAATGGAGACATGCATTGTGTGCTGGACTAAATAAAGACGCCAGTACCAGATATTCTGATTATCTTTATTTGTTGTCACTGAAACAATACACTACCTTTAGTGGTTCTTTTGCAATCAGCTTTTGAATATGGGTAGGTTTTTGCAAAAACACCATATTTTGAGCAAAAAGCAAAAATAATTCCATTTTTGTGACGGACTTTTCATAGAGATCCCATTCAGAGTGATCTTTAAAACAGACACGGACATGCAGCAGCTTGCCATAGGGCAATACTTCCGGTTTTAAAAAGTTGTGGAAGGGAATCTCGTCTTTGGCGGGAAGCGTTTTTTCTTAATTGACGAGATATCTCGTCAATGGCGGGGAAAGAGTTAATATCCCTTACGAAAAAGAAGTATACTTCAAGTTCATTTTATTAAGTATACTTAAGTAATGTTGGAGTATACTTTATGTAGTAAGTGTACTAACATATGTTTTGGTAGTATACTTGTAAGTTTACTGCTTGAATACCGCTTGGGACTAAATTGGCCCACTTATAGTATATAAAAGTATACTTCTAAGTGTAATATAAGTGTAAGAGTAGTCAACTTTCAGTGTACAACTAGTGCACAATTAGTTCTTCATTTGTACTGCAAGTGAACTCATTAGTATACTAGTAGTTTTCTAGACTTGTTCTGTTAGTGTACTCTTAGTAAACTAGTAGGTTACTAATTTTGTGCTGCAGGTATACTTCCAAGTGTTCTTTTAATATACTTATAGTATATGACTAGTAAACTACTAGTTAATTAAAAGTGTACATGCAAGTGTTCTGTTAGTGTACTCTTAGTAAAATAGTAGGTTACTTATTGTATACTGCTTGTCTAACAAAGCACTTTGACACTGAGGATCCATCTGCAGGTTTTTATTAAACACACTCATATTCTAAAAGGCAAGGTCAAACAACAGCAAAGACAGCAATGTAGGGCAGGCAAATCTCGTAGTCATGAAACAGGCAAAAGGGTCAGGGCAGGCAACAAAATACTCATAAACCGGGTAAAACAGATAAAGATCAATAAATACAGATAGATATGCAGGCAGGCAAACTGACTTTGCACTGACTGAATGTTTCCAGAGATTTTATATAGGCTGTCCAATGAGTTTCAGGTGGCAGAATAATCAGTCCAGGTATGCGGGATTATGGGAAATGGAGTCCAGAACGAAAGTTAATATTCAGGGGATTCAGCCATATATATAGATATATATACAACCTCAAATCGGAAAAAGTTGGGACACTGTAGAAATTGTGAGTAACAAAGGAATGGAATAGTTTACATATCTCATAAACTTATATTTTATTTACAATAAAATATAGATAACATATCAAATTTAGAAAGTGAGACATTTTGAAATAATTTATTTATTTATTATTTTTGTTTGATTAGCTCAATTAGTCACAATTGACTAATAATCAAATTGACTATGCCTTCACTATTTATTAACCAGCCTATGGTATTAACATGTGAGCTAGAATGTGTCATTTGGCCTTTTGTTTGGGTTCCTTGTATGGACCCTGTGGGGTGGTCTTAAAATTTGAGTGTGACTCTCTCTCTCTCTTAAAGATGGATATAAAACAATTCAAAAGGGCACATCAGTTCCTGAAATTCTAAAATGTCAGAAATGCTGCAGTGATTTTCACTGCCCATTCTGTGCACCAATATTTTTTAAACCAACAAAGTTGTCCAAAGTTCAAAAACACATTAAGGGACACTTCAATAGAGAAGTGCAACATGAAGGTAACATTTGCAAACATCTTTTTTTTTTGCTTTTTGAAAGATCAAACTGTGTGTATCGTATGCTGTGTATTCCAGGGTACACCATACATTGATGTGGTCGGGCCTGCCGAACCCCAGCAACATTATAATTTCTTGTTTTGTAATCCAACAATTATAAGAAAGCAAGATTTTACTAAACATTTAGAAATCTGCAAACGTACAAGCACTGTGGCTCTCATCTCTGTGCCGCCCAGCACTGTGGCTCCCATCTTTATGCCACCCAATGCTGCCACCTCCAAACCAACCACCTCTGCCATTGTCAAGCCAGTCACAAAAACTGGAATTCGTGTGGGTCCAAAAGTTTTGCAGAAATGCCCCAAATGTCATTTGACATTTAACAGAAAAAAAGGCAAATTGACCGAAAACACACAGCAAAAATGATGGACATTTCATTATCATCCCATCTGAACAATGAATGCATAGATCCCCAGAATGGACTGTATGCAGTACACAAAAGTATTCATGGGGCTTCTACTACAATTCATGTACAAATTGAAATATGGGGGGAACAACACCATGTTTCTTGTGAATTAGGTGAGTGCCAAGCTAATATGGAGTTGGCATGGAGAAGTGGACTGCAGTCATACCAGTGTGTACACCTCCGGTCAGTTTCATACTGCAAAAATTTTTTAAGCTCTCTCACTCAGAGAAGATGATGTTTAGGTATCTGTTTAATAAAGTACAGAATTGTTTATTATTGGTTTTTTGTCTATTCTTATTTAAGTTTTGCTTCGCATTCAAAATATCAAAAAATAGGTTTTGTAATCCCTTACGAAAATTAACCATGGTTGTACTACAGTTAAAACCAAAAAACCATGGTTACTGTAGTTAAACCATGGTAACCACAAAATAACCATGGTTTTGACAACCATGGTTTTCAAAAACCATAGTTAAACCATGGTTAGAGAAGTAAAACCATGTTTTTGCTCATAATAATCAATAGACCAAAAAACGTCTCGGGTTACGTAGGTAACCCTGGTTCCCTGAGAAGGGAACGAGACGCTGCGTCGCCATAGCAACGCTTTGGGGAACGCCTCGGCGTGACTGATCTGAAGCACGTGTAAAACATAATCAATAATTAGATGATTGGAAATAGGCTGGATGCCGCGCGGACCAGGGGTATAAGGAGGCATCCCAAACAGACACACTCGCTACCAGTGCCGAAGCAAGTGCCTACAGGGATGCGGGGAGTATGGCATGGAGACGCAGCGTCTCGTTCCCTTCTCAGGGAACCAGGGTTACCTACGTAACCCGAGACGTTCCCTTTCGAGGAACTCGAGCTGCGTCGCCATAGCAACGCTTTGGGGAACGAGATGCCCACGCTTCCATACTACCAAATGCCTGTAGCGTGTATAACTGAACACAGTCAAGGCAAGAGAACCTGGGACCCCAAGGAGGGGTCCAGGTCTAAATTATAAAATCTGACGAAGGTGAGCGGCGAAGACCAACCGGCCGCATCACATACGTCCTGGAGTGAAGCGCCTGACCCTAAGGCCTTAGAGGCAGCCATACCCCGGGTAGAGTGGGCCCTCACAGCGACAGGTGAGGGTAAGCCCTGATGTTCATAAGCCAGTGAGATAGCATCTACTATCCATCTGCTCAGAGTCTGCTTGGTCGCCGGTAAACCTTTTCTGGGTGAACCAAAGCACACAAATAGCTGCTCGGACTTCCTCCACTGAGCAGTCCTGTGAACGTATGTGTCCAGTGCTCGCACGGGACACACCAAATTCAGCTTTTCTTGGTCCGCGCTCCTGAAGGGGGGGAAGGACAAAGGGCCTGTAGAACAATGGGCCTCGGCACATTGTTCAGCACCTTGGGAATATAACCTGGCTTTGGGTGTAGAAAAGCCTTAGCCATCCCTGGTGCAAACTCAGACCTGCAGGGGATACTGACAGGGCCTGAAGGTCCCCCACTCGCTTTAAAGAAGTAATAGCCAGAAGGAACACAGTCTTAAAGGCCAGAAACCTATCTGGCAAAGTCTCAAATGGCTCGAACGGAGCCGACGAGAGCCCTTCCAGCATGACTGGTAAGTCCCAAGTTGGCACCCTTGTGCGGCTAACATGTCACAACCTGCGAGTGCCACAAAGAAAGCGAGCCACTTATGGATGTCTACCCACTGATGAGCCTTCCACAGGAGTATGGTAGGCAGAAACTGCTGCCGTTAAACCTTAATGGTGGAAGGAGTAAACTCATCAGAGAACGCTCCTGCAGAAACCTCAGAACTACGTCGACAGGCAGTTATAACTGGGTCTGTCAGATGAGCTGAACACCAAGAGGTGAACATTTCCCACTTAAGGGAATAAAGTTTCCCCGTGGAGGGATAAACACAACCAGGGGGAAAGGCATACAGACGTAGCCTCAGCCACGCCTGTACCATGGAAAACCACAGTGGGTAAAGTGTGGTTCCTGGGATGCAAACAGATCTACCTCTGCGCGTCCAAACCCTTTCCAGATGTGGTTCACCACATCTAGATGAAGTCTCCACTCCTATCGGAGATGTCTGTTGTCTCGAAGGGGCATCTGCCACATACAGGTGGCGTGGTATGTAGACTGCCCTCAGAGAGTCCAGAAGTGTATGGTAGGCAGAAACTGCTGCCACCTATACCCTAAAGGTGGAGTAATGATATGGTCTCCACAACCTCAGTTGGTAGCATGACATTCTTCCAAAGGAGTATGGTAGGCAGAGACTGCTGCCACCTAAACCTTAGGTTGGAAGGAGTTAACCCAGCAGAGAATTGCTCCTGCAGAAACCTCAGTACCACGTCAAGGGGCAGTTGACTGGGTCTGTCAGGTGAGCTGAACACCATGAGGTGAAGTTTCTCCACATAGGGCCTAAGCTCCTGATGGAGCTCCGGAGTAATCATATGGGCTCCACAACCTCAGTTGGGAGCATGACATCCTTCCAAAGGAGTATGGTAGGCAGAGACTGCTGCCACCTAAACCTTAGGTGGAAGGAGTTAACCCAGCAGAGAATTGCTCCTGCAGAAACCTCAGTACCACGTCAAGGGGCAGTTGACTGGGTCTGTCAGGTGAGCTGAACACTGAAAGGTGAAGTTTCTCTACTTTAGGGCATAAGCTTCCTCATTGAGTGAGCTCTGAAGTAATCATCTGGTTCCCACAACCTCATTGGGGAGCATGAGGTCCTTCCAAAGGAGTATGGTGGACAGATACTGCTGCCACCTAGACCTTAAGGGTGGAAGGAGTTAAGCCAGCAGAGAATTGCTGCTGCAGAAACCTCAGTACCACATAAACACGGCAGTTGACTGGGTTTGTAAGGGGAGTTAAACACCAATAGGTGAAAAATTCTCCACTTAAGGGCATAAAGCTCTCTCGAGGGTTGTCCAGACGAAATATGAGGTCCTTCCAGAAGGAATACGGAAGGCAGAAACCGCTGCCACCTAAGCCTTAAGAGTGGAAGGAATTAATCCAGCGGAGAATTGCTCCTGCAGAAACCTCAGCACCACATAAACAGGGCAGGTGATTGGGTCTGTCACGTGAGCTGAACACCATGAGGTGAAGTTTCTCCACTTAGGGCTAAAGCTCCCTGAGGGAGCTCTGGAGTAATCATATGGTCTCCACAACCTCAGTTGGGAGCCTGACATCCTTCCAAAGGAGCATGGTAGGCAGAAACTGCTGCCACCTAAACCTTAAAAGTGGAAGGAGTTAGGCCAGCAGAGATTTGCTCCTGCAGAAACTTCAGCACCACAACAACAGGGCAGTTGACTGGGACTGTCAGAAGTAAAGTATGGTCTCCACAACCTCAGTTGGGAGACCTGAGCCTGCGAGCCTGGCCCCCTCGGAGGCCAAGCTGACAGCTACCATATCTCTGGCAAACTTTCTCCAGAACTTCTGTGGCAGAGTAATTGGAGGTAAGAAGAGAAAGCCACATCAGGCAGTGTGTGGTGTCCTGAGACGCAAACAGATCCACCTCTGTGCGTCCAAATAATCTTCAGATGTGGTACACCACATCTGGATGGAATCTCAACTCCCAGAGAATGGGCTTTGCCTTACAGGGCATCTGCCATATGCAAGTGGCCTGGGTCTAAACTGTCGTCAACGAGCACAGTTTGTCCAGAGACCACAAATGCCATTATCCCAAAATCAACCATGTTGTGATTTTGTCCCTATCGGCTTTCCATAACTGTACTCCAACCTGTAGGGGATGCGTCGGTTCTCAGCGTCACACGCCAGAAGCGCACACCCAAAACAGTCCTTAGGATGGAAACCAAGGTTTCCTCCACACCACCAGAGCACGCAGACAACGATGCATGACTTTGATTGCAGACCTCCTTAGAAATTTATTTAAGAAACCACCGATGTGATGTCTGTCTAGACAAACACATGATGGCTCCTCAGGTCTAGAAGGAAATGGGAGTCCAACCCATATCACCATCATCTCCAAGGCAACATCAGTGCCATAGCCGATGATGAGTTTCAGCGATTTTGACCTCTTTGGCTTTCCATAATCGCAACAACCTGTGAGGGACGCGTCTGTTGTCAGCGTCACACATCGACAACACGCACCCAACACAGGACCTTGGGACAGAAGCCATGGCTTTATTCCCGTTACCGGAGCACGCAAACAACGGTGCGTGACTTTGATCATGCCAGACGGGTTTCCCCTCAGGGAAAACCCTCCGGTGTTGAATGAAGACATAACCTCTAATGTAAGGAATCAGTCCTCGGATCTGATTAAATCACAGTCAGTCTCAGTCACAGCATAGGACTGAGCTGCATCACTGAACAGTTACAAATCCCTCCTTTTTGAAACAATAAAGCAATGGCTGTAGGTCATCATTTCTCTCATGTGGAGGTTCTACAGCCTCCTGCACAAGAACGTACACATGCTCCACACTGGAGCCAGCTGTATGCAGTTCCACTAGGTTAATTGCGGCTGCCTGTGGTACTACGCACAGCAGTGAGTGTGCCCTGGGAGGGCACTGAAGGGAGCAGGCACCATAAATGAGGTGTGAGCTGCTTCGCTTCAATAAGCAATAGTGAGTGCCACGAACGAAAACATTACCCACCTCAGCGGATGAGGGTATCGAATCGTAACACACAAGATCATTATCTGACTTATGGCGCACCAGCGGCCGATCAGGAGAATAAATGCTGTGCAGAGCTGTACAAGCAGCACACAGCAAAGACACAAAATCACTGTTTGACTCATCAAACAATAACAAACAGCTCATGCAAGCTGTGACAGGCAGATGTACATACATAGCCTTCACATACAGGTGTAAAAACGTATGTATATATAATACCTTCATACTGTAAAAAGAGGAGGCTTCACGTGGAAACTGCACGTTTAGCCTTAAACAGTAGGCGGATTATGAAGATGATCCATCTCTCCGGAGATAGACAGCTGAAAATATACGGCTCTCACGCAGGGCGCCTTCCCGATCCGGCGAGTGAGAGAGAGGGACTTCACGTGCAGGCGGAGATACCGCCGCCTGCGCGAAATCATATGGCGACTCCCACGAGTGCAACCGCCGCTGAGAAGCGGGATCGCAGCCGCGAACCCAAGCTTCCTAGAGAGCGAGAGACAGATGTCACGGGTGTAGGCGGGGATACCGCCGCCTGCACGCATGAGTGCAGTCACCGCTCTGCCTCGACAGAAGCGGGACCGGATCCGTGAGGGCGCGAGCCTGAGATATCCTTCTCTAAAGCGCGAAGCTGGAGCGCAACACGTGCACGGGAATGCTCACAGTGCACACAGCCAGTTTCCTCAAAAGCCAACTGTGCGTGCTGCGCTCGAAGACACATATACATGTGTATCCTTGTCTGTGATATCGCGCTGACAGGGAGATACACATACTTGGACTTCTTAAACATACTTCAGATTTATGCAAACGTACACGCAGTCACTTGCTGAGGCACTAAAAAGCGAGTGTGTCTGTTTGGGATGCCTCCTTATACCCCTGGTCCGCGCGGCATCCAGCCTATTTCCAATCATCTAATTATTGATTATGTTTTACACGTGCTTCAGATCAGTCACGCCGAGGCGTTCCCCAAAGCGTTGCTATGGCGACGCAGCTCGAGTTCCTCGAAAGGGAACCATGGTTACTACACTTTTACCACAATAAAACCATGGTTAATTTCGTAAGGGATGTTAGCATGATATAATGGTCCGTGTAATGCTTTGCAGTTCTTTTTTCAATTTGCTCCATTAAAATGAATCAAATGAAAATTTGGTTTAAACTTTCATTTTTAAATTTTCATGAGTACTTCACAAACGCATAATTGTCTCTTGGTTTTATTTTCAATTCTACGTGTTTAGGTTGTTGCTTTAGAATTTCAGGTTTTGGAACAAACAGAAAAATGGTCTGTGTACTTTTGCGTCCATTCATTTTTCCTTTATAAACCATGATATGAAAAATAAAATATAAACGGTTGTTGTATTTTTAAAATGCAATATATAATTTTCAAAATTTAAATTCAAACTGTATTTAGAACATCCTACCCCCAAAAACCAAATATTGATGTATTTTCAGATTTTTGTTGATGATTTTTGCACCTTTATTATACATTTAAAACTAAAATAAAAAAACAAAACGCGATTATTAGCTATTTCACATTCAGACTTCTTTGGCAGTGATCGCAGTGCTTTGCTTCATGCATGTAAACATCATCATTCTACGCATTTTGTAATTTTCTTCAAGTTTTGTCAAATTGTGTTAACCCAGCAAGCAAAAACCGAGACTCTATAGTCCGGCTATGTGCAATAGGAACACACTTCTACCCTAAATAACCTTGAATTTGGTTACATGCCGCTTATGCCAAAATAACTTGGAGAAGTACTGTATTCCATCATGTAAGCAACAGGTGTTCAAGGTGTTTGCTTTAATTTCTTTTACATGTTGTAAACATACGCATCGTCTATTCTTGGGCTATTAGACTATTAGACTCACTGACAACCTAAATTTTGCCTTGTTTTAGCCAACAATTGCTTGCTGGGATAAAAAAAGACAGACGTCCGTCTGAAACAGTAAAAAAGTAGTTTGTTATTTATATATATTATATAATTTTCACAAATCAGGCTCTATCTCAAACAATCAAATTGGCATGAACACCGACTGCTTGTTGATTGAAAATAGCCTTTAATGGTAAAACCCCTCGGTTGAAACTGAAAAACTAAGCAGAGGAAGAAGATCCTCAGTTTAAGATTAATGTTAAATAATTGTGTTATTTTACACTTGTATTGAAATTTTTATTTTTTTCATTAAAACCTTTAAAACCCGTTTTCATTTAGTCATGGAAGTAAAAAGCAGGCTTTTAATTGCTTTAAATGGCTATCCAATATATCATCAAAAAATAATTTACAAGTATGTAAGAAAAGGTTTGTACTTGTTGTTACAAACAGGAGATAAAGAATTTACAAACCGCAAAGTCTCCGCAAGGTTCAGCACTTGGACAGCGTCAGTTTTTTTTAATCATTACTTAAAAATGTTTCTCATCTTACCATATCCACAGGTACAGAGTCATCATATACAATAAATCCAAGAGGTAGCATTTAAAAACAGATGCATTTGTTTAAAGCAAAGCATTTATTTACTTACCAGGCTGCAGGGGAAGCAGCTCTTTGTGCCTTCTAACGTCTCAAAATTAGTCCTCATTTACAGATGTGGCCTTTAAAAACGCGCGTTTTCTCCCGCGGCATTCGCCAAATCGTCTCGCGGAGTCACGCAGAATTCTGCAAGTGTTTTCGGGGGGGCTACTTTCCCTTTTCCCTTAATGTGTTTCGCTTCACAGAAAATCCACCAGGTGGCGCATAAAAAACTAAATTTTTATATGCGTTGTCATTGCGGTTGTTTCCAGAAGTTAATAAGGGCATTGCTGAATATTTAACATTTCTATTAAAACAGCAAAGTGACGTCAACCCCTTCTTGCCAGCATAACAGCGCATACATATATTAAGATGACTGTACGTGCAATGGGCATGTATACTAAGTGCAACAAAGAATTTAGTGTGAGCCTAATACACTTAACTCTATTTACAATGAATATCTTAATTATTTGTGTTGTCGAATTTTGACACCGTTTCATTGTTTGTTCATAATATTAATAATTATGTCAGTTTTTCTAAAAGTATTAATATTTTAAAGAGATTCATGTGGTATAAAAATACATGTTTTAAAGTTATAAATGTTGTAAAAATATATAAGTATTATTGTTCTTTATTAAGAACAATAATATGACACATGTATATTGCGCTAAATTGCTTTACATATGGAAAGAGGAATTCTTCTCAACCACCACCAATAAAGTTTAAAAAATATTCTTTAGAAAAACGGCGTTTAACCCACGCAGAGCGAACAAGAAAACATGGGCCTATGCTTACGTACTGTACAGTGGGCATATGATATCTTTATTTAGTTTTACATATTTAAAACTTTAATAATACCTTTCTTGCGCATATAGGCAGTCAGTGTTATGATTTTTTTTAATCCTTTCAGCCGTTATTCATAACAGTAAAAATATTCAGTGGCTTTGTAAATATACTACTAAAATAATGGATAAAAGTAACTTTATAAAATCTCTTAATGTCACTTATGTATTTTTTAGTTGTTCAAAACAAAATAAATGGCTAGAAATAGAACAGACATTTTAATTTAAAATGTACATATATTATAGGCGTATATTATAGGTCCTTCGGATCCAGATATCTTATCTCAGACGTTCGCAGTCAACACTTTTAAAACTTATTTATATAAAATCTAATTTATAAATTAAGAAACAAAGTTTTAAGTTAAGACAATAATAAATATGTTTATTTTTATTGAAAGAAAAACGTAGAAAATGTTATTATGGGTATAGTTGATGCAAATAAAGTGTGCAGTATACAAAAAATGCAAACAAATTATTTCTAAAAGTGGCAAGATTTAAAAAAAAATAAAGGTGGTATAAAGAAAGACATGAGAAAAGTAGAGGTATGCAAAAGAGCACAGTTTAGTTATTGTTAATTAAAGCGGTTTTATACACCTTTGTTTGAATTGACAAGCATTTTATTTGCCACTTTCAACACATTTTGTGATTGATTTACTGATTTATTACAGAAAATTGTTGTCAGAAGCAAAGCTATTGTACAAAGCATCTTTATATGTATGTTTTAAAGTTAAAAATGTTGTAAAAATATATTAGTATTCTTTTATATTAAGAATATAAAATTATTCTGCAATATAAATTATTTTCAACCACCACCAATAAAGTTTAAACATTATTCTTTAGAGAGAAAAAAAACGCGTTTAAACCCGTATTGCGTGGAGCGAACAAGAAAACATATGCTTACATGCTCATTCGGCATATGATATCTTTTTTATTTAGTTTTACAGTTTTAAAAGTGGCAAAAAAGTTCTTAAAATCTAATGAATATTGGTTTTGTAAAATGTATATAACTGCAGATGCGTGCGTGGGATCCGGGCAGGTATCCTTTTCCTCCAGACCTTGACGCATGGTCGCGGGAAGGCGAGAAATATATTTTTTTTAAGTAAAAATATTTTGCACAATTGATATATTACTTACGAATATTTTAGGAAATTATTTTTGACACACGTAGGTTATTACGTGTATTTTGGATTTTAATTTTTATTACTGTCTGTGCCTATCCGTGGCCTCATCCGAGCGCACTTTCTTTGCCTTGCGTCTTTTGAAGACATTGGTACGCAGGACCACGACCCAGAAAAGACTCACACACCTTTCCCTGATGCATGCCCACACAGAAATAGTGAACTCCCTGGACATTCGTCCCCTAGCTCATGAGAGACTTTGGAATCTCTATTATACAACCGGCGCAATGCGCGACGCGAGTTTTTTCTGCTCGAGTAAAGAGGGTGTTGATAATATGCGTATTAACGGAATGACAACGCGGGTTTGTTTATTACATACATGGATGCGCAGCAGCACAAAAACGCTTTTTAATATGAAAAAAGGATTAAAATGTAACATAAATGATGACCAATTATGAGACGTTAGAAGGCTTAAAGAGCTGCTTCATCTGTAGCTAAGTAAATAAATGCTTTGCTTTAACTTCTTACACCCTGAAGCTATTTTGGGGATTTTCGCCTGGATTTGGCCTACCCAATTTCAAAAGCTTCCCATACCCACATGCAGAGGTTTACATACAAAAGTTTGGTATCATTTTACAGGAAACCCTTTGAAATTACATAAAACACTGTTAAAAGTGCTAAACATGGTTGTATGTGATGTCAGGCCTCTAATAAACACAAAAATAAATAGGCGCTTTTTATGTTTTTTTTCTAAAGTTTTTATTTGAAAGTATATAACTCTGGTCCTGGGTATCTCAGGTCCCTGCAGACAGTTTTGTTTGATTCCAGCAATTGTCAGCTTACAGAGGAAAAAGGAATTTTTTCTCTATCATAATATATGCAAAAGTTATTTTACTCCAACTGATGGGAGGAATAATACGCTTATGGTGTACAATTTCTGCCAAAAAACATTTGAAGTGCTACCATAACCACATACAGTGGAATAAATGCAATTTCTTTATATCATTTTAAAGAAAACCCTTTGAAGTTACATAAAAAGCTGCTGTTTGTGACAAATATTGTTATTTATGTTGTTTTTCATATGATGAAACACCAAATTTTATTTTTTATGTTGTAAATACTGTCTTTGATAGTGTATAACTCTGGTTCTGGGTGCTCTAGCAGACTGCAGACAGTTCTGGTTGTTAGCAGCAGCAGACAGTAAACACCCAAAAAAAGAATGAACTCTTTAGCATGTCGCATTCAAAAGATATTCTTATTTTACTGAAGGGTGCGGAAATACATTTTTCATAAAAATATTAATTTTTTGTTTTGCACATATAATAAAAAGCTAGGGATTAATTATGCAAACAACCAAAGAAAATGCTGTGAATGGACTCATTGTTTAGAGTAGGACCTAAAATAAAAGATGGTGTATCATTTGTGGCTATATGTGCTATCTGAGGCAGTTCACACTCAAGTTTCACATATGTTTACAAAAGACCATTTTTTACCTTATTATTCATTCGATGATTGTTGGATATGTGTTGATATTAGAACAAAAATAACGCTGTAGCCTTATTCCTGAGAGTGAGAGCTTTCATTTGATATAAGACTTGCCCATGTTTGTCATTTTTGAAAAATATGAAATATGTGAATATTATATGATATCAAAAAATATTGGGTGGGTGATAGTGTAAATTAAGTGTAAATAACTTTCTTACAGTAAAAGATATGTCAAAGTGATGCATATCTGCAGAAATAGAAGATTAAAAGAATCTTTTATATTAAGTCAAAATACGAAATTTTGGACCCGGGACAGGGTCCTCACAAATGCATCTACTTTTAAATGTTTTTTTTTTTTAAATGCTACCCAACGGATTTATTGTATATAATGACTCTGCACCTGTAGATATGGTGAGATGAGAAAACATTTTAAGTAATGCTTTTAAAAAAAACATTTTGCTGTCCAAGTGCTGAAATAGCTCTCCACACGTTTGTAAAGTCTTTATCTTTTGTTTGTAACAAATAAAGTATTTTTACAGTACAAACCTTATATATATAAAGCCTATTCTAAAAATGTAATTATACACCATGTATTTCTTTATAAAAGTATACAATATCAGAACTAAACCCATCATTATTTTTGTTCAAATTATGAATTATTAATAAGTTTAAAAAAGACAGTAATAGTACTATTTAGTAAAAAAAGATCTATATAAAAATATACTAGGTATGTTAATGTGAGAATATTTTACATCTGTTAATCGACGTGTGATCCTAACTTAAAAACGAAAGTAAAATATGTACGTCCGCATGGACATTGAAAATTGTGAAGTTTAATTAATATTATATGTTGTTATAATATTATATGTTGTATGTAAATTGTAACGAAAGTAATTCCCCCTGGTATAAGTATGTTTGCTTCTGATTAATAGCGCATATTCATCTGAGAACTGATGATGTCTGTGTGTTTCAGACCCTGGCTGTGTGCCCTGAAGTGTATATGACAATAAAGTAGTAAATCTCAATGTATTTATTTTTATTATTGTATTTTAAATAGGCCTATAGGCTCATAGGTTTTTTGGTTAAAAAAATTCACAGCACCCCCTGTTCAAAATGATTTCCAGCAGCCCTGCCTTGACGCTTTGTGTGTTCGACTTTAAATGGTGCGGCGCTGACTGGTCGGCGTATGACATCAGAGTACCGCGAGAGCAAAGGTAAAGTCGGACCATTTGCAACATTTCGACTTGCTCCCGCGGTACTTTGATGTCTTCGTTGCCGAACTGTCTGCGCAGCGCCACATAGAAACGCCCTTTGACTCTTTAAGGCAAAGTACCAGCAACATGAGAAGTGGTGGCACGCAAAAGAAAGTGAAGGTACACAGTACGCTTAAATATAAAGTGTCTGTACTGCGAGCACTGGTTTAGTTATTTACATCGTGAGTTGCTCTTTCACCATTGTGCACCCGCGCACTCGCTCTGTAGTTTGTAGCTCGCGCTCCGGCTTCGATAAACAATGCCCGTTTCTCAATACCAAGTAGGGGAGAGTGGGGCAAAGTGAGCCAGTGGGTAAGTTGACCCACCCCCTTTATCTAGGCAACCATACAGATTTGTAGCCGTGTGACCACAAATAAAGGTAGCAACCATAATTTATATTTGGCTATGTTAAAGAGAAGGACAAATAAAAAGAGTTATGATTAAAGTATGATTTAAAAAAAAAAAAAAATCAGTTTGTAAAATTTATACATACCAGGTATAAAGGCTGTTATGTTAAAAAAGATTTATCCAGGTCTAAATATTCATACCATAAATATTGGTGATAGGCTAATGTATAAAACCATGTGAATGATTTAGCTAAAGATTAGCCTGAATTACTAAGCTAGGCAGTTTCCCAGAAAGGTGGCTGTGGGGCAAAGTGAACCAGATGGGGTAAACTGAACCAGGGGTTCAACCCCACCATGAGGCACTGTAACCATTGAATATGTTTCATAAAAAAAAAAAATCTGTGTAGTTTCGCACAACTGATTTGTTCATTTTTAAACATTTTAGAAAACATATCATGCTAAGACATTACAATATTAATTAATTTTTATGCATTTGGCGTTTTGCAGGTCCACACTGAAAAAACAAACATACCACTCAGAAACGTCCATTGACAATCTCCAAACAATAAGTTGCTCCTCAAAATCTGTATTTTCATCTGATACAGACTCAAACATGAGTGGATGACATCAGAGTACCGCGAGAGCGATTTAAAACCAACCTCCTCAGCTTTATTTCTCGCGGTACTCTGATGTCATCTGCTTGTCGGTTCTTGTGGCGCTGCGTAAAGTTGACCACACCTAAAAAATGTACTGCTAAACTCGACAGAAATGCTCTGTATACCAGCACCTCCTTTATTAATTGTATAGCAGGAAAAGTTCTATTTTACTTCTCAGCGTGATAAATAGCTTACAAGGTTTGGTGTGTGAGCGTGTGAACTGACAGAAATGCGTGTGTCTCATGGTGGGACTTGAGAGCCTAGGTTATATCAACATATGTCAAATTAAGTTACCTGATATCCACTTAATTTTATAAGTTATAAACATTCATTTAAATAATATACAGCGTATGTATTAGGCCTATTTGCTTAAATTGCATTTTAACAAAGAAACTGCAAGGGTTGGAATTAAAACCCAACACGCTGGTGAAAACTGGATTAACCGGTTTTCTTTTGATTCACTGATGATGAGGTGATCGATTAGCATTGGGGGTTGGCAAAGAATTGGCAGACCTGGGGGTGGGTGGTTTTTAATTTCTTGACTCTGTGTCACTGGTAGCTGCTAAAACAAGCAGCTAAACCATGTACAATTAATTACATTTTGGAATTAACTTCCTTCATGTCTTTTTATTTATACACAGTAAAAAATATTTTCTGAATTTTTAAGTAAAGTTAGCATTAAATATGTTTTACAAACAATTGGTTTACAAACTCTGGGATGTTTGTGATTATCATCATTCAGAAAAGTGGTGCTTGTGTTTAGACTTGTGTTTTACGTGATTAAATCAGGAAGATTACATTAGTTTCTTTTCGGTGTAGAACAGTTTGTAATCAAAATGCAGAAATATAGTATATTTATAAACATCGCTGAAACAAAGAGTGAATTAAAATTGAAAAAGTAATAAAGTTAAAGCTGCTGATAATTTTTTTTATATTTACTAGCATTTTCTGAGTGAAAAATGTTTAGATTTTGTTAAGTAGCCTAAATCCTACTCCAATTTATTTCTGTGTAGGTTTCTCATTTTTATCAGCTTTCTTTTGCTTTTCAAAGGGCCGTCTACCTTTGCTACCGCCAGTGCTTTAATGTGGGCCGGAAGGCGCCAGTTCTCAGTACCGCCACTTCCAAATATAGCTCTTGAGCGTACCACCATCTCTCCCTGCGCCCAGAACGTACTGTTAGCGTACCAGTCAAGAACGCTCATTTGCACATCTGTTTAAATCAGAGGCTTAATTTAATCCTTTGGCTGCGCTGCCGCCGCTTTTCAAAGCGCCCTTCACAATGCAAGCTACCTAATTCGTCCCACCGAGAGCAGAGACTACATTACCCATACACCTTTGAGTTTTACAAGTTAAAAGCGCATGCGTAGCTTTTGCTGCTGTCAATAGGCTAGTTCGACTTCATGCGGCGCCCCGACAGCCGCAAGACGTCACAGTATCGCGAGAGCGAGGCGAAATATGATTTCTTGAATCATTCTTGCGGTACTCTGACGTCATCCGGCTGTCGGTTCTTGCGGCGCCGCATGAAGTCGAACAAGCATAGTGTTAACAACGTGGTTTGGAGAGGTGTGTGAAACGCGCAACCATAGCTGCTCTGTTAAAATGAAAATACAATGAATACTTAATATGCCCTCCTGGTTTTAGACTCTGAGGAGTAAAAGAACAAGGTCAGAATCAGAGGACTCTCGCTGGCTGACATCCCACCAAGCCAGAATGATAGCTGCAGGTCAGATGCAAGCTTTTTCCAATACCCTTTGTAGGTACGTGACAATCTCTGCTGTCGCGGCTGTCAGCTTGGTTCCCCTCGACGCAACTTCGGATTTCCTCAGACGATGTGCAGTGTAAAAACATTATTGAAAATGTATTATACATACTTGCTAAACTACAAGTGAACGAAATTTCAATGAATTTGAAAGTTTTACCACACGCAAAATGGAAAACAATGGGACAAAATAAAGTGATGACTTTCGAGTTTCAAATGGCCAATATTTTGTTATTCTTGAACCCATAGACATGGTCTTGGTGTCCAGAGAGTATGTTTGCCCGACAGCGACAATATGTTATTAAAAAATAAATTACATCATTATGGATAAATGAGTGCTTGCAGAATATATATATTTGAGAATGCTTATCAGTACTTTTTTGTTTCTTAAACTTTAAAGATGAATATTCTCCTTTAGAGATGGGCAATTTTCAGCAATAGCACATTATATTCAAAATTTTGAGCTCATAAAAAAGATTTTTCGCTTATTTAAATGACTTTTTTATGTTTTTATGCACGTTTAGTTTTGGTGCAATTTCATCAAAAGCTTGTAATTAAGAAATACACACAACATGCTTAACGTATATTTTCTATATGTTAAAAATGTTGTAAAAATTGCGTATTCTTATATAATAAGAATAACAATATGATATATTTATATTGCGCTCAAAATTATTTAAAAATGGAAAAAGGAATTCTTCTCAACTACCACCAATAAAGTTTTAAAATTCTTCTTTAGAAAAACGGCGTTTAAACCCACGTGCACCGAACTAGAAAACGTATGCTTACATACAGTCCGTGTATGATATATTTTTTATTTAGTTTTACATATTTTTATTTATATGCATTTAATAATAGTCTACCGTAAGGTCATAATGTACACACTGTTAAAAATTATTCAGTGGCTTTGTAAATATCTCTAAAATAAATGATTAAAGTAACTTAATAAAATCTCTTAATGCAGTTATGTGATTTTTTTAGTTGGAAAATAAATTACTAAAAATAGAACAGATATTTTGTGTAAAATGTACATATATTATTTGATGTATATAAGTATTACATTTACAGATTATTTTAGTCAATATATTTAAAAAGGTCAGAGTAATATATTTAAGTTTTTAAAACTGTAATAATTGCATATTTCAAATTATTATTATTTCTATTTGACATCAAAAATGTGTAAGTTTTACGCCTAACTTGAAGTTTGATTTACTTATATTTTCACATTGATATTATTTGAGTAAATGTAGGCAAAAAATAAATTAATAATAAGTAGAAAAAATGTCAATTTTAAACAATCACATAGCCAACGGTTTTTAATTAGCAACAAAGAAACTGCGCATTTTGCCGATGACAAACACCTCAGAAACTCCTAGAATTTATGAATATTTACACTCACAATATGATTTTATTTCCTTAGTACAAAAGTATAACATATTATACAAATTCTCAGTGAAATGTATTAAACACCATTGCATACTTTTTATCGTGTTTCATACCATGTAAAGGGAAACATGATAATATAAAAAGTAGCCTACTGTTCAGTAATGCAGAAAAGCGCAACATGTTAAAGCTATTAAAACGTTCAGATGCAAAAATGAACTAAATGTAAAATTAGATAAACTAGTTAATGATATTGCGTAAATGCGCTCGGTCTCTTAAAAGGTCTTCGCGAATTATTTTGTTATAAGACTCGATTATCATACATCACGTCTCTTCTACTGTAAGTACACGGAAAAAATAAGACAAATGATGCGCGTTTGAGTCGGATTTTTATGAAGAATATGTGACTGTTTATGTAACTGGCAAAAGAAAACTTCGCCAACAAAATGTTTGCCAAAAAGCATGCATTTGTAAGACATCAAAGTCTATCGCCTATACATCGATAATCCGTGTCATGTTACTTCAATATCATACAGTATACGCTCAGCATGAAGTCGAGCACACACATTGTCGTCAGTATGGCCTACATGAAACACGCCTGCCCTCTACAGGTTTTTATATTTCCTGCGTCCCCCACCGACCCCCCTTCTGCGGGATCTCGCAGAATTTCGGAAGTCTCCGTGGCATTCTGCTCTCAGAGACGCGCATTTTTAAAGGCCACATCTGTATGTCCAAGAGACTCAATAATAATCTTTCACATTCAATCCTTAAATCTATCATATTTAAAAGCGTTTTTGTGCTGCTGCGCATTCATGTATGTGTTAAGCAAACCCGCGTTATCGTCCCGTTTCGGCGCATTTAACTAATGCGCTCTTTAAATAACAAAAAACATATTGCGCCATTGACTTTAGACTTTAGACCAGGGCCTGTATGTAAACATCTCAGAAATGCTCTTAAGAATAGTCTTAAGCTATGACTTAAGTGTCAAAAAATTCTTAGTAAGGAGTAGGACCAGTCTGAGAATAGGAGACATTTATAAAGAAGCTGAAAGCAACTTTCAGTAAAGTGTAAGACTCATTCTTAAGTGCTGACTTAAGTGCTGCAAACTGAGGACTACAATGATTTCAACCTAAAATGGCTGCACTTAACCTCTGAATCAGCCAATAGAAATCCGGCAATGTTATACAGTCATAGCAGCATGTGACACCATACATTTATGAATCATGAAGACATTCAAATTATATTAGTATTTAAATATTTTAATTTAAATTTGCTTCACGAAATGTTTAACAATATTACATATAAGTACATGCATTTATTTTACACCATTTTGCACCTGTTGATTAAGTTTCAACATGTTAATGAAATATACAAACGTAATGCTATTTAAAAATTAAGATGATGAATCACATCATTTTGATTTTACTCACAAGCTGTTTATAAAGAAAAGACTAAAGTTTGCAAACACTTATATAAAAAATACTTTGATCAAGCCTGAACAAGATGATCCAGTTAAGTTGGATTTCTCCACTTAAACACAATTGTAATTTTTGCCACCTTTGTCACTTTCACCTTTGGCTTGCTCACTGCTAACATTACTAACATTATGTTTTGGGTCAGGGTTGTATACTCTATTAATATCACTTTACATGTAGTGATGTCACTGCAATCTTGTAGATACTTCACATTTTTATTGTAGATTTTATTTACATTTTATGGTATTTTATTTACCTATCATAAACTGTAAAATGTAAAAGCGGCTCAACTTAAAAACGTACTTCAATTGGTAACACCTAATATTTAAACATTTTTAACTTTAATTATTTCACTTAAACTGAGAAATTTAAGTTGAAAAAACATTACATTTTTAGACATTATCAATAATTTGATCCAACTTTAAGTTAAGTTTCACTTATCTTATACTGTATATTATATTGTGTAATATAATATACATTGTATAAAAACCCTATACTCTTTATATTTCATTCTTAGAATTTTGACACACTTAAGACTAAAATTTTACTCTGAGCGGCTTTATACATACGGGCCCAGGTTTTTGTTGGTCAATGGCGTAGTCTATTTTAGTTGCCTCAAAATAGCAACGCGCCAACAATGCGCCTGAACACACCTCGTTTTCAGACCAGAACGCCCATGGGCGCAAAAGGGGGAGCAAATGCATTTGTTATTTAAACAACTCGGCGCTAAACGTGAAAATTATAATTGCGCAGGGTGGAAACTAGCAAAAGACACTTGCGTCGCGCATTGCGCTGCATTGCGCCGGGTGTAAGATAGAGCCCATTATCACAAATCAACATTTATAGTTTCAAAATTTGTAGATGTTCAGTCTTGCCAGTTATAATCTACGCATTTTAATATAGTTTAAATGAGTAAGAAAGGCAGATATTGGGGCAGAGGACCAGAATCATATACATTTACAAATCATAATCAATAGAATGTGATGTTCACGTGCATTAAGGTGCGCTCTGCGAATTCACAGCCAGAAGCGTCTGGAACGTGCCATTATCGCAGGGGGTGGGGTGTAGTCTACAGCCGGTCATGGACCCACAGCGCTATCGCGTGAAATCTCACCATATTTATCTCCTCTATGTATATTACACATTTATTAATTAAGAATTTAATAACAATAATGCCTGTAATCATTTATCTATCGGACCTCGGTTGCCGTTTTGGTTTTTATCAGTACATGGCAATGTAAGTAAGTGCATGCCTAGTCTCTCCCAGCTGCAGTCAGGGCAGGAGATGTTGTTCATCTCTCCGCGTCCAGACGGCATAATCGTGCATGCGGGAAGCCGGAGCTGCCTGATCCTGCGGTGGCTTACATTTATGGCGGGATGTAAATAAATGGTCTTTCAATAAAATAAATCACTGTACAAAAATAAATGTATTTAAGTTAGCTGAGCAGCAGCACATTCAGAACAGACAAAGTGAACAAAGTTGATGCGTTAATGAGTAGGGATGTGCATTTATGTCATTTTTTCATTTCGATTAATCCATAGGTCTGAAGAACGAGTACCTGATTAACTGGGGGCGGGGCAATGAAAGGGGCGTACACGTCATGGTGAAAATGAAAATATTTTTATTAAAAACACTCAAATAAAACTTAATTTTGAAGAAATTATGACAGAACAATGAATACATACTAGATTTTTAATGAATTCAATGTTTTTAACAGAAACCTCTAACAGGAAAAGCTGCGTGATGAAGTGAAACTAAAGGCTTAATAAACACAAACCGAAGCGCTTTCTAATGATGCACTCTACATAATATTAAGCCGTTATACAACATAAATGTACAATGTGCATCTATCTGCATAAAATGCAAGACTTCAACTAAGTTTTTTCAACTAAGTTATCTAAAAAAAAAATAAAGGTTAACTCCCTTTGTGGATGTGCATCATAAACAGCGCACTTTTAAACACGTCCAGTCAAAGCACAAGCTTCATAACATTAAGCAGCTTCAAGTATTTTGCTATCATTTTAGCGATTAGCTGTGTCGTGTCCTCTTACCTCAGTCAAGATGTAATGTTAATGCTCTTATGGCTCTCTGGTTATCTCTTGACATTTGATGTTTAAAAATTAGATGATAATCCATTGAACTTTTGACGGCGCTGTACATTTTGCACAGTGATGTGAGGTGTGGCCATCTTCACGGGATCGGCAGGCTGCCGCGCATTGTGCTGATCGCTGGTTGCTGCGGCGCAGTCGCGCGGAATTATCTGTTTGTTTTTGAATCACGCATGGTAATGTCATACGCCGATCTGCGTAGCTCGACATGACGTCAAACACGCATCTCCAGACCCAGTCTTTACTACCACATGCGCTTGTAACGCTAATCAGACATCCAAATGCCGCCATATCAACAATAAATAAACCCAAATGATCATCGTTTTCGTGATCGATCATCGATGCCACGTTCGAGTACTTGAGAAATCGAGTACTCGTGCCCATCCCTATTAATGAGCTATATATGTTACCTGCAAAACAACGTTTCCCATCATGTATCAGTTTATCCTCATATGTTTTAAAACTGGACTATTTGGACATATAAACAGATGTCACAAGGTGACTTAGGGCGGAACCAAAAATGGAGAGGAGAGGTTCCGCCCGGACAGAATTTTTAACTACACATTTTACTTCCTGGTCTCCCTGGCAACACAGATCACGGGCAGATGAGCCACAGGTGTTACAGATTAAGCTGGCAACTCGTGATTGGAGGAGGGAAGAGAGACAAGCCCCATAAAAGGTCCAAGGAAAGCACAAACGAGGGAGAGTTGTTTCGGGCATGAGCTCCTTTTTATCGCCTAGGGCAGACTGAACCACACGCCCCGTCCTTGGAAGAGCCGGAGGGCGCCGTTGATCCAAAAGAGCGCTTATAGCGAGAGGAAAGAGTGCGGCAGCCAGGAAAGGCGAAAAAAGGACGGGGCTGTGAGTTAAAGGAGCACTGCACCGGAGGTTTCTTTTTGAAACGTTGATCCCTTGAGTTCTTTTTGGGCTGAACAGTAAATGTTGAGGACATTACAAACCTTAAAGGTGACAAGGAAAACGAACGCATGACTGATTGAGACGAAGTGAAAGGGGATATTTAAATCAACAAACGCTGTGAGTACCAGAGCAAATGCAAGTGATTGTTATACTGACCTGGTGTATGCTAGAACTCTCTTCAGGAGAACAAGAGCGGCCCTACCCCTATTAGAGCGTGGTGGGTGAGCCGAGTGGAGGTTTCCTTTTACTGAAGCAGACACAACGACGAAATTATCAGCTGGGCCACATTATCCATCGCCGCTCAGACTGAAGTGAAGTAAAGAAAGACGGGAGTCCTTTTTGTGCACTAAGCGTGGTGGGTGAGTCTTTTGTGCTGTGAAAACCTTTAAGTTTGACGTGGTGTTGTATATTGCTGTGGGTTGCTGTGGATTGCTGTGTGTCTTGTCTGACAGACCCCCGCTTTCACATACTTCGCCCAAGGAAGACTAAGAGGCTGTTGGCCCTAGCTAAATTTTATCCTGCATATGTTGTGAGCGTGTTTCAGAGTTTTATAAGATTTGCACGGCGCCCCGAGACGATCCTGTCCCGCCTAGACATTGAGTGGATGGTGTGAGCACCAACGAAGAGCTGGAGAAGCAGCAGCATTGTGAGTACGATTTGTGGCTATTATCATTCAATACTGTCAACTGTGCGAGTCTTATTGTTGCAGAGAGCGAGGTGAAACGATCTCATCGTCCCGTGGCCTCTACAAAGGGGCGCCCCTGTCCAGCGTTCGAACGCCTGACGGCAGCGAGGAAAGGGAAGCGCTCGGCCCGGTGAGACGTTGTGTATTCCCACCCCTCTGCCACCGCACAGCCGTCGAGAGGGTTCGCCCCCGACGCCACGTAGGGACAGCTTACTCCATCAGGCGTTTCGCTAGGCGGATACCTGTGGAGGGAAGGACAGAGAAAGTGTATAACCCGAGGAGAGATCGAAGGAGCCTGTACTTACGGTGTGCTGTGTCTAGCTGAGAGGTGAGCATCATCCAAAGTCAAATAACTGTGTTTCAGTGTCCAAGTCGATACCTGTGGAGAGAAGAGGAGAGAGAGTGATTACTCTGAAAAGCAACAGAACGAGCCCTGTACTTACGGTACGCTGAGCCAGCCAAGAGGTGAGAGCCATTGTGCAGCAAATGAACTGTGCTTTGTGTCCAAGTCGATACCTGTGGAGAGGAGAGGAGAGAGAGTGATTATTCTGAGGAGCAACAGAACGAGACCTGTACTTACGGTACGCTGAGTCCAGCCAAGAGGTGAGAGCCATTGTGAAGCAAACGAACTGTGCTTTGTGTCCAAGTCGATACCTGTGGAGAGAAGAGGAGAGAGAGTGATTATTCTGAGGAGCAACAGAACGAGACCTGTACTTACGGTATGCTGAGTCCAGCCAAGAGGTGAGAGCCATTGTGAAGCAAACTAACTGTGCTTTGTGTCCAAGTCGATACCTGTGGAGAGAAGAGGAGAGAGAGTGATTATTCTGAGGAGCAACAGAACGAGACCTGTACTTACGGTACGCTGAGTCCAGCCAAGAGGTGAGAGCCATTGTGAAGCAAACTAACTGTGCTTTGTGTCCAAGTCGATACCTGTGGAGAGAAGAGGAGAGAGAGTGATTATTCTGAGGAGCAACAGAATGAGACCTGTACTTACGGTACGCTGAGTCCAGCCAAGAGGTGGGAACCATTGTGAAGCAAACTAACCGTGCTTTGTGTCCAAGTCGATACCTGTGGAGAGAAGAGGAGAGAGAGTGATTATTCTGAGGAGCAACAGAACGAGACCTGTACTTACGGTACGCTGAGTCCAGCCAAGAGGTGAGAGCCATTGTGAAACCAACTAACTGTGCTTTGTGCCTAAGTGGATACCTGTAAAGAAGAAAGGAGAAACATTGAGTGACTCGACGAAACATTGTGAAAACGCAAGGAAGAGCCCACACCAGGGAGACCCAGGTACGCAACTTCAATAAAGACTTACAACACTCATCTAGTTTTGATTCTGCCTCCAGGAGGACAAAGGAGCGCGCCACGGGTAGTCTAGACCAGGTTGGAGCCTGAGTCCTACGTCCCCCCTCCCCTTTGGTCTTCAGTGTCCTGGACATTTCGTTGCCCCCTTGTTCCCTGCCCGTGGCCCACCTGGAGGGCAGAGAGAGAGACATTAGTTTTAATTTCCCTTCCCCGTTTCCCTACTACCTTTTAAATATTTAATAAAGATTGTTTTAATACTTACCTGTTTTTCGTGTTGTCTGGTCACTGGGTTGGCTTTGGGGACCTCCTCGAGGTGGAAGTTGAGAAGGGGCGTGGCTTAGCATAGTAGCGCCAGCCCCTTGGCTGTGACACATTAATATATTTCGTTTCATGAGAACCGAATCAGGTAAATGAACGAGAAAATTTTTTGAGCATTCATGCGTATTAAAATGACATTTGTGATCGTTCATAGAGAAAGAGAAACGTGAAAAAGCCAATGAAGTAAAAATGCAAATACGACGTGATGACGTCACTGTTATGCTAATGACGCAATGACGTAATCTAGGGACATATAGCAACTTTCCAAGCAAGCTTTAGCTACTTTCCATTAAAAATAGTTGGCAACACCGACTCTGACCTGCCCACAGACACTTCAGCTAGTAAGTTTGTTAACATCATGTCAAGAAGACACTGTGTTTTCAGCTGTAAAGGCAAGTTTGTGTTGTTTTCACTACCAAAAGATGAAGATATGGAGAATAAGTAGTTAAAATTACTTTTTCAATTTTGGATTTACTAAACGTTTGGCTGTGAAGAATCAGTGGTTGAAAATAGTTTTTTAAGGAGGGATTTACTAAATGTATGAAAGATGGCCATGAAAGATGGTTCAGTACCCACTTTATTTGGAACCACATGCATCTCCTAACCACAACCTGTAAGTATGATTATTAAATTATTTCCCCCGAGTGTTCTAAAATGTCTAGTTTACTGTAATGTCTTATCAGTAAGCCGCACTAGCAACGCATGTTGCAGTTAAACTGTGGCCTGGTTTGCTTACATACTTACTTAAATGAGTGTAAAAAAAATTGTGTCTGTTGTCACTTTTATCAATTGGACTAATGATGAATGATGTGTATTGATATTGGTGTTTAAACTCTTAATGTCTTGATAGAAAGTTGCGCTAGCAAGCAGTTAATGCATGTTGCACTAGTGTTTACATTTTTGCTATGGCCCAGTTAGCTTACATATTTGGTTAAATGAGTGTAAAAATGTAAGTGTCTGTTGTCGTTTTTATTGCTTGGAATAATAATGAATGATGTGTATTGATGTCGATATTGTCTTCTCAGTAAGTCATGCTTGTCACAGTGTCAAACTGTGTTCTGTGTATGTAATGATGTATTTGTGTTGTTCCCCGAGTAGCCACCAGATGTCTCTTGTCCTCACTGTCACATGTGCCATTGAACTGCATCTCCCATAATCCTGTCTGTCATCATTAATCATTGTACTCAGCTGTTCCCACTCACCTTGTTAGTGTTTGTGTATTTAAGCCCTGTCTGTTCCGTCATTGTTGTGGATTCCTTGTTGTAAGTCACATTGCCGTCTGTGTCTGTGTCTGTGTCTGTGTCTGTGTCTGTGTCTGTGTCTGTGTCTGTGTCTGTGTCTGTGTCTGTGTCTGTGTCTGTGTTTTTGATTACTGTTCTGGACTGTGTTTATGGATATTGACCTTTTGCTTGTACGGATTATGATTTTGGATCACCCCTATTAAACTGCTTTTGGATCTTACTATTTGTGTGTGCGAGTCGTGACAGAAGGAATCCACCATGAAAAGATCCAGCGGATTGGGGATCCGGATCAGTCCACCCGCTACTGCTAGGGAGAGAGTCGAGCGGATAAGCAACGTAAGGGCCCTACGCCAGCAGGGTCAACCGGTGGGTTGTCTGGCCCAAAGGTTTTGGACCTTGTCTCGGGGCCTGGACTATAATGATGCAGCACTGAAGGACCTGTTTAATTCCTGCCTGGATGACCCTTTACCTAGGTGGGAGATGAATGGACTGGAAATTTTGGATTTCTGGGGGTTCACCCGTTACTTAGAGCATCGTAGCCAGTGGGATAATCCAGCCACACCTGCAATGCCAGACAAGATGGCCGCCACCAAGCCAGCAGCGGTTCATAAGATGGCAGTCTACAGGGATGCACCTGTTTTGGAGACTGCCACCACTATACCTGCACCTTTTCGTCAGAGGGTCTCTATTGTAGAGGGGACTGTGTTCGACAGGGCGGTGATTATACCGGCACCTGTTCTCAAAATGGCCGCCCCTGACCCAGCAGCTGTTCCCAAGATGGCGGTCACGTTGCCTACTCCTACTTTTGAGACCGCCACGGTGATTCCGGCCCTTGCGTTTCAGAGGGCTGTTGCATCACAATCACCTGCTCTCAGGAGAGCCATCATCACACCTGCACCTGTGCTCAGAGAGGCACCAGAGGTATGTCCCGTAAACTCAGTGCTTCTTATGTTTGCCATGGCTCTGTGGTGCGGGTGGTCTGTCTTCTGCTCTTTTGTTCAGCACGACGTCCCTCGAGTCAAGTCATCTGAGCCGAGTGAGTCATCTGAGCCGAGTGAGTCATCTGAGCCGAGTGAGTCATCTGAGCCGAGTGAGTCATCTGAGCCGAGTGAGTCATCTGAGCCGAGTGCTGAACTCTCGGCCTGTCTCAAGAGGGCGGTCCCCAAGCTCCCTGCCCTCACTGCCTGGTCTGAGAAGGCCAGGTTGGAACTCTCGGTCCTATTTAACCTGGTCCAGAGGGCCTCTTTCTATTGTCTCCCTCTACCCAGGTTCCTGACACCACCAGCACCACCCTGGGTTCCTGCCCCGCCCTGGCCTCCTGCTCCGCCGGCCCCGCCCTGGCCTCCTGCTCTGCCGGCCCCGCCCTGGCATCCTGCTCTGCTGGCCCAGCCCTGGCCTCCTGCTCTGCCGGCCCCGTCCTGGCCTCCTGCTCTGCCGGCCCCGTCCTGGCCTCCTGCTCTGCCAGCCCCGCCCTGGCCTCCTGCTCTGCCAGCCCCGCCCTGGCCTCCTGCTCTGCCAGCCCCGCCCTGGGTTCTAGACCCTCCATCCCTCCCCCAGGTCCACCTCCGTTCCTCCACCCACCTGAACTTTGGTGTTTTGTCATTTGGAGTGTCTGGAAGCCACTCCTTTAGAGGGGGGTACTGTCACAGTGTCAAACTGTGTTCTGTGTATGTAATGATGTATTTGTGTTGTTCCCAGAGTAGCCACCAGATGTCTCTTGTCCTCACTGTCACATGTGCCATTGAACTGCATCTCCCATAATCCTGTCTGTCGTCATTAATCATTGTACTCAGCTGTTCCCACTCACCTGTCAACAAATTTTAGGATTCTGAAATAAGACTGTCTTCATGACGTATGCAGCCTACAAATATGTATGGAGGCTGCAGCCTTCCAATTTAGAAACGTCCTGTCCTGTAGAGTGAGGAGTAATGTGCGGATTCTGAGCCGGTCAGCCATGAAGATAAGAGACGCTATCGGTTGCCAGGGGCAACTTTACAGATGCGCGACTTCCAGAGCTCTTTAATTTTAGAGCATTTATTATTTCGTCAGGACAGAGACGGATCTACAAATATGATAAAGAAAAGCAATAATGCAATGCAAAAAGATAAGGCGAAAGAAGTCCCTTACCTTACAGGAACAAGCGCAAAACAGTGGTATTTGGAGAAGCTCTCAGGCATCCAAAATATTGACCCATACGAGCTCCCTGCAGCAGAATGGCACAGAGACCTGGACCATTTATCTCCATGCACATATATGGACATTGTAAATTATCTTGTTTTTGGTGTAAATTCCTACATAATGCAGGAGTTTAAAAGCCACAAGTCTTTGGAAAGTTTTGAGGCTTTCTGCTCTAGCAGGGTGCAGTACTTGGTAGTGATAGACCGATATATCGGCCGGCTTTATACCGGAGCGATTTTTTTGCAAGTTTTATGCGTATCAGCATAAGCAGATACGCGGCTACTGTGTTTGCCCATTTTTTCCAGCATTATTTACAGACAGAGTGCTGGAAGCCGCAAGCGATTGCAGGTCATGTGACTAAAAACAACCAACCTTTTAATGACAACATCGAAAGCTTGGCCTAACAGCTGATCATAGCTGGACAAAGCGGGTTTTTATTTATTTATTTTTATTTATTTAGTGTTTATTTATCAGGGACAATGTACAAAAAACATTAATCTTTCGAACAGATGTTTTGTACCAGAGTTAGCAAAAGCTATTTTCCGTCTGCAGTCCCCAGGCAGGTATACACAATATTAAAACATTACATTATAAAAACCAACACATCCTAAGATATGTACAACTTAATCAAAACATCCACATCAAAATTACATTTAAAAACCTTAATTGAGCTGATGCTGACACAGCTGGTTTTTTCGAGGATGTATTTCTTTAAGTTTCTAGTAAAATTATTAAAATCTAGAGACAGCTTTAGACTACCTGGAAGTAAATTCCATTGTTTAATAGTTTTAAAAGAAAAGGCTGTCTGTGCAAAGGTACTAGATCTATTCGGGATGGCACAATTTCTCTGAGCAGTAGATCGAGATGTTCGGCTCGTTTGTTCCGAATAAAGTTTTATACATTTTTGCATTGATGGTGGAGCAATATTATTAACAATTTTAAAAAGGGTTCTTAAGTTTGTATAATGAATTAAAGAATCGAAACTTAATATTTTATATTTAGCGAGAATATTGCAATGATGATAGCACGGGGCTTTAACGCCTGATTATAAACTGATCTGAGTGGTTTAAGAGTGGTCTCGTTGGCCTGAGACCAGCAGGACAAACAGTAGGTGATGTGTGGAGAGATCATGGCATTAAAATACATAAAAGATGCTTCAGTTGTCAAACTATTTCTAATATATATTTAAAAATTGAAATATTATATTTAATAGCACTGCACATTATTTTAATATGTTTTTTAAAACTTAATGTTTGATACAAATGGACACCTAGATATTTTATCTCTGCCACGATGTTAATTTTTTTGTCCATTAAAATAGATGTTCGGTATATCTTTAACCTTTTTAGATTTAGCAAAATACATTCCAACAGTTTTTTCAACATTTAATGTTAAACAAGATGAATTAAGCCAATCACTTATTTTGTCCATAGCTGAGGACAATTTAGTGGCCACTTGCTCCATATCCCTCCCATGTACATAGATGACAGCATCATCTGCGTACATGATGATATCTACACCTTTGCACACAGCCGGAAGATTATTAATGTAAAGACTGAACAACAAGGGTCCTAGAATTGATCCTTGCGGGACCCCAGTTGTGCTGGACTTCAGAGAGGACAGTGCGTTTTTTACCCTCACACATTGCATCCGACTTGAAAGATATGATTGTATCCAGTGCAATGTCTCCATGGACAAATTATACTCAGAAAGTTTAGACAAGAGGACACGATGGTTTACCGTTTCAAAGGCTTTTCGCAGATCCAGAAACACTTTATACCAGGGACGTGCACAGGATTTTTTAGGGGCAGTTGCTCTGACCTAAATAAAGGGCACCCCCCCTAATTCTTTTTTTTTAACTCGCGGCCTATATGAAGGACTGAGAATAACAGGGTCTTTATTAAAATCAGCAAACATTGCCTAATGCCTACCAAAAAAATTGTAGCCTAGGCTGCTTGTCTGCAAGCTATGATAGCTAGCTGCTATCTGTCTGATTATTTAGGCTTAAAGGAGGCAAACTCAGCCTGGATTTATGAAGATTTTAACAGAGGTGGAAAGAGTAGCCAAAAACTTTACTCAAGTAAAAGTACAGGTAACTAAATAAATAATTACTCAAGTAGAAGTAAAAAGTATGCAATGAAAATAATACTCAAGTAGCGAGTTACTAGTTACTCATGAAAAAAGAAATCTAGATATACACACGCGCACACACGCGCACACACACACGCGCACACACACACACACACACACACACACACAATACAGTGCCCTCCATAAGTATCAGAACTGTAAAGACAAGATTTTTCTGTTTGCTGTGGAGACCAGAAATTGGTAAGATAAATATCAGTATGTCAGAAGTTTAGAATGTCACATTTTATTAACCTTTGTTTATGTTTCAACACATACATGCTTTAACAACAAAGAACAACAGCATTAAATGCTGACTTATGTTGTACACAAATGCACATAAGTGAATCAAACTGATCCTACACATTTTATGCTTTTCATGTGTAAACAATCAGGACACAGCTCAGTGACCATTAAAAAAAAATAATGTGACAGATTCTGTAGTTTTGTCACATGTTCATCTTTTAATGTTTAGACATTTCTTGACTCCACAACAAACAGAAGAATACTTATAAGGGCACTTCTACAGTATGTGTAAAACTGCAACATACACAAACAGTACAGAAAAAAGAATACAAACACAGAATAGACAAGCATTTCAAATTAACAAATTAACTCTATTCTCAATGTTGATGTAGCTTATAGCTGAAATATCAGACAAGTAAACTGACAACAGTTTTGCATATGTATAAAGTTACAAATCTCCTGAGATGGTCTGAGGACATTGACAGTTTACACTTACATAAAAATGATTTTAGACAAAACTCATGTTTTCTTACGTTGTCATGTCACGTGTGTTTTGTGAGAATCACTTACATCATATACAGTACAGTATACAGCAAATCAGACGTCAATCATCGATGGATTTTCTTCAATCTGTGCTGCAATGCTTCTGGAGGTTGCACGCGTTTAACTGTGTCTGACGACGAACAGGTTGCGTGTATGTAATGGCGGGTACATGTGTGAAGTTTTGCTTTTAGTTAAAAGATTGGTAAATTAATTTCCACGTCACCCAACACTGGTTATATTCTGCGTGTTTCTACATAGGTTACGGGTAAAACAGCTTCGGACGATTCCGTTTTTGCAGCGATCTGAACAATTCATTCAAACTGATTCGCGAACCAATTTCAAACGTTTGGCCCATTCGCTTTGTAAAGAATCGACTCAAAAGACTCATTTATTTTCAACACTTTGTAAGGAATCGACTCAAACGAGTCATTAATTCGCGAATGCGCCAGAAACACAAGATAGCAATTTAAAAATAAAATACAAATTTTGTAATTAATTAAAATACAGTAATGAAGGAACGCTGCATAGTGTAAACGAAGTAAAGAACAATTTATTTTTTTCCACCTCGGAAGGGCAACTTGAGTCGAGAAGGGCATATGGGCAGTTGCCCGGGCAACCTGAGCAACCCCCCTGTGCACGTCCCTGCTTTATACTAATAGGCCTGTAGTTACTTATTTCATTTTTGCTTCCAGATTTATGAATTGGAGTTATTACTGCTGTTTTAAAGACACTGGGGAAGATACTCTCATCAATAGATTTATTCACAATATATGTAATAGCTGGTGTTAAAATCTCCCTGTGATTCTTAAAAAGTGAGCTATCAAGCCCCCAGAAAAAAAGATTGTATAATTTTATCAGTTTTGGAGTAATCAATTTGTTTAAAACACAGTACATCATGATCATAAACAGAGGGCTGAGATGATTGGCAAGGATGAGGTAATTCAGAGCGATGTTGGATTATTTCATCAACTGAATCAATAAAATAATTATTAAAATAGTTTGAGACAATTAGAGCCTCCCCATGACTTACATCATCTATTTTCAATTATATTATTCCACTATTAGTTTGCATCTTTCCAGTTAATTTGTCTATAGTCTGCCATAGTTGTTTAGAATTGCCCTTTGATTGTTTAATCATATTCAGAAAAAAACATTGCTTTTGCTTGTCTTAGCTGTTGAGTAACTCTATAAGTCCCGTTTTATGGGACTTTATTAATGCTGAATCTCTAGTTCTCATCAATTTCCATAGATTATCATTTAACCAAGGTAAAGGAATTTTGCCTTTAGGCTTTATCTTTTTTTCTTAAGAATATTTAAAAACAAGCTGTTGAAACACTTTTATCAACTCACAAGAAGCTGTATTACTGTCTTTATCATTTACCATTTCAAACCATTTTACCTTTCTTATTTCATTATCAAACATCTCAACATCTTTTTTGGGAATATAGAGAACAGACTCATTAATATCAACTTATTTAAATTTCGGTAAAGCGCTTTGATAGTTTCCTAGCAACCAATGTTAAATTATGATCGGAATGACCTGTTATTAGATTATACATTTTGCTGATGCAATCTCCTTTGTTTTTGAAAACTAAATCAATAAGCGTTTGAGACGTCTTAGTAATCCGAGTTGGTTTTTCAATCATTTGTGTAAGATTAAATTTTTGAGTAATCTCCTTAAATTTTTTCCTGCCATTTTTATCTGTCCAATTTATATTAAAATCCCCCATGAAAAGTATTTCTTTCACATTGCATTTTTTAAGAATATCAGTTAGGTGATCAAAAAATACATTATTTGATGTCGGTGGCCTATATAAATCAAGAACAGCAAATGACATTTCCGGGGACAACCTAATCTTTATCCCCACACATTCCAAAACATCTCCCACTGATTCCATGTGTTCACACTGAAAACTATCCTTGACATATATCATTACTCCACCCCCTTTGCCATGACCACGGTCACGCCTAAAGATGTTATAACCTGGAATATTAACAACACTATTTGGAGTGGTGGGTTTTAGCCAAGTCTCAGAAAGACACAAAAAGTCAAGGTTGGAATGTGTTAGCAACTGTTCAAGTTGTTCGGATTTCGGTACAGTGCTTCTTATATTTAGGTGTCCCCCAAATACACCTTTAGGTTTAACCTTTGGGTCCCAGAGAACTTTGGCATGGTTAACAGTCTGAAATAGTCTGTATTTCTGTTGTTTTGTGACAGCGTTTAAGGGACACGATATGGGTAAATGAGAGTGCACCGAATCACGTGCCGCTCCGACTTTCTCCATCGCGCCAGTTCGTGTATTTACCCCATTTTCCAGACGAAATGTGTCTGTGCACGGTGTCTGTGCCAAAACACCCGAGAAGTTCTTTTTGCACAGTGTTTCGGTACCATCTGAGGGAGTCACATCTAGCTTTATCGCAGAAAAAATCTGCAAAATTCCAGATCTATCCTCTGCCGTGCACAGTGTTGATTGCAAACAGTTTTCTCCGTTTATTTGTGTGTGCCTGTGGGAACTTACTGCGATCGTAATTGCAGATCCACACATGGGTAGAACACAATTTTCTCTTGTTAATTCTTCACCGTTGCCAGGTCCAGGGTTTAGATGTATATCCCCGCACAGTAAAAGTAAGGTGCACAGCAGTGTTAAAATAGTTGATCCTTGACGTCGCTTATCAAACGGGAGCTAATCGATAGAGGCACAACTGCATGTCCGTATTTTAAAACCGATGTGTAGATGGTATATTTACTCCATGTGTTAAAAGGTGGAAATACGTGGCACATTGCGTTGTAGTCCTGGCGGCAGCAAAGAGCTCGCCAGTCACTCCAAGTAGACAACAACACCGCAGCAAGCACACACAAGGCAATAACCACATACTGATTAGAATTTAAGCGGTTTCTTTTTCTCAAATAACGTAACTGTGGTTCAGCATCAGCAACAGATCCAATATTATTCAATGGCAACTCCTCAGAACGTATTAGGGAATGTGATTTTGCAGGACCTGCCAACCTGCAGCCTCCACCTGACGCCATTTTTTTCCGATTATTCCCAGATTTTATTTATCATCTCTATATATATTTGTAGAAGCAAAGTGCTAGAAATCAATATCCTTTGCTGATAGATCATTGTGGAGAGCAGTTCATGGTTCCATAGCACCCTCACCCGCCTAAGGGCACCGAAAGTCAAAGGCGTACACCAGCCAGTTACGGATATTGAGCGTGGACGCGACTTCGTGTACGCTGTGCGCCGGCCCCCCAAAATTTTTGCCCACCCGACGGGCGATGCGGCACGTGACCCCGCCCCACCCCGAGTCGGTGAGTGGTCGGTTTGCCCCCCTGCCCCCCCCACGAGCCGAGCAAAGGGGGTCGAAGTTATTGGCTTTTTGGTGTGATACAACACTTCGACACAGGGGGGCGACTGCACCCCCCTCTATTTGTCCAATTGCCAATTATGCTCGTCATAGGTCCCGCCACACCCACTGACCCCCCCCCCATGACACGGACCCACTATTTGTCCATTTGCCCGTTATTTGTGCGGGATGACCTGACCCCACCTGACCACCCCCCCGACCCCCCCATGACACGAACCCACTATTTGTACATTTGCCCATTATTTTTGCCGGATGACCCCCTGACCCCACCTGACCACCCCCCGACCCCCCCCATGACATGAACCCACTATTTGTCCATTTGCCCATTATTCGCCCGATCTTCACCAAATTCGCACCACGCGTAGAGCGTGCCGAGACTAAGACGTTAAGGCGTACCCCGGTTGTATATTCCTGACCGATCATTTTGACCTTGCCCGATCTTCACCAAACTCGCACCACGCGTCAAGCGTGCCGAGACTAAGACAGGGGTGCAGGTCCCACCCTCCTAGCTCGTGCCTGTGCCGAGATAGAGGCCTGACACGTACATACAAATAGTCTGCCAATGGACGAATAATGGGTTCGTGTCAGTTTTTTTCTTTAGAGCCTTAGTGATTTCGACCAGGTTAGCGCGATGCGGACGAAGCGCGGAGAGCGTCGAGGTCACTTGCGCGCACGTACGACATCTACACGAACCCACTATTTTTTTTTGAATGGAATCGATGACACGTGTCAGTGGCGTAGCTCCGCCCACCCTCCTAGCACGTTCCTGTGCCGAGATAGAGGCCTGACACGTGCATGTAAATAGATTGCCAATGGACGAATAATGGTTTTGTGTCAGTTTTTTCCTTTAGAGGCTCGGGGATTTCGACCGCGCTACCGCGACACGGACGAAGCGCGGATAGCGTTAAGGTCACTTGCGCGTACGTACGACATGTATTTGACCGCACGTTGTCGTACGCGCGCGCAAGTGACTTTGACGCTATCCGTGCTTCGTCCGTGTCGCAGTCATGCGGTCGAAATCGTTGAGGCTCTAAAGGAAAAAACTGACAAAAACCCATTATGCGTTCATTGGCAATCTATTTGCAGGCAAGTGTCAGGCCTCTATCTCGGCGCAGGAATGAGCTAGGAACGTGGTACACACATTCCTGTCTTAGTCTCGGCACCCTCTACGCGCGGTGCGAGTTTGAAGTAAATC
Organism: Paramisgurnus dabryanus; assembly: GCF_030506205.2. Lineage (NCBI taxonomy): Eukaryota > Metazoa > Chordata > Actinopteri > Cypriniformes > Cobitidae > Paramisgurnus > Paramisgurnus dabryanus. Next base: position 29,117,047 of record NC_133346.1, read on the forward strand.
CGGGAATTTTTTTATCTCAGGCACTGAAATTCGGCCTTGTTTTCCCAATTTGAATGCCCGTAGCTTAGCCCTCAAGAGGGCCACGCCCTTGACATTGGCACTGTTGGAAAGTACTGTTCCGGGGCTTTCCAACGAACCCAAGCTCAAGTGTCTCCGACGTTGCTCGGCTGAGAAAAAGAGCACTAAACCTTAGCCTTTTCACATGTTTTTAAAAAAAAAAAACATTAAGTACAAGCTGTTTTTTTTACATATTCAAATGACCGTAGCTCCGCCCCTGATTAGGCTACACCCTCGAGTCTGGGCTCGTTGGAAAGGGCTAGTGCCTCATGTTTGCTATTAGTTTTTGGCACAGGGGGCACTTAACCTTCACCATGTTCTGAAATGACACAAAAGAGGACGTTAATAACAACGATGCGGGCTGTGGAACAAGAGCAAAGTCGCGTTGTTTGAATGCAATAGATAAGCCTTTTAATGCAAAGCTAAGCGTATGCATAATGCGACCGGCACCGAGATATGACAGTGTCTATATGAGAAAAGCATAGGTCAGAGGCCAGAGTCACGTTGCAAGGCCTATTTGTTGCAGTTAAACCATTTAAACAGAAGCCACAAGCCGTAAACTTTAATGTTATGTGACATTAGTATGCATAAGCGTATGCATAATGCAACCGGCACTGGGATATTGCATTATCTGAACGAAAATAGCAAAGGTCAGAGGTTAATTGACACCATTTTAATGCCCTGATATTAAAAAGTACATCACAGACGCTGAACCGTGACATCACCGTTTACGTCACATCAATATAGATTAATATATTTAATAAATCACGACCTTTGCATTACAGGTGCTCGTGTTTACAACTTTGTACATATGCAATTAACAAATTAATTAACACATTCATTTTGTTCACGAAAGTTTCAAGCAATTAAACTTACCTCGTCAACTTTGCAATCAGTATGCATGCGATGTTTTAATTAGCCATGGCGTATAGGTAGATTACGTCACTGGGGGTTCCCGTTGAGAGTACAGTATCCAATGGGATTCGTTTGCGTTTCATAAGCATTGTTTTATTTGTACTTGATTTTTTAAAACTATTAAAGGTAATTGACATCATTCGAGGACAATGTTACGTTTAATCAAGACGTCTTTATGTTGAAATTAATTAATTTTCGATCGCCGTTTACTTCCGGGTTTTTGTTTACTTCTTTATGCCACTTACACTGATCGTTTAAGTTCGTCATGGGCTTATTTCATGTCGTATATGCTAACGTAACGCTGTAATTGCCCTTTCGATGAAGAATAATGCTTTGTTTTTTGTTATTTTGCTCTCGCCGGTTACTTCCGGTTTTGGGTTTACGTTTTTGTCAAAGTTGAAATGATTGTTTAATTTCGTTTTAATTAATTTTATCTCATTTCTTTTTACGTTGGGATGTTAATTGCATTTCGATCGTTATTAATGTTAAGTTTTTAGTTTATTAATTATTAGCTCCGTTCACTTCCTGTTTTCTGTATTGGCTCTGTTTTCACTTTATTCTATCGAATTTTTTCACCTTGTCAATTTTCTTTTGGCCAAAAGCTTATTACCTTTCACTCTAGATCAAGTTTTAAGTTTTATTTATTTGTTTTCAAGTGTTTTAAATTAATATTTGTCATTAATCGTTTAATTATAAGTTTTTCTTTGTTTATTCACTTGGATTTGTTGCTACTGATTGTATTTATGAATAATAAATTTATTTATAAAATTAAAGCTATTTTAGTTTGGTGTTTTTTCATATACCTGGAATTTATTCATGTCAAAACCAGAAATGAAGACAAGTCAGGCATTTTTTAATTTAAAACATTTATTTGAACAAAAGAACACACGAAAACACTCATAGAACACACAAACACATAATAATAGAACAAAAACACTTGAACACATGATAAAAGCAAAAAAAAAAAAAAGTCCCTTTTGAACACGGGCTACTTCCTCTTTTTATCCTCAATAGCCCGCCGGACCTTTGCTCGCGCCCGACTGGGCGGGCGAGGCCCGAGAGCCTATACTGTTTATTGATCCTCCTCGGACTGGTGATGGCTTTGAGAGGTGACAGGATCACCACGACTTTCCTCCTGGTGATCATGGCACATCGCTTGGACCGATCCGGCGTGGCTGCGGCGGGCAGGGGGACGTCCTGGTCGGGGACGGCGGGCAGGGTGACGTCCTGGTCGGGGACGGCGGGCAGGGTGACATCATGGTCGGGGACAGCTGGCGGGGGGACGTCCGGCTCGGAGTCCCGGGCGGTCAGCTCCGGAGAGCCCGCTTCCGGAGAGCCCCGGGTCGACGGAGGCACGACCGAGGAAGAGGAGGACGATGGCGATCGGTCCGGGCTTTCCAGGTGGGTGGGGTAGGTTTCCAAGCTCTGAAAGAGAAGACAGAAAAACAGATTAGCATCGACACGAGCCCAAACGCGCTGTCGACTCGAACTAGATCTACAGCGGACAACTCACCGATGGAAAGTCGAGGGTGGACACCCCAGACTCCTGGAAAGGGACCTTCTCCTCTTCCTCGGAGCTGCTGCTCGACGTCTCCCGCTCCGGCTGCGCTGAGTCTTGGCCTTTCGTTTGGTCCCTGCCTCTGACCTGGCCGCCTTCTCCGGCGACCCCTCCTCGCTGAACAGCGCCTGCTCGAACAACCGGCGGTGCTCCACGGCCTGCCTAGAATTAAGGTTCATGGCATAGTACTTGTCGGCCGTGGAGGTGTCGTGGCACATGAACTGCGCCACCTTCCGCCGGTCGTCCGCGCTGTGGCTGTTCTTGGCCTGAGAAAGAGAGAAGAAAAGTGCATGTCAGTACGAAGCAAACGTCTAGAAATCTACGTAGGACGGACGGGTCGGACGCTTACGTGGGTCGCGATGGAGGTCCGGAGGTCCGTAAAGTTGGGCTTCCCGGGAAGCCCCATCGACACCCAGGCCCCCTGAAAATAACTGTTCAGGTTTTTGCAGGGGTTGGGTGTCGATGTAAAAAAAAAATATGTTGCCGTCTTGCCCCCGACCAGGCGGTTCCTGAGTGCCAGGAACCTTTGCAGCCACCCGTACTCCTCCTCCGTCACCGACAGCTGGGCCGGGCCGAAGGCCTGATTGGTCTTGTGGAACTTGACCTGCGGAAACACGGAGAAAAGTGTGAGAAAAGAGCAAGAACGCTCGTGAAAATATGCTCGCGCCGGGGAAACGCTCACGTTAATCAAGTACGCCCCGGTGCTGGACGACTTGACGGCCTTCTCCACCTCCGCGATCGTTAGATTTTGAAAGACCCCACATGTGTGCCTCTAGATGGAGGCGAAGAAGGCCGTCAAGTGCCCGTAGAAGCTGTACTGTGTCTTCTGGCAGAGGTCATTCTCCAGCATGTCTGCGGATACAAAAGACAAACAAAAGGGTGAGTGAAATCAAACGGTCTGAAAGCAAGAAAGAGGTTTGCCGACGTCGACCTACCGAGGATCCCCGGGATAGCCTTTTTGGCCTCCGCGTTGCAGCGACGAAGCACCTGCTTGGAGATGAGTTGGCCCTCTTTGACCTCCTTCACCTCCATCTGGTGCATCGTCACTGGCCGCTTCATCGACCGGAGCAGCATCCTGACCTCCCGTCGGACCCTCGTCATGGCGTTCTTAGACAGCCGGCAGGTCTTCTGAGGGGTCTCGGCCAGGAAGTCCAAGAACTGGGCCACGTTCTTCAGGTAGTGGTTTACCGTCGTGGCCGTGATCTTGGACCTCCCCAGGTTGCCGACCCACCTGCGAACACACACAAAGAACTGGTTAATGGCGACACGCTCACGTCGTACCGACGGCAGAGAGAGTGAGCGCGACGTATCTCCGGATCCTTTCGGGGTCGTCTAAGATCGCCAGAGTCTGGAGCCTTCCCTGGCCCTCCGCCATGTGGGCCACGAAGGATCGGATTCGGAACACCTTCCCGTTCACGTTCTCCTTCAACTTGCGTCCCTCCTGGTGCCGTCTGTAGGACTCCAGGAGCTCGTCTGGAGAGAGACAGAAAAAAAGAGACAAAGGTTAGCGTGACAGACGATCGACAGGAAGACGCCGGCTAAAGGCGAGACCTCTGAACTCACTCAGAACCGCCACGTGGTCCGGAAAGTGAGCGGGGCTTCTCTCTCCCAGGTGTTCCGCCTCCGTGGCCCGCAAGGTCGACGGCCTGGACTCGGGCGAGCGTGGCGGCGAGGTGACGGCCGGAGTCGCGCCGTCTTCCTCCGCCGGATCCTCCAGTGCCTTCAGAAGTTTAGTGGTGACGTCCTTCACCTGCTGGGTCTGATGGGCACTGGGCCGGCGGATGAGGCGCTTGCACCTCCGGGTCACCTCCTGCAAGGCAGAAGACAAGGCGTCAACCTGTTTGTTTAGGTCGCTGACCAGACCCTTCAGCCTCGTCTTCTGCCTCTTGCACCTCTCCGTGCAGTCGTGCTCGTCCTCGTCCTCCTCCCTTTCTTCCTCTCTCTTGGGGGCGGCCGCCCCTTCGTCCTCGAGATCAAAGGCAGACACCATAGGCACCACCGGGTTGCTGGCTCGCAGGACGGCCAGGTCCCGAATGACCTTTGCCTTCTTGCAGTCGGCAAAGGCCACGCGGCGAGCCTTGGCCGTCAGCTCGCTGTGCCCCCGGAGATGCCTATCCAGTCTGGAGGTTTCCTTGTTGCAGCCGGCGACAGGGCAACGTCCCTTACGGACGTTGACCCTGCCCGACTCTAAGGCCAGGAGTAGCCTCCGCTCGTCTACGTTCCTCACCTTGTGAGAGACCTTGAGATGCTGTGAAAGCTGGTTGTAAGACCTATTACATAAAGGGCACTGGCAAGACATTGTTGTTATTCTTAGCTGAAAGTTGAAACAGAAAGAATGGGGAGGGCTAGAGAGCAGGGGTTATATACCTGTGACAGATGGGGCGGAGCTCCGGCTGTCCGATTTAGACCAGAAAGCCAAGCCACTTCACTTTCTGGTCTATTTTTGTTCACTTTAGACCGGAAAGTCAAGCGCTTCACTTTCGGGTCTATTTCTAAAGTTTTAGACCAGAAAGCCAAGCCGCTTCGCTTTCGGGTCTATTTTGGCCTTTTTAGACAGGAAAGTCAAACGGCTTCCGTTCTCGGACCGGGAAGGTCGCGCGTACCGGAGCCTCGGCTCATCGGAACACGCTCGCCGCGCCCGTGAAGGCGATCCTACCCGCGAGCCGACCGGACCTTCCCTGGCCGTTATTGGCCAAGGAAGGTCGGAGGGCCTCGAGCTCGTCGGAAAGGTCTGGAATAGACCTTTCCGACGAACCCACGCACGACTCTCTCCGACCTTCCCGGGTCGAGAAAACGAGCTCCGAATACAAGCCTTTTCATTAATTTTCAAAAAAGGAATGACAATATCTCGACGTAGGAATGTCGTAGAGCCACCCTCGTGTCTCTAGGACCTTCCCTGCCGGAGATATAAAAAACGAGCTTTTAAATTCGAAAGCCCCTAGCTCCGCCCTAAAGAGTGCCACCCCCTACGTCCATCCTGGGCCGAGAAACAGAGCCCTAAACTTGAGCTTTTTCACACTTTTCTGATTTTTAAATGCCTCTAGCTCCGCCCTTGAATTGGCCACAACCTCGTGTCCGGGCCTCTCCAACGAACCCTCATTCGAGTCCCTAAGACCTTCCTGGGCTGAGCAATGAAGCCCCAAATTGAGCTTTTTTTCACCTTTTCACACAAAAAACAGTCCAAACTCAAAAATCCTTCTCACAGAAATTTTACCATGTGAATCAGCGTCGTCTGAAACGCCTAGAAAACTTGTTCCCTGGTGACAAATTTTCGCATCCCATACAAAAAACATGAAAAAATGAGGATTTTCGCAGCCTCACCGAAGGGCCCCGGAAGGGCCTAGGTGCCCCAAATTCTGGGCCCTGGCTCACAGAGTGCCCCTCTACGACATATCCAAAGACGGGTGTCGTGGCGCGAAAGAAAAAATTTGGCCGCCGTCCAAAAACATCAAATTCCCCCATTATAATTCCCATAGGCCTCAGGCCTTGCTTTTGCGTTGCTTTTTTTAAATCTATTTTTTCAGGAACGCGCCGATTTTTGACCCGATCCGTCTCCGGCACGAACCCACGGCCGGTAGCGGGAAACTGTCAGGTCTCCCGCTAAGCTGGGAAAAGTCGAAAGGTCGCAGAAATCGGTGCGCGGGCTGCCGGAGAGCTCTAGCGCGACATATCCGGAACCCGCGCGCCGACGGCCCGATCGGAAGCCGACACGAACCCGCGTGCCGAAACGCGGGAAACTGTCGGGTCTCCTGCGAGGACGGGAAAAGTCGTAAGCTCGCCAAATTCGGCACGCGGTCTGCCGGACGGCTCTGGCCCGACATATCCGAAACCCGCGCGCCAACGCCGCACAGGACCGTCGCGAAATCCCAGTTTTAGGGTTCGGCTCGCGATAGGCTCTCCGCCGCGTGCTTCGGAGTCCCCAGCCGGGCCCCCTGTGGGATGTTACGATGGGCGTATCAGGGCCGCGCGACGTTCGGGGACCGCACGGGGGTCGCGACACTTTTCCATTAAACCAATGTTATTTTCCGTAATGGTTTTGCAGACGTGCTCCTCGTGACCCCGCGCTGTGTCATATGACCTCTGGGGGGCCCCGATCAACATATCCAAATCTGGAGAACGTAGCTCCAAAATAAGACAAGGTTGTCCAAATGTTCTCAAAATCACTCATCATGATCCTCTTGATGGCCTAGACCACCACACCATGTTGTTTGCCATTCGAGCTCCGTTTCGCAAATTTTTTTTCTGAAGGTCCCAGGGATCTGCGCTTCGGGGGCCCATACGGCGGGGCCCCCAAGCACGCGGGTGCCGAATTTCGACCCGATCGGACACCGTCCGCGAACCCGCAGTTTTAGCGGGAAACTGTCAGTGCTCCCGCGAGGCCGGGAAAAGGACTAGGTGCCCGAAATTCGGCGTGCGGTCCAGCAGAGGGCCCGCGCACGACGTCTCCGAAGCACGCGCGCATTCGGCGTACGCCCTGCCCACAGCGCCCTCGCTGTGCCTCCCGGTGCGATCGGGCTAGGGTTGGCAAGTAGGGTCAAGTAAGGTTCTCGGGGGGCAGGCCGCCGGATTCCTCAGCTGGGCCGTCGGCAATGGGATACCACGTGCGTTTCGAAGCCGCGCGCCCTTACGGGGCCGCGTGACGGCACTGACACGTCTCCATTAAAGCAATGTTATTTTTCGTACCTGGTTTGTGTCACTACGTCCCCAGGACCCCGAGACGGGCCGGACCTTGAAACGGACGACTGGCAAGCTTACAGCCGATGGAGGAAGAGGGGGTAGGGGTGGTTTGGTAGAGCTAGGGTCCAAATTGAGCAAAAACGGACAGGAACGACATTTTCGCGTCGAACTCTGCGCTACAGGGCGTGTGAGGGGACGTAAGCCGGGTCTGTGACATCCGTTTGGGGTTTGGACCGTTTCCCAAAAAAGTAGTCTGCAAATGTACAAATAGTGGGTCTGTGTCATGGGGGGGCTTCGGGGGTGCGGTCCGGTGGGGTCAGTTGGTCAACCCGGGCAAATGGACAAATAGTGGGTCCGTGTCATGGGGGGGGGGGTCGGGGGGGTGGTCAGGAGGGGTCAGGGGGTCATCCCGCACAAATAACAGGCAAATGGACAAATAACGGGTCCGTGGATGAGGGGGGCGTGTCTGGGGGCGTGCCGGAGCGTCGAAAGGGGTGGTACATGACATCCGCACAAATAGTGGGCAAATGGACAAATAGTGGTCCCGTGGACGGGGGGGGTCTCGGGGGGGTCGTGGGGGGCACCCCCGTGACTCAAGGGCGCCCCTGGAGGTGTCCGTACGGCCACGTCCCCCTCTGACCCCCATTACTGCCGGAAAAACGGGATCGTCCATTTGCCTGTTATCTACATGGGCTGGGGCGTCCAATAGAGGCGTACGGTCCCTCGCCCATACTATGTGTACGTTGGCAAATTATTTGAATGGACTTTTGTCCACGAACCCGCTAATAGTTCTTACCTGTTTTTATTATTTGTTAAATATAGTTTTTTTTAAGTTCAATAAATGTTACTTTTTTAAATTGAGACTTGTAACATTTGGCATCATCTTGTCATTTTTACAATGTAAATTGAGTGAGCAAAAGCGGTATTAGCTGCAAATATCGGCCCCCAAAAAAACAACAAAAATTCGGCAGCCTGTATCGGTCATCGGCTAAGGCTGATGAAACAAAAATCGGTATTGGCATCGGCACAGAAAAAAAATCCATATTGGTCGATCCCTAGTACTGGGCCATCTACAAGCCTCCAGGTTGTAAAAACAGCATTGTACTGGCAAAGGTAAGTTTCTTCACATGCGTTTAGTGTGTTGAAATTACATTGCATTAAGACAGACACTTCTTGACCAAAACGACAACACTAGATTGTAATGAGATGTTCAATGTACACAAACATTTCTAACATGTTTTGATGTAGGCTAAAGTTGTGTATGTTTAGGTATTTAGTTGTAATTTGATTTTAGCCCAATGACACATACTGTACCCGGTTTTGGTGTTGGGGGCTGCAAAACGGACAAACCAGTTCTGGGTTGGCTAGGGTAGTTATATGTGTGATTGCAAGATGTAAACCCTTATTTTCCAATATATTGAAATATATGCATAAACCATACATGTATGATACAAAATATATTGCAATCAAGAACAAATAGGGCACTATATTTTTACATTTATTAGTTTGTCTTTATATGCTTTGATATATTGCAATATATGCATAAACCATACATGTATATATGATACAAAACAGAGGTGGGGGACTCGAGTCACATGACTTGACTCAAGGCTGACTCGAGTCACAATTTTCAGGACTTGCTTGATTCAAGTATGAAAATGACTTGACTTGACCGGGAAGACTCGACAATTACTTGAACTTCTAAATAATAAACAAACAGCTATAAAATTTATTAGAATAAAACATATTATTATGACGTCAGCACCACTTATCAGCGTCTGTGCCTTTAGCGCTGCACAATTCAAACCGCGCCAAACATGGCAGACTGTAACGTTAGTCGAGCTCCACAAATAGTCTCGTTTGGCTATAAAGACTTTGAAGTGGACCCTGCCAATAAAAAAGATTTGCCAGATGCAAAATATGCAATGTAAGAATATCCGACAGGACAACCACAACGTAAAAAACCATAAGGTAAGAAAGTCATCTTTTTATAGTCGTTTCACTCCATAACAATTACTAATGCAATAAATTAACGTTAATCTTTCCTGTTTGTCATAATTTTGCCTTGGTTGCATATTATGCTTTTTCTTATTAGCAATGTGACCATTATCATTACTGATGCGTCTTGGGACTGCGTGTGGAAAATGCGCTTGCAGTTGGAGTGTGCCTCGGAACCTTTCCTGGTCTGGACGGATCATAAGAATCTCGTGTACATCCGTTCAGCCAGGGGACTGACCTCGCGACAGGCTCGTTGGGCACTCCTCTTTGACTGTTTAACTTTTCCCTCTCGTACTGGCCCGGTTCTAAAAATACGAAGCCCGACGCCCTCTCTCGCTTGTTTGATAGCCCTAGCATTAAGAGGAGCAAAACCATCCTCCCTGAGGGGCGGGTGGTGGGTGCCCTCTGCTGGGGAATCAAGCAGCGGGTGAGGGAGGCCGGCAAAGAGGGGGAAGTGCCAGCTGAGTGCCCGACGGGGTTGGTCCGAGGTCATCCAGTGGGGTCATAGTCCATGTTTGTTTGTCATCCTGGAGTTTGGAGATTGTTGGCTACCGTCCGCCAACGATTTTGGTGGCCCTCTATGGCGTCAGATGTCAGACAGTTTGTATTAGCCTGTCAGGTATGCATTCGCAATAAGACTTCTCATCAAGCCCCTGTTGGTCTGCTTAAACCCCTTTCTGTTCCCTCCCGCCCCTGGTCACATCTAGCCGTAGATTTTGTTACCGGCTTACCTAATTCTAAAGGCAACACCATTATTTTGACGGTGGTGGATCGTTTTTCTAAAGCAGTTCATTTCATTCTCCTTCCCAAGCTGCCCTTTGCCAAAGAAATGGCCCAGGTATTGATTGAAAACATCTGCCGCTTACATGGTCTGCCTACTGACATGTTATCTGATGGGTCCCCAATAAATTTCCCGTTTTTGGCAAGAGTTCTGTAGACAGATTGGCGCCACTGTCAGCTTATCTTCAGGTTACCACCCACAGACCAACTGGCAGTGTGAACGGGCTAATCACAATCTCAGCCGAGCGCTCCGCTGTCTGACATCTTAATTTCCGAGCTCCTGGTGCCAACAGCTTCCCTGGGTTGAATATGCGCACAACTCCCTTCCTGTTTCTGCCATCATTATGTCCCCTTTCAAGGCTTCGATGGGTTTCCAGCCACCTCTGTTTCCATCACAAGAATCCGATGCGGTGGTTCCGTCTGCTCTAGCCTTTGTTCAACGCTGCAAGCGCACTTGGAACAGAGCTAAAACAGCCTTAAATCAGGCAGCTATATAGGATCCACACTGAAATGAGACATGCTTTGCGCTGCGTTTTCTGTCAGTGTACTCTTTGCTTTTTGCCTGTTTCTCTCTCACATGTGAAGCAAGCTGTTGAGGTGCAGGTGGTAAGTGAAAACCTGACACGTTAAGTTTGGTTAACATGGGTCTAGGGCTGCATGATTAATCATATTTTTATCATGATAACGATATGCGTGCTCTACGATTAATTAATGGCAATCGTTGCGATTAATGTGTAAAGATTGATCCGTGTCATGTCTTGTTTCTGTTCTGATTGTCGTCACCTGGCTCTTGTTAATAAATTAGCTGCCTCATCACACCTGTGTATTGTTAGTCTGTTTGTGTATATATACCCCTGCCTGTTGTATGTGCACTTGCCGGATCATTGTCATTACTTCCCTGTCTGTTCCTGAATTCGATGTTCCTGTTTTACTTACTTAACTGCATGTTGTTTTACTCCTCGTGTTTTGTTTCTTATTTATTATTAAATGTTATCTATTTATTGTGAACTCTGCGTATGCGTCCTTTTTTCCTGCATCCCAGTCGTGACAGAATGATCCGGCCTTCAAAGGACGCAGCGAGTTCATCGAGGAGTGCTTCCCCTTATATTTTTTTTAAGGGGGGAGTAGTGGACATCGAGTCATGCAAGCTGCCAAACCCTGATGCCCCTTGGAGCTGACTGTGAAGGAACGCTCGGAACTCCAGGACGGGCTCAAGCTAGCGGTCGCCCACCCGATTCATTCCCGGGGGTGGTCGCCGCGACACACGAGCCTGTTCCTGTGAGTACCAAATCGATTCATGTGGTTCCCCTGCTGGTTGAATCATCTGGTCTGGTTCCTGGGAGGTCCTCTGCCGTGCTCGATTCGGGGCTCGGACGGACACCACGCCCGATCATTTCCCCGGGGTGGTCACTACTGTGTGTGAGCCTGTTTCCCCGAGATGGTGGGAGTCGACTTCCAGGGGGATCGAATCCCCGTCGGTTCCCAGGAGGGTCGAGTCATCTGGCTCGGTTCCCGAGATGGCCGCTCCGGTCTTTCCGGCTTCGTCCTGGCTCCCTGCCCTGCCGGCTTCAACCCGGCTCCCTGCCCTGCCGGCTTCATTCCGGCTCCCCGCCCTGCCAGCTTCATTCCGGCTCTCTGCACTGCCGGCTTCATTCCGGCTCCCTGCCCTGCTGGCTCTGCCGTGGTCTCCAAGCCCTCCGTCCCTCCCCCTGAGTCGCCCTCCCAGACTTTGTTTTGTTGTGTCTGGAAGCCACTTTTTAAGGGGGGGTAATGTCACAGTTGATCCGAGTCATGTCTTGTTTCTGTTCTGATTGTCGTCACCTGGACTCTTGTTAATTAATTACCTGCCTCATCACACCTGTGTATCGTTAGTCTGTTTGTGTATATTGTGTTATCTATATATTGTGAACTCTGCGTATGCGTCCTACTTCCTGCATCCCAGTCGTGACACATAAAAGGCATATCATAGGCATTTTTTATTCAAAAATGTTTTGTTTTTATTTCAGTTTAAATCTAATTTGATCTAAATATATATTAGAGCCCTGCATTTAAGCCTTTTTACGCCCCTTGGGTCGGGTTTCGGACCAATTTTAACATCACAGTTGATATGCGGCCAGGCCTCTGGATTTTTTAGGCTTCTCCACCTTTTTATATTTTAATTTAATTAAAAGAAACGTTGAGACATTGATAAATTGTAAAAGAAAGACGCTTAACCTATCGCACGAGTCCACTACGCACATTCACAATGCACCTGTTGCAACAGTGTTTAGCGTCTCCGCCAGCAGCAGGACCTTCAGCGCATCGGGAAAAATGGAGAACTGGATTAAAGAGACTTTTTTTCTTAGTTAAACTGTTGTATACATGAATAGCTATGTTTTATGGTAAAGCCTTGAATTTTAATTGATCCATAGCGTATGTGTTAGGTAAGGCAACCTGCATGTTTATTTTGTTTCATGTTTATTTTTTTTATTTTTTTTTCATTATTTTTCTACACCCCGCCGCGTCTGCGAGCAACACAGCAGCCTCCCTCCACTTTAAAAAAAATAGTGCGTTGATAATAAACATTTAAACTAACATTGTTATATGCTGAAAATATATATTTTATATAGATGTTATTGTAGGCAAGTAGGGATGTCAATTTATGCAATTTCCCATATTCGATGATCATTTAAATTAACGATCAATCAATCGAATAATCGTTAACAGTAATAGTGCAATAAGCCTTCACTGCAGTGCCATATAGCCAATGACATAGAAGTGTGCATAAAAACGACAGCTTCCTCACGCGAATTAAAATATTTTATTTTGTCTAAATAACATGCTAGTGGGATTGTAAAACGAGTTAATGCATTTGTTGTTTTGATAAAATCATCAATTTAAACTTATTTCGTAATGAAATATAATGACTAATAGACACAGTGTATAACTCCGCCTCACATGGGCACTCTGCAACAGACGCATGAAAGTCCATGTCAAAATAACAGTTTTATTATCATCAAGTGTTATTTATCAAGTTGTTTACCTCGCTTTCCGAGTCGTTGATACACTGTTTGTAATTATATCCAAGAAGCACACGAAGGGCACTTTTCTCGTCGTCACCTCAGCTTAGACGTACTTTCAGCAAAGATGCTTATATTACGGAGATGGCAATCTTCCATTAGAAAACACGCAGCACCTCAGACAGCCAGTCAATAATGATGATCAGTGATATATGTTGCGGGGTGTAACGACAGTCAGTTACAGTTTACATTTGACAGTTTCTTGCCATAATTTAAGATTACATTTTAATCTGTTCATTAAAAACGGCTTCTGGTCTCCTTCTCTGTATATAGCAGCGTTGCTATGCTAATTTTGCAGGCTTCCCTGAAGAGGGTCTTTGCTTTCAGTATCCTAAACGTATTTGCATCGGACCTTCTCAGATCCACTGCGGATGTCATTTCGTTGCGTTGGCAGCCAGCCAGCCTCGTCTCGCATGACGTTAAAAAGCACATGCGTGTGCTTGGCATCGAGCATCGTTGTGATCATAGCTAGTAGTTTAACTTTTGCGCGCTCGCTTAATTTTGTTTTTATCTCCGACTGTATGTGTTTTGCGCAGGCGCTGCACACACGTGCATGATCTTGTTTTTCAACAATCGTTAAGTTTTATCGAGTAAATTCTTATCGACAATTAATCGAAGATCGATTAACATCCCTATAGGCAACATGTTAACATCCCTATAGGCAAGTTTGAAGTGTCAATTGATCAAACAAGTTGTCAACATGACGTGTCGGCCGCTAACCTCTTGGTCATTATCAAAAACCTTAATTTAACAAACAAAAAAGGCTCTAAAATGTTAGAAATAAAAGATATTTTATAATTTTGACAGTAAAAAATGAACTGCTTTAATTGCTGCAATAGTAGTACGGCTGTAAGGAATCTGTTTTAGGAGTTATTTTTTGTTATTTCTGTGATTTCTTTTGCTAAATCTATGTGGAATTTTGTGGAATTATTTTAAATGTTTTAAAAAGATCTAAGAGAATGGGAGCTGTGGATATTACAAAACAATAAAAATTTTATAATATAGGCCTATAAAATGTATATAATATTATATACGTGGCTGTAAAGTGTAATAAAAATACTGAAGTAAATAGAAGTTTTCCACTAAAAGAATGATCGTAATTTTTAATCGTGATCAAAAGTTTGAGCAAAACAATCGTGATTATCATTTTTCCTGTAATCGTGCAGCCCTACATGGGTCTACCATGCAAGAGCTCAGCTGGTGTGCACTGTTGTGGCATGCGGCATTGAACGGTATGCCTGTAGAAAGTCTTTAGTAAACTCCTTCCACCCTCTTCCTTCCAGTGATGCAGTCTGTAAGCTATCCTTTAAGCTGCGGTTGAAGCGATCAACTTCCCCATTTGCTCTCGGGTAGTACACAGATGATGTCCTGTGTATGATTCCCCTGTTTTGCAAGAACAGTTTGAAGTCATATGACATGAATTGTACTCCATTGTCAGAAATCAGCTCTTTCGGATTCCCCTCTCTACTAAACACAGTAGACAAGTACTGTATCACGGACTGGGTGGTTGGATGTGAGACAAATGCTATTTCAGGCCACTTACTGAAATAGTCCACCAGAGCGAATACAAAACGACAGTCCAGGGGTGCTGTATTAAAAGGAGCCATGATGTCTATGGCCACTTTTTCCCAGGCATTGGTAGGGTATTGCACAGGTTAGAGTGGTGTTATGTGTGTGACAGCCGATTTATCATGTAACTGACACATGACACAAGATTTTACTGCTGTTTCCACTGCTGCGTCCATGCCAGGCCACCAGTAGAGGTCTCTCAGCCTCCTTTTCGTCCTCACGATGCCCTGATGTGTGTCGTGTGCGAGCGTGATGAGCTTGGGCTGGAGGCATTCTGGAACTATCTGGACTGACCACTATCGGGGAAACCCATTCAGATGCATCCACAGGCTCAATTATATCCTGTTGTACAAGCTTCTGTAATTCCATGGACACCTCATCGCGAATTGAGAAAGGTAAGCGTCTGAGCTTCTGTTGGATGGGCTGGACCTCAGGCCGAATCTTTACACGATGTACAAATCCTCTTGCACATCCCAGTCGGTTTTCAGAGCTTGCAGCTACAGATGAAATAGGATTGACACATTGAACTGTACTGACCTGGCCATCGCATAATTGTAAACACAATCCAGTAAAGAGGTCTCTGCCCAGCACAGCTGATTCCTTATGTACGATGTACAAGTCTGCAGTAGTGTTATTTTCACCATATGAAATGTTGGCCAACAGGCATCCTTTCACTTCAATTGCATCACCCCAAAACTAACTAGACTGAGTTTCAGTGATGAGAGGGGTGCTCGATTGAACATTGCAGTGTAAATGGACATTGGTAATGTAGACACAGCTGATCCAGTATCTACCATTAGCTCAACGTCTTGTTTTTGCCCTGTGCTTACACTTATTTGTACTGTAAACATTATTTTGCCACAGTCACAAGCAGAATGTTCAATATTTAACACGGTCACTTCAGGCACTGTAATTTCACTCACCCGTTTGGTTCCACAACATGTCTTAGCATAATGTCCTTTTTTGTTACAGTTCCTGCACACCGCATCCTTAGCGGGGCATCCAGGGAAATTAGCTGCGTGCTGCTCGGATCCACAGCGGTAGCAGGTAAGTGAACGAGTGGATTTGGGAGGTCCGTGCATCACGCTGAATTTGCCTTTGCTTCGTCTGGGTCTGTTGTGTTGCTCAACAGCTTGCACAGAGTTATCAGATGACGTTGTCATCGCTTTGGCCTCCGCTGTGGCAATTTCAATCTGCCACGCGACCGTCACAGCTTTCTTAAGGTCGAGTGGTACTTCAAGCAGCAGCCGTTCTCTTATGCGAGCCGAATTAGTCTTTTCAATCAGATGGTCACGGATCATCTCGTCCTTCATAGTACCAAATTCGCAGGTGGCGGCGAGCTCACACAGGGCAGCCACATACCGGTCTGTGGTCTCATCCGCACATTGGCTTCGTTGGCGAAAGTGATAACGTTCAGCAACCCCTCGGCTCCGAGGCAGTGTATCAAAAGAGCATGCTTCCTAGCCTTAGATAGCTCCTCTCCCAGAGCTAGCAAGAAATTATCGTAAGTTTTAATCCATTCTGTAAATGGAAGCTGCGGTTCTCCCGGTGTTTGCAGGAATGGGGTGGGTTGGCTTAGACTAAAAGCCATCCTCGTCGCCAATATGTAAAGTGCCTTGAAATAAAACTTATCAGACTCAGTGGCTGGAACTTTGTACTTTATTATTCACTCACATGGTAAGTACTGCTGTCTACTTCTCTCCCTCGTGTCCTGCATTGTATGAAACTAGAGCTCCCCTTGCGGCTTACTCCAGAACACCACAATAATATAATAACAGCATACAATAACTCATTTATGCATCCAAAACATGTTTTGATACCCATTTAATACTCTTAATATTCTGTATGTTTCACAGATTTCAGGAAGGTTTACAAGCCCTGGTTCTACTGGAGGAGATGAGGAGTAACCCACATGTTTTTGAAGCCACTTTTTGCAAAGGATTTGTCATCCCTGTTTGAAGTTTGTTTCTCTCCAGTCGGAAGCAATAGACGGCAACAGGAGAACCAGACCACCTGCTTCTGGAAAAACTGGCTTATAGATGTTGAAGGCAAGCATTTTATTAGAACTATATTTGTCTATTTAGGAAAGTACACCATTTTGAACAGTCTGTGCCCCATGTACATTTTTTTAATTGTTTGTATGTTTGCAGAGATAGAATGCAGTCCTCTAACAATGGAGCTGGTCCTTGAATTTGCATCAGCTATGCCGCCACTAGGCTTCTCTCAACCTCCCCAAATCCAATTTCTGCATAGCAGAACAGACGACAAAAGGATTTCCAGAGGCCAATACATGTGCAATTATATTAAGACTTCCCCTTCACAACAGCTATGAATTACTTAAAACTCCAATATTTGGAGTTGCCTAGAGTGACTGGCAAGTTAGTTTGTTACGTTTAAAGAAATTTCACAAGCTAATTTTTCCCAAAAATAGGTCAGTTTAATATACATATATATAATGTTTCTACAGCATTCGATTTTCATTTTTGCTAAAAAGAGGTTTTCATAAACTGCTTTGTGGATCTTCAGAATGATCTTTGAGCAAGTTTTGCTTAACTTTTTAATAATAAAAAAAAATTATTAATGTTCAAAAACTGATGATACAAATGATATACTGAATGATATAACACCAAAGTGTTCAACCAACTGTAAAAGTCTGGTAATTTCCCTGCAGCAGGTCAAGTACCTCTTGTTTAAGTCCGTAATTCCTGTTAGTGTGTCTTTTAAGGATTTGCCATTGCTAATGAGTCAAGTTAACTTGTGGTGGCTAAACTATTACAGCTCTGTCAAGGTCATCTTGGTTGACTTGTCTGACTATCCAGGGCCCAGGTCAGGAAACAGACAGATCGGCTTACCCATCCGTCTGTTAGCTGCCTTGACATGTCAAGATCACATATATCCCAGCACCTTTTTTTACCAGAGTACCAACACATCTCAACTGTGTCTGTTCCTTGAACAAATAAATACAGAGCACCGTTTACCTCGTCTCGTTCAAATCTTATAAACATAAAATTAGAACACAATACATTAACAGATGAAACTCAAATGTTAAAATGTGGCCTTCTTAAGATTAGATTGCTTACCAATAAAGAACCTATTATCAATGAAATAATTACAGACCAAAACTTAGATACACTCTGTTTAACAGAGACCTGGCTTAAAGCAGACGATTACATCAGTTTAAACGAATCCACCCCACAAGACTATTATTATAAACACGTTCCTCGTCTAAAAGGGAGAGGGGGTGGTTTAGCTACAATATACAACAAATTTTTTAAAGTAAACCATAAATCCGAACTAAAATTTAATTTGTTTGAACAAATACTGTTAAATATGGAAATAACTGATCGCAACAATAAACAGCTTTCTTTTGCCTTAGCTACAATCTATAGACCCTCCGGGCCACCACGCAGATTTCCTTAAAGAAATAGCAGATTTCCTGTCTGAGCTTACATTCACTGTAGATAAAGCTCTTATCGTTGGTGATTTTAAAGGAGCGGTGAATCAAAAACTCAATTTTAACTTGATAATTTGTTATATAAGAGGTCATCATACTTAAAGAGTACCTATTATGAGATACACGTTTTTAAACATCCTTTTGTGTGTAAGTGTGTATTAGTACATGCTAACAATATTCAAAAATTACATACCTCAAAGAAAACGAATGACGCGAGTTATCGTCTCTAACGTTCTAGCACTACAAAAAACACTGGGATTGTAGGCAACAGTTTACTTCCTGGGATTAGTGACGTAGAGAAGACCAACATTATCATAGTTCAGCCCTCTCTGCTTTGCTTGGGTACGCCCTCAAAGACGGGGGTCGAGAGCTCCGAGTCAGAAGAGAGCTAAAATGGCGAAGGTTGGGAGTCCCTGCTTTGACTCTGTTTGCAAACTCTTGTTTCATCGTTTAAGCGATTAAATCTCTCGAGTAGACGCTGTCTCTTTAGATGTGAGGGCAAAATAGCACTTTATGGACTTCCACAGAGGACATCATGTTTAATACGGTTCCGGAAAAATCCAGTCAGAAGTTGTTAAATATGTTCACATAGTTTTCACAATAACTGCTTCTCATGAACTGAAGCTGGATTTGCGCGACATCTCCTGAAAGTTGGATTACTGTGCACTTCTGGATCACAGGCTGTAAGTATTCATGTTTATTATTTGCCTTTTACTGTAAGTTACGTTACCGGAGATTAACATTATGTGTGTGTAGAGCTCAGCTTGCAAGCTAATTGTTTTGTGTTGTAATACTGTATTTCATAAACAACGTACCATATTTACACACGTGTATGTTGAATTATGTAGACTATCGTTTTTTATCGATGTTTATTTAGACGTGTTTACAATCTTGCTAAGTTACCAGCTAAACTGTTACCAGTAAAGTTTGTTTTCATGATCAAACTCAAGAAACTCTAAGTACAGATGATTTGTTTAACGTTTTATGTATTTTACTGTTGTATTTACTTGAAGCTTTCTTAGATTTTGAAACGAAGTAAACACGTAATGTGTGTTGCTAATGTTGGGCCATGTAATATGTAATACATGAACGTTTTAATGAATAGTCTAACGATTTATAGTCGTTGTACCCTATTGTTATAATATGTCTTTTTGACTGAATGCATGTTTGTTTTATTTGTCTATATCCTAGATTCGCAGCTGGACACATCCTTTTACGCTGTAGGCAGCAGTAGACATGATGTACAATGCCAAACATGCAACATCATTACACACAGTACAAGGAGTCAGACTGGCATATGAGGAGCAAAGGTGTGTAACACATATGATGTATTTAGCTAGTGATACCACTACCAGTCTTAAATGTATAACTGATGATGACAAAGTTTTTTTTCTCTGCATAATCATAGGAACCCAGGCAGTAGCATCGTTTCACAATGTTTCCATCACCATCATCAGTGGATGCCTTTGCCGTCCGTAGCCTGAGAATTCAGATTTGCAGCAAAAAATTTGATTTTCCCATTTATTGGAATGCTGTGCAGGTATTTAAGTATTTTAGTAACTGTGTTAAATAAAGTAGTTCTTGTTTATATTTTTACAGGTTGGACCTTGCAGCCATCCATTACAATGTCACCAAGCCGTAACAAAAGCAGGAGAGGGAAAGTACAAGGCTATTTCCCAAAACACACAAGTGACATACTGTAAGCAGTAATGTTTTTATTTCAAATATATTCATAAATAAAAACGTAATGTATGAAGCAGGGAAATAAATGATCAAAACAAAAGATTTATTGACTGCCATATTTTTACAGTTATGTGGATGATGTGATCAGGCTTTTGTTTGATGAGGTATTTGAAGATAAGCTGAAGGAAACCCCGATTCCAATGGACCTGGCATCACAGTTTGAGAGACCTTCAAAGGAGGATGTGATTGCATGCCATCTTCAGTGCAGGGGTCGTCGGAAGCCAACATTCTGACGAGTCTGATCAGGAAGCTCCAAGCATATCTGGAGAACAACACACGACAGGATGATAATCCTATAGTGTCGTCTTAAGTAGCACCAGCTGACAAAGCTTTGATATGCCATTCATCTGAATAGATAGCTGTAAGAAGTGAATTGAACAATTTTTGAAAGAAGAGCACAATATGGTTACTAAAGTATGATTATTTGTATATTGTTTAACATTTAAATATATATTTGTAATAAATAAATAAAAGTTTTGACTGACTACTATATTTTCTTTAAAGTTACATCTTTTGTTCTTTTGGGTACTTTGTTACTATAATTATACTTTAGAGTTATTGGTTTAAAAATTTAATAAAACTTACTCTAGTCCTGCGCCGGGTTTGTGCAAAACCTGGATGATGAATCAGGCAGGTAAGAGGCCCTGGAACCTGTTGCATTCTCCTTAAAACCTAATAAGTAAAAACATACCTCTTCTAAGTAAGCAGTCTTTTATTGAATTGAAACCTTTATTGCCCCGAAGGGAATTTGTTCTGCACTCAAGGAAGCCACATTAACAAACATCCAACGACATTGCAAACATTAAAAAACAAAACATAAACAACACAAGACAACAATAATAGCAATAATAATGGCATACAATAAGTCCAATATCTAAATAAATCGATAGCTAATTAAAAATGTCTAATTAAAAATGTCTATAAAAAAGTATTTTTTGGGCCTCTGTCTGATCTGTTCAGTAACTGAATGCTCCTCGGTACAAATGATGTAATGGCACGTTTCGTTTTTGTTGATGGCATTCGAAATCTACATCCAGAGGGGAGTAAGAAGAACTCTAAGAAAAGTGGGTGGGATGGATCATCCAGTATCCTCAATGCCAGATTGAGGGTATACTGGTCTGTAAGATTGGAGATGGTTTTAACATCGGATCCAGTAATTTTTCTGCCCATTTTGGTCACCTTATCCAGCATATTCCTGTTCTGGACAGAAAGACCTCCCCCCCAGCACTGGATGGCAAAGGACACTACACTCTGAATAAAAGTTAAATAAAACAATGTCAAAGTTGTTGTGTCTGCATTAAAACTACGCAATTTCCTTAAAAAATAGAGCCGCTGCTGTGCTTTTGAGTATCTTGCTAGTGTGTTGGCAGACCAGTTGAGTTTATAATCAATAATAGTGCCCAGATACTTATATTCCATCACAGTCTCAATGACAGTCCCTTGAATAGTAACAGGTTGCAGTGGATGGTGCCGTTTCCTAAAATCAATCACCATTTCTTTTGTTTTAGAAATGTTTAAAATTAATGAATTTTGATTGCACCATTCATGGAATTGGTCGACCTCCGTCCTGTAATCCAGTTCATTATTATTTGTTAAAAAACCGACTAAAGCCGCATCATCTGCAAACTTAATCAGTGAACAATTGGAATGGTGACTGACACAGTCGTTAGTATATAAAATAAATAACAATGGTGATAATACACATCCTTGTGGTACTCCTGTGTTTGTCACAATGGTTCTTGACTGACCATGACCCGCCCTCACATACTGTTGTCTGCCTGTTAAAAAGTCCTGAATCCACTTTAAAAGAGTGAGGTTTACCCCCATGCTTGTCAGCTTCTCTATCAATATGTGTGACTGGATGGTATTAAAAGCTGAGGAGAAGTCTGCAAACAGGATGCGTACATAAGAAGCCGGTGTTTCAAGGTGTTTGTAAATTCCATTTAGGAGAGTTGTAACAGCATCTTCCACACCCCTTTTCTCTCTATAAGCAAACTGTAATGTGTCCATGTGAGCTTGGGTTTGTATTTTGAGATGAGTTAAAATAATCCGCTCAAAGCACTTCATGGCTACAGAAGTGAGTGCCACTATAATATTTGAATTGAATTGAATTGAATGCCTTTATTGTCATTGTACTTTACAGCACAACGAAATTCGGAGCGCTCTCCACATGGTGTATACAATAAATACAATAAATAATCAATAATCATTATAATACATAAAATACTAAGAATAAATAGAATAGAATAAAAATACAGTAATAAAATACAGTAATAAAATAAGAATAAAACAATGATCGCAGTTCAAAAAAAATGATAGTAAGTGACTGTTTAATCTAACTACCTTTGTTTAGAGAAACTATTGCATTTGGGAAGAAACTGTTTTTAAATCTGGTGGTGCTTGTTTGTATGGACCTATATCGCCTACCAGAGGGCAATAGTTGAAACAGGTAGTGTCCAGGATGTGTATTGTCCTTGGTGATGTTCTTTGCTCTCGAGAGAGTACGACTGAGTGCAATGTCTGACAGGGAAGGGAGAGGGCAACCAATGATATTTTCTGCAATCTTTATGATTCTTTGTAGAGCCTTTTTGTCTGCGGCTGAACATGCAGCAAACCACACAGAGATACAGTAGGATAAAACGCTCTCAATGGTGGCTTTATAAAAGGACACCATCACCATCAAATTCATGCTGTTTTTCTTCAATATCCTCAGAAAGTGAAGACGCTGCTGTGCCCTTTTAACAACTGTAGTGGTGTTAGTTGTCCATGAAAGTTGGTCTGTAATATGGATGCCCAGAAATTTAAAAGAGGAAACTCTCTCCACACACTCCCCATTTATGAGTAAGGGTTGATGTTGTGTATTACATTTTCTAAAGTCTATTATAAGTTCTTTTGTTTTTGCAATGTTAAGGAGTAGATTATTGGCAGAGCACCACTCAGACAAATTCTGCACTTCTTGTCTGTAAGCGGATTCATCCCCACCCGTTATCAGTCCCACCACTGTGGTGTCATCTGCAAATTTTATGATGGAAGTGGTAGAAAACGATGGTACACAATCATAGGTGTATAATGAGTAAAGGAGAGGACTCAGCACACAGCCCTGAGGTGAGCCGGTGCTAAGTGTGATGGTGGAAGAGAAGTGTGATCCTATTCTAACAGTCTGTGGACGGTTTGATAGAAAATCCTTTATCCAGCTACAAGTAGATGGAGGAAGGCCGAGAGTCAGCAATTTGTTTGTCAAGATGTCGGGAATAATTGTATTAAAAGCGGAGCTGTAATCCACAAAAAGCATCCTGACATAGCTATTTCTCTGTTCAAGATGACTCAAGGCAGTATGAAGAGTGATGGAGAGAGCATCATCTGTACATCTGTTTGACCTATATGCAAACTGGTGATTATCCAGGGACGGATGTAAGTTAGCTTGCACATGTTTGAGTACCAGTCTCTCAAAGCACTTCATTATTAGAGGAGTGAGAGCCACGGGTCTGTAGTCTGCAAGGCTGTTAGATGGTGATTTCTTTGGGATTGGAATAATAGTCGCTGATTTCAAAGAGGAGGGGACAATAGCCTGGGCAAGAGATAGGTTGAAAATGGTGGTAAAGACAGACGATAGTTCATTACAGCATGCTTTCAGTACCTTCCCGGGTACCCCATCAGGGCCAGCCGCCTTCCTGGTGTTCACTGCTTTAAATACCTGTCTCACTTCATGCTGTTGGACAGTGAGAGCAGGCAAATCAGTGACCACAGATGGAAATGAGTTGGATAAGTTATTTGTCTCAAAACGTGAAAAGTAGTTGTTAAGTTCATCTGCTAGGAGGGCGTCATTTGTAGTCGTTACTTCCTTCTTTCTACCCTGGTAGTTAGTGAGATGTTGCAATCCCTGCCACACTCGTCTTGGGTCGTTATCCGAGACATAGTTCTCGATTTTTTCTTTGTAGGCCCGTTTAGCAGTTCTAATTCCCCTCTTCAGCTCAGTCCTAGCAGTGGAATATAGGGCTGTGTCCCCTAGCCTGAATGCCCAGTCCCGTGCTTTAAGAAGTTTGTGTACCTCTGAAGTCATCCATGGCTTCTGGTTAGAAAAAACCCGTATGCGTTTGTTAACAGTCACATTGTCAATGCAGATTTTAATATAAGAAAGTACTGTATCTGTGTACTCATGAAGGTCTTCATGTTCAAAAATGGACCATTCAGTACGTGAAAAACAATCTTGGAGTTGTGACAGGGCCCCCTCTGGCCATGTTGTGATGGTTTTAATGCATGGCTTTGTTGCCCTCCTAAGAGGGATGTACACAGGGAGGAGGAGTAGAGAAAGATGATCTGAAAGCCCCAGATGGGGTAGGGGCACTGCTCTGTAAGCATGTTTTAAGTTACAGTAAACATGGTCAAGAGTGTTGTTTCCTCTCGTAGCACAGTTCACATATTGAGTAAATTTGGGGAGCACAGACTGTAGACATGCCTGATTAAAATCACCCGCGATCACATGGACTCCGTCCGGGTAAGATTTCTGCAGCTTACTGATGGTTTGATAAAGGCGAGCCAAGGACGATTTAACATTTGCATCTGGTGGAATGTAGACGGCTGTCACAGTTACTACAGTTAACTCTCTTGGTAGGTAGAAAGGTCTGCATAACACTGACAGAGACTCCAGATCACTGGAACAGTGACTGTCAATAACGCGGCTCTGCTCGCACCAATTTTCATTTACATAAACACACAGCCCTCCGCCTCTTCTCTTACCGGTGTCTCTGGATCTGTCCTGTCTATGCAGCGTCCTGTCATTCAGCTCGACAACATTATCGGGAATCAAAGAGGTAAGCCAGGTTTCGGTGATTATCATTGCGTTGCAGTTCCGTATCGAATTATTTGATGCTAAAAGTAGCTCCAGATCGCCGATCTTGTTTACTACAGATCTAGCATTTGAGAGGAAAAGGCTGGGGATCGCTGGTCTATGTGGGTCTTTCCGTAATCTAACATTGAGACCCGCTCTGCAGCCCCGCTTCTGTTTTCTCTCACGCCGGCGTCTGCGTCTCTTCCCTGGTATAACAATCCACGGTGAGCCCGGCTCTCTGATAATGGAGTCAGGTATCTCATGAATGCGATGGAAAGATGTCATAATTGCCCTGCTATGGGCAACTCCAATGTTTATTAAGTCCTGACGACTGTAGGAGTTTGTTGACTGATACATATCTATTCGTAGTAGCGACAAAATAAACAAGATTAAACACCAACTCGGAGAGCAAAGAGCCGCTGCACTCACGCGCGCCGCCATCTTTCAAAAATGCCATAGTGAAATAATGTAGAACTAACATTCATTTCAATTAATACTTTCTTTGTGCTACATTTGGTGTTTCCATATAGTTTGCACAGTAATATAGTATGTAAGCAGTCTTTTATAATAAAGTTGTAGTGAACAGCGTACAACAAAGCATTCCAGACCCCTACCAAATTGCTACATTTGGACCAGATTTTGGTGGGTTAACATAAAGTGTCCAGTTCGATCAGATAAGACAACTGACCAACATCTTTTATGGCTGACCTCCGTGCCAAAGTGGGGAAGGAGAGGACGTTTGATGGGCCCACACCATCTCTGCTTATCATCCTTTCAAACCACCCCCCCATGCCATCTCATGAAGGCAGGGTGGTCATAAAAATTCCTTATCTATTCAGACAATCAGGACAATGCCAATGGTATTTTGGAAATGGTTTGGTAACTGGAAAATGTTTAAATGAAATTCTAAAGACAAAGATAAACTCTGTACTTTATTCCTCACAGTCAAGAGAGGTGGACCACCTTCTTTGGCCTTCCTCTGACATCAACAGCCAATCACGGCTCTACATCAGGAAAGCGCCAAAATGCAAACTCCTCCTTATCTAAAGTTATAAAAGTACCTTTTTTCCAGACATTCCTTGTTCTGAGTCTCCCGGCTGCATGCTAGAGACCGAAACAGGACACAACAAACACCTCAAAGCTCTGAGTCTCGGGCTCTGTTTTAAGAGACCGAAACAGAGCACCCAACTTCTTGTCTCCCGCTGAGAGAGACAATAACAGATCATCAAAATCCCAACCAAGTTTGTGAATCTCTCTTTGAGATCTTACAGCTCCTCGTTCTAAGTTCGACAACAGAGACTGAACCAGATCGACCACAAGTTCTGAGTCTCTGGCCCGTGCGTCCAGAAACTGAGCGGATCACACCACGTTTTGAGCCTCACGTCCAGAAAGGCAACAACCTATGTCTGCAACAAGGTGAAGCTCAGAAGAGCAAACCTACACTTCAAGAGGCCTTTATCTGCGTGTTCCAGATTAGACCTTCTGCACTGACTACAGGATCGCATCTGCGTGTTCCAGATCGCTAGAATCCTCTCGGTGCTTCCCGGAGATCAGCAATTTCACAGCACTTCGTGTTGACCAACTCCCTCTAATTTACATATTTTCTTATTTGTTAAATGATCTATTTAGATCATTCTTATTGTTAAAGTGAAATTCTTTATCTGGTGCCCCGAAGTAGAAGGTGGAGGGGTCATCTGACACACACACATACACACACTTGAGGTGAAACCTCTTGTGTCCTGTGAATGGCATAACTAACCAATGGTTGTTGCCAGTGTAAAATAACTAAATTAATTTGTGCCTGTGTCAAAATCACTACAAAGTTTACTATAGTAAAATAATGTAGAAATTACCAAGTGAAATCGTTTTATAATCATTTCAATGAATACTTTCTATGTGCTACATTTGGTGTTTCCATATAGTTTGCACAGTGATATAGTATGTAAGCAGTCTTTTATAATAAAGTTTACTATAGTAAAATAATGTTAACAAGTGAAATAGTTTTATAATCATTTCAACAAATACTTTCTATGTGCTACATTTGGTGTTTCCATATAGTTTGCAAAGTAATGTAGTACGTTAAAATTACCTTTTGGATGTCTTTGCAACACATTTTCTTCTTCGTTTAGCATTCTGGCTAAGGACACCTAAAAAAGTTAAATCCAATTGCGTTCATTGACGGAGATCTTTTATATCGTAACGGCTGTCTGAACTCTCTGGATCGAGCTCGAAGTGTTAAGGCAGTACAGACATCATCGTTTATAGAGAAATATAACGCTTGTTTACGTTGCCTGTGACTCTCAGTCAGAATCGGAAAACCCACGCATAGTCAGGGGCGTCACCTTTCAAACACACGCCGAACCCAGTTGACCAATAACAGTTGAGTAGTCATCTGACCAATCAAATACACTAGACATTTTGGGAGGCGGAGACAGGAACTAAATCCGAGCGTTTTCCAGACAGGCAGAAATCGGTGAGGTATGTAAGCAATTTATAAGACTCACAATGCATTAGTTCAAGTTTTAATAACATGTATGTACTATGGGATTTTACAATAACGTGCTAAAGTGCTAATTTATTAGCATAATAGGTGCTCTTTAAATGAACATCCTGCAAGTTTCAGAACTGAAAACGTCCGTGCTACTGAAATATAACCGTTTTTGGCACCAAGCCAGCTAAACAGTGTGGGATTCGGAAATCTATGACGTCAAAGTACAATTGAAAGACCTCCCCATAACCAAAAGGACACGTCTACTTTTGTAGCCCCGCCTACAGCTTCGCTTGTACGGAATTAACACACGAGACGAATCACCAGACCTTACACAGCGTCTAATCTGAAAACATGCCTTTAAAAATCGCCAAAGTTTGTGCCGTATCTGGCTGTGGGAGAACACAGTCCCTGCATAACTTTCCTTCGGAGCCTAACATTCGAAATGAGTGGTTAAAGTTTGTTTATAACGAAGTTTCAGCTCGCGTGGGGAAGAGTTTTAGCGTTTGTTCAGTGCATTTCACCCCGGAATCCTTTGCAAACAAGACACAGGTCGACGCTGGACTTGCAACGCGACTGAGATTGATAAACAATGCTGTTCCAACTATATTGGATCCTACAGAAACAGCGCATCAATCTGTAAGTACATATATATTGTAGTCATTTGTGTCACTGTTACTTTGTTTAAGATCGCTTGATATGTCCTAATTGTTTGTAACCTTCATGTTTTACCCAATTCACAGAATGTCCCAACAAAGCAGAATGTAGCTTGTCAAACAGACACACCGAAATGGACATCTCACTCAACACAGCTGTTGTTTGTAAAATTGGGTAATAAATTCAGAAGCAAAGGTGTGTTGTATGTTTTTTTTTAAACGTAATTTATATGGCTATCGTCATGAAGTAAGTCTGTGTATGTGGGGGGGGGGGTGCACGCGCACGATTGTTTGTTAGCGCGCGGGTCTCTATGCATCTTTACTCAAATGGGCCTACTATGTATTGCTGTTGGTTAAATGTTGTCGGTTATCATTGTATGTATTGTGTCTGTGGGATAGTCTGTGTTTGTTTTCACGTAATTTTTATGTGGATCGCGAAGTGTGTGTGTGTGTGTGTGTGTGTGTGTGTGTGTGTGTGTGTGTGTGTGTGTGTGTGTGTGTGTTGTTTGCTTGCGTGCCTGTCTGTCTGTGAGCATGTGTTCTGTGTCCATTCAAGTGAGCATACTAAATGTTGCTGTTGGTGGAATGTTGTCTGTAACAACACTACACTATAGTAACAATAATGCAAAATGTGACATTATAACTTAAATAGTTGTTTTGTGTTTGTAACTGTTTAATTGGCCGTACCTTTTATCTTGATTATCACATAGAGGTCAAATTTTTTTACCCGTTTAAGTTATTGTTGTAGTTCCTAATATTTTCAAACAATAGTTTTTATAACAAACAATTCTTTGTTTTATAGGAACACAAACCGAGACTGCAGTCAAAAGTGTTGGTGTTTCAACCACTACATCTGCTGAAACTTTCCAACCTTTTGTTTTGCCACATTTCACCTCAACACCATTGAAGAATTTCAGGCCAACAAATAGAGCGTGCCTTGAACTGGAAGGGGAAGAAACTGATTCATTGGAGGTCACTGATCAGCATGACACAACATACGAGCCTGCAGAGTCGGTCACCACTGTCACAGACTCATCACAACTTCAGTGAGTCATTTTACCCTATGTACTCTCTCATGTTTTTGTATTTTTATGAAGATGTATACATAACTTTAATGCAATTTATGTTTATTGTTTATAATTTTAGATGTACATCAACGCAGGAGGATGCAAAATACATTGTATTTGAAAACTGCCTCCTGCAACTCTTTGATACCTGCCCAGTGTGCTCGAGACGCTGTAATGTTTGGCCACGAAGAAAAGGGACTTTTGTTGCAATAGATCAACTATGTCCACACTGTCAGAGGTGGAAAGAGTAATAAAATATTGTCCTCAAGTAAAAGTAAAGTTACTTTAATAATATTTTTCTTAAGTAAAAGTAAAGTAAAAGTAAAGTTACTTGTCTAAAAATCTACTCAAGTAAAAGTAAAAAGTAAGTCATTTTAAATTTACTCAGAGTAAAAGTTGGTGGAGGATTCTAGTATAGTTCAAAAACTACAAGGGAATATAAATCTCAAACTAGTTGTTTTTAATTGTAGGAACATCTTTACAATTAAAATGCAATAACAAAAAGTTAATAAAATTAAAAGCTTTTTTAAACTAAGGAACATTTATGGAATTGTTTAATGATTTTTACATGTGAGTTTTGCACTTTTGAAAATGGTCAGCAGCTAGTAAATACAATCACTATAGTAAGGTTGTAATTGATGTATTGCTGGTAACACATTATTTTATTAAACTATATATAGTTTAAATGTGCATATAATGAGATGAGTGCCATGTCTATATACTTTTGACTCGTTTGGTGTCTTCTAGCTTCCCTGACCTGGGTACCTGATGTCAGACCTTTCTTATTCTTCTTCTTCTCTCTCTCTCTCTCTCTCTCTCTCTCTCTCTCTTCAATTTCTAATGATCCTATAATGTCTAATAATCCCGCGCATTCTCGAGGAGGTTCTGAAGTTGTGTTTGACTTGAGGCGAAGCTGCCAGACCTCAGAAGATAATGCGCATGGTATTAAAAACGCGTAGTGCAAATGAGCGGTAAAAACCCGGTCGGCAATTTCGTAGCCTACTCAAGAGCACGAATCCTACCTTTCAAATGAATGAAACACTCGCTTCGCGTCAGTGGAAAGTGGTCGCTTAAATATGACCAGGGGTTTCTTTCATAAGATTTGAACTGAGGCGGGTCTACATTAGCGTGCGCCTGTCTCGTCCATCTCCATGGTTATTTTTGCGCGTTCCCCCAGACCGCCCATCAATCATCCGTTGCGCGTCTTTATCACCTTGCTTTATTTTAAATATTTTTTTACTCAGTAACGGATATTATTTAAAATGTAGCGAAGTACAATACTTTAAATAAAACATACTTAAGTAAAAGTAAAAGTACAGATTTTAAAAACTACTCTAAAAAGTAAAAGTACACAAAAAAACTACTCAATTACAGTAACGTGAGTAAATGTAATTCGTTACTTTCCACCTCTGCACACTGTCAATACTTCCGTCAATGGAAAAGCCAACCTGTTGTTGGGAGCACACCTTTGGGCAACCTGCCATATATTTCAACGGTGGATTGTTCTTCCAATTACAAAAGGTATTTGTAAAGGAAAATATACAAAATCAAACATTTAATTATAGCTTTCTTTAAAACTAGTTATTGTTTATTACTTTTAGATATTCAAAACAATGCGTGTCAGGAGCATTACTCACAGAACCTTCCGGAAGCATGCCGGTATGTATCTTGAACCAGCAATAATATACACATGGAAGAAGGAACAAGAAGAAGTGTTGCAGGAGCTAAGCCAGGGGGACAAAGTAAATGTGGGTGGTGACATGAGAGACTCACCAGGTAAATGACTTGTATTTGCGAGGTGCATTTAAGCTGTATGTGCTGACCCTTATGAAAGGAAAATATATTTACCAATATATTACTTGAAATATATTCGAATATATTGCAATATATTATTTTACTTCCAATTTTCCAATATATTATATATTGGCAATACATGGAATAATATATTGATGGTACATATATTCTATATATGTGTAATATATTGCAATATATTGCAAAATATACAAGTTATTGCTGCTTTCAATATATTGTACATTAAATATAATATATGTGTTTATATATTAAAAAATATATGCAATTTTATATTTATAAATATCCGCAATATTGTATTTCGATTTATATGCGAAAATGTATTAACAATATATGTACAGATATAGTGTACATGTATGTTTACTATATGGTAGAATCTATTTCAAATATATGTAAAATTATATGGAAAATACATGAAATATATGTGTTCGATATATTGTGGAATACATTTTAAATATATGTAAAATTAGATGGAAATATATGTACATATTTATTGTAAATGTATGCACAATATGTGTACATATATAAGAACATGCACATACAATGTATGGACATATATGGGGATGTATACAGTATATGTACATGAAACGTATAAAATATATAAATACTTAAATATGCAACTTGCAATATACAAACATTTACACAACATATTAACACAGACTGATGGGTAATCTATCAAAAGCCACCGTTATTTTTTTTTTAATCAGGCACAGATACTAAACCCAATTTGAGGTACAGAGCTACATAGGCCTATTAAAACCACAAAAGGTTTTGCATATGGTCAGTCAACGGAAATGTTATTGTTGGCTTAACATTACATTACATAAATGAGTTGCATTGCATTTACATAAATTACATTTTGTGTGCCATTAAACAAAAAATATACGAAATATAAATTAAAGCAACTCAAATTACCAATGTCCATTTCAAACTTTCAGCAGTGCCGTTATACAATATAAAGACAATATCTATAAACAAAATGCACAGACAATAATGAATAAATAAATAATTAACAAACTTTCAAGAAGTTTTGGGAACGGTGGAAAAGCAAAGAAATAAATTGCCACAAGAACAGTCTGTTATCCTGGTTAGGAGTCTATGTTGGTTCTTCACTGATTTAAATTCTACCGAATTGGTGCAAATTGACACTTCAAAACTTCTTGAAAAAAGTTAGTTTTTTCCTGCAAGCTTTGTAGTCATAAACATAGTAGAACATCTAAGGAACACTAACCTACTGATTGGACACTTTAGTTTCCTAGCATGTTTTTATACAGTTTCGAAATGTTTTCTTTCTCCCAAAATTTGTCACTACCGAAACGCAACAACATTTGATATAAAAATTTGGTTTTAAATAGCCTATTCTGATTTTCTTTACATTAACCTTCTAAATATATGCTTTACATTTTTTTAAAGACAGTTTCATGGTTATATTGATTAGAAATATAATTTTAACAAAACTATAAGAGAGGTTCATCAAATGAAATGCATTTTGAAAGCAATATTTCTCTGTAATTGCCATACATGCACTGTTACAGATTTCAAATTCAAGGATTCATTAGTTTAAATATTTGCCTAACTAACCAAAATTATGTCATCTTTTCTGATAACAAAACCTATTTTATTTTTCCAGAACATTATTTGTTTCGATCGTGACCTCAAATGTTCGGTAGTGACAGTAATGTTTCGGTAGTGACGACCATATTGGATTGTCCATATTTTGTGTAAAAAAGTAATTAGTTGGTCAAAAATGGTTGGCATTATGCAGTCAAAACATACAGCACAAAGAATACCTAGAGCAACACCACATAAAAGCACTTTGCACTGACATTACGCTGAAGAGATGGCGGATAGTTCAGACCTTGAAGGGATGCAAGATGCTGTGTTGATATACACATCTCTTGAGAAAAAAATGACATAATGCGCTCTGTTTCAGAAACAGAATCGTTTATTTGTGTTATAATAAACAATATATCAATAGGATGCATAAAAGAGTCATATTTAACACAACTGACGTCTAACAATATTACTTTAATGTCTATCATGTAAATGGCAGTATCAAACATCTTATTTTAAGATCTCATTTAAATGTCCATGTTTAAACATTTTTTCATCCAAACTACTATTTCTTGCAATCTCAGATGCTACAATTGAACTTCAACACAATTTTGCTTTTTAGTAACTAATTTCGTTATCTTTAGAACAAAACTCATTTAAATCTTCAGAACCATTCAAACATGTATTTTTGATTTTAAGGTAGGTTAAATACATTTTCATATAAAAGGAACTATACACACAGAACTGCATGTGTGTATCCATTATGTATGAGTTGGCCTTGTGTGCCTATGTGATATAAAACTTGTTTACATCAATTGAAGGATACTTTTTCTATTCTCATTTCAACTTTTCAAAGACCGCTTCAAAAACAGCAGGGTTAACCTGGACATGCCTGCTTTTTATCTTTTCTGGAGGGGAGATTAATGTTATGACTTTGTCTTGTGTGTACCAAATTTTGTCCTCAATCAATGGCCAGAAAAAAAATTTTGTCCAGCACTGCACATAACTTTGACTTCAACTGCACCTGATAACAAATAAATACATTTTAATTGTTATGTAAAACTAGACCACCTACAGAAGACATAAGCAACATTAGAAATGTTTGGTATGTGGGTTTGGTATGAACATCTTCTCACCTTCATCCACATCTTCAATTATACCAGGATATGGATC
Organism: Paramisgurnus dabryanus; assembly: GCF_030506205.2. Taxonomy (NCBI): domain Eukaryota; kingdom Metazoa; phylum Chordata; class Actinopteri; order Cypriniformes; family Cobitidae; genus Paramisgurnus; species Paramisgurnus dabryanus. The sequence goes on from NC_133346.1 coordinate 29,150,432, forward strand.
ATTTTCATAGATGACAATGCACCACCTCCCTCTGAGGTCTTCTGTGATTTCGTCCAATGGGCAGAGAGGGCCACGTCCAGAGGTTCCTTCTATCATTTGTGGCTCTGTGGAGGCTACTGTCTGTGGTGCCAAGTCAACAACCTTTGGCTGGAAACATCCCTGTCCCTGGCCTGGTGCAGATCACCTGATAAAGGCTTAGCGTTCCCCTGATGGTGGGCAATTCTTTGGGGAGGAAAGCACACACACGGGATATCTGATCATCCTCTACGTAAAAAAGGTGGACCTTTGTAAGAGTGCGCAGGGTCTCATACAGTGTTTTTGCAGAAGGAATATCAGAGCCTCTGGCTACCTGTGTGTCTGCTGTTCTTTTTATTGTGGCTCCCACACCATCAGCGGGCCCTTTACCATGCCCTGCTTCCAGGAAACTCCAGTTAACTGTTCTGAAACCCATCTGGAAGGGAATTATGCTCATGAGGTAGAAGTTCTTCTTTCCCCTATACTGCATGGTTGGCCCATCACTGATGAAGAAGAGCTTGTCAACTCTGGGGTAGTTCACCTTCAGAAACTGAAGGACAGGATCCAGTTGAGCCCAAATGGCAGCAGGATCATGTTTCATAGAAGGTGACAATGTACAGAAGGAAAGAGTTGTCGGAGGTATACATAACAACATTGTGCAGTGTTGCCTGTCTGTGAGAAGCGCCGAAATGGACTTGATGCACCTCCTTTGCATATTTGCACTGCCAATTCTCTGCATAGTCAATGTGGAGAATAACCTCATCATCTCTGAGGGTTCTATGTAGTGATTGCAGCTGTGCATATTGATGCTTGATGTTGAAGAGGTGCTTGGCACACCATGCCATTCAGGTCTTTTTTCAAATCTTCAAATAGGTGTTGTGCATTACCCCCACATATTTGTTTAACAGTTTTTGTCACTGCTATTTTCTCTTTCTCTCCTTCTATTTCTTTTTCATATTCCTCTTTCTTTGTGACCCACTGGTACCACCATGTAATTCCTGTTTCTGATGGATTTTTCAGACTGGTTAGTGACTTGTTCTTGCATGTCATACACTCTCTGTACATGCAGTCCTTGTTGTCTGTGTTACAGTACAACTCTGCAGCCAGTGTTGTCACATTTTGGGAGTCAATGATGCCAAGCTGCTTTAATTTGCTTGCCTTCATCTGGGCATTCTTGTGCACCTTGCAGAGGCATGTTTCTCTTTCAGTTATTTTGGGAGTGAGAATCCAAAATGGCTTTATCCGACAAAAAAGAGAATAAGAGAGCTTCAAATGAGGCATCTCCAAAATCAATTTCTGATACAAATTAACCAAGGTATCAGAAAGGAACCTCTTTTGTTTTTTTGTTTTAAAGCGTGTGATTGTATCCTTTGTTAAAACTGAGGGAGAGATGCCAACCAATTTTCTCATCATAGAGCCAAGTCTGTATTTTCTCAGTAATTTGGATGTGAGCACTCTTCTGAAAGCATGTTTCTCTTTGTAGCTAATTGATTTGTATTTTTCCTTAATTTGGTGCATCAAGGTGTTGTGGAAAAGAAGGCTCTTTCTTACATGTGAAGGAAGTCTGTGCGTCTCTGCCTCAGTCTGAATATTTGATCTTGGAGAGCTTTTTGACTGTGATTCCAACTTCTTCTGTAACCTCTGAAAGCGCTTTCTGTGTCTTTCGTCTTTCCTCTGTAATTCTTTGACCTTCTGTTCTAACTTCTGTATTTTTCTGTATTTACTGGTTCTACATTCTCTCCTCCTCATCTTGTGTTGAGTGTGTACATGTACTCTTGGTGAATGATCACCCTCACTAGAAGTGCTAGGTGGTGAGGAAGCGCTCAAAAATGCTTCCATCTCTTTCTGTCTTTTAACCATCTTCCTGTGTTTGTTCTGTCTTTTCCTCCATTCTTTTCTGACATTTCTTTGCTCCCTGTTAGATAATTATTTTATGCTTTTCAGCTTCCCTTCTTCCCTGCGTTTCTGATTTCGTTCTCTTTCCTTTTTTAAGTATTCTTGGTACCTCTCTGGGTCCTCCCTCAATCTTTGTCTGTATTTTCTCAGTCGGTCTGCTCTACTTTCATCTTTCTGTCTAGGCATGTTGGCGATTCCTCTCTCTCTGTAGCTTTCTCTAAAAATTATACAAAGATATTTACATTTACATTATTAGTGTGAGGCTGCCGTGTCTACACTTAACAATGACATGTCAATTTACAATGATACTGATAAGTGCTATCTGTTATGTCAATTATATAAAGCAATCACTCCCACTAAATTAGCACAGAAAGTTTTCCTAGAGACCAGAGGTAGAATTATATAGCCTTGATTTATCTCAATAATGAGTCAAGCTACTATGAATTCATTAAATTAATCTGGCATAGTTCATTTTATTTTAGTTTGTTGTCCTAGTCAAACCACATAAAACATTACAGAAATATGACAAAAAATACAAATTACAAAAAAATACAAATTATTAGTACTAAAAAGAATATATGTGCACTTGAAAGTTTCTATATGTCACTACCGAAACAAACACGTCACAACCGAAACGTCAACATATGTTTCGGTTGTGACTGTTTCGGTAGTGACAATTTAAGGTAATTTTGATCCTACTGCTAAGATGGCAATCAGTACGTAAGTTAGCTAGCACAGTTCTCGACATTGAAACATGAGTAAAACTAAATGACCAGTAGAAAAAATTTAAACAAATTAATTAATCATTGAAAATGTGTGATCGGTAGTGACATTTATAAATGTCACACACTGATTTTCAAACTTTTGATCACATTTACTTCAAAACCATGGGACTGATCTACTCACCATGCCACCATGAGGGAGAGAGGCGCAGACAAACTTGCTGGTCCAAAATAGAGGGGAGTGGCTTAAAGCAGTATCATATTATTGACCAAACTATGCAATGTTTCGGTAGTGACGTGAAAATGCGGGACAGTGATTTTTTTTACATGATTATTCATAATTTTTACTGAAAATATCCAATAAATAATTTTGGTTTTAATTAACAAAAGTATTCAAAAAGATGCGTCTAAAAAAATTATAAAAAAATATAAAAAAAATATTTCATATTTTTTTCTATGTTGAAATTCAGACCTTAGGGTTTGGGACAACCACCTCTCAATTGAAAGCACCATATAAATGATGATATTTTATATATAAAGCTTGTAGCTACTTCAATTAATACTTTGGGCTTTGATTGCTATTTGCTTATATCTTTTTATTATCAAACATTTTCCTACATTAATGCTTTTTAAATTAGTTTTTTGGTTCCGGGACAGCAATTTGCACGAATTCGGTAGAATGGCCCATATATACATACATACATACATACATACAGATGTGGCCTTTAAAAATGCGCGTTTTCTCCCGCGGCATTCGCCAATTCGTCTCGCAGAGTCTCGCAGCATTCTGCAAGTGCTTTCGGGGGGGCTACTTTCCATTTTCCCTTAATGTGTTTCGCTTCACAGAATATCCACCAGGTGGCGCATAAAAACATTGCATTGCGTTGTTTCCAGAAGTTAATAAGGGCATTGCTGAATATTTTACATTGCTACTGTATTAAAACAGCAAAGTGATATGTCAACCCATTCTTGCCAGCATAACAGCGCATACAACTATTAAGATACGTGCAATGCGAACTTATAGGAAGTGCAACAGAGAATTTAGTGTGAGCCTAATAAACGCGACTCTCTTTACAATGAATATCTTAATTATTTGTGTTGTCGAATTTTGACACCGTTTCATTGTTTGTTCATAATACTTATAATTGTCAGTTTTTCTAAAAGTATCAATATTTTAAAGAGATTAATGTGGTATAAAAAAGACATGTTTTAAAGTTAAAAATGTTGTAAAAAATATAGTAGTATTCTTATATTTTAAGAATAACAATATGATACATTTATACTGCGCTAAAATGCTTCACATATGGAAAGAGGAATTCTTCTCAACCACCACCAATAAAGTTTACAAATTATTCTTTAGAAAAAAGGCGTTTAAACCCGGGCTGTACAGTTGGCATATGATAGCTTACATATTTATATTTATAAAATCTTTAATAATAGGCTACCTTTCTTGCGCATATGCAGTCAGTGTTTCTACGTAATTCATAATTGTAAAAAATATTATTGTAAAATAGAATATCACTAAAATAATTTATTAAAGTAACTTAATAAAATGTCTTAATGTCACTTATGTGTTTTTTAGTTGGTCAAACCAAAATAATTGACGCGAACAGAGAAACTGTGCCTTTTCCGGACGAAAAACACCTCCGAAATGTTGAGTTTATGAATATTTACAATATGTACTTTGTGAAATGTGTGTGTAAAATAATAAATTTTATAACATGTGGCTGTAGAGACAAACACGCCGCATCGCCTTCCAGATATCTTACACGTTCGCATTCAACACTTTTCAAAACTTATTTATATTAAATCTAATTAATAATTATAAATTATGACATGAGAAAATTAGAAGTGTGCAAAGAGCCAATTCAGATATTGTTAATTAAATCTGTTTTATACACCTTTCTGCCTTGTTTAAATTAACAAGCATTTTATTTGCCACTGTCAACACGTTTTGTGATTGATTTAATGATTTATTACAGAAACTTATATGAAGCAAAGCTATTGTACTAAGCATCTTTATATATATATATGTGTGTTATAAATGTTTTAAAAAATATATTAGTATTCTTATATATTAAGAATAACAATATGATACATTTATATTGCGCTAAATGGGTTACATATGGAAAGAGGAATTATTCTCAACCACCACCAATAAAGTTTAAACATTATTCTTTAGAAAAACGCCTCCGAAGTGTTGAGTTTATGAATATTTACACTTACAATATATACTTTTTGAAATGTGTGTTTAAAATAATAAATTTCATAACTGTAAAGACAAACACGCCGCATTGCATGTGTCACGGGTGAGAACCAGGTAAGACAGGATGAGGCGAAATACGGATCCAAATGCAGTTTATTCCAATATATACAGGTAAATAAGCAAAAACAAGAGCTAGGGAACACACAAGGGACTGGAGACATCTAACAACGAACGACAAAACAAGAATGAACAGGCAGGGTATAAATGCAAGACAATGTTCAATGACAGAGCAGAAACAATGAGTAACTAGGACAACACACAAGGGGAGAAGCATGATCACAATGAATATCCATGGTAACAAACAAGGGGGCGGAGACACTAATTAACACAGGGAGATACAACAGGGAACAAGGGTATACATGAACACAGGTGAAACACAGGTACACAGAGACATAATATAAACCAAAACACAAGAATTACAACACACCAGATAACAGGGACACAGGGAACACGTTACATAGCCCCCCCTCAAAAGGGCGGCTTCCAGACGCCCACCAGAAAACACTCAAAGTTAATAAGTCCAGGTGGGCGGTGGCATGGAGGTGGACCCGGGGGAGGGATGGTGGGACAAGGCCACAAAAGTCCAAGGGCCAGGGCGGAGCCGTAGGCGGAGACAGGGACCAAGGTGGCGCCGCAGGCGGAGACAGGGACCAAGGCGGAGCCGCAGGCGGAGACAGGGACCAAGGCGGAGCCGCAGGCGGAGACAGGGACCAAGGTGGCGCCGCAGGCGGAGACAGGGACCAAGGCGGAGCCGCAGGCGGAGACAGGGACCAAGGCGGAGCCGCAGGCAGAGACAGGGACCAAGGCGGAGACTGCATAGCAGGCAGCCAGGGCGAAGCCGGCAGAGCAGGAACCCAGGGCGGAGCCGGCAGAGTAGGAACCCAGGGCGGAGCCGGCAGAACAGGAAGCCAGGGCGGAGCCGGCAGAGCAGGAACCCAGGGAGGAACTGGATACCAAGGTGGTGCTGGTGGTATCAGGAACCTGGGTAGAGGGAAACAACAGAGAGAGGCCCTCTGGGCCAGGATAGGCAGGGCAGTGAGTTCGATTATAGTCATTGCGAACCAGACAGTGAGGGCAAGGAGCTTGGGGACAGCCATCTTGGGATCTGCAGTGAATTCAGTACTGGCCATAGTCTTGGTGACACTAAAGAGTCTCTGGGGCATCTCGGTGGCTACTCTAGCTGGCCAATGTGGCACAGGGAACTCACTCGGCACAGATGACTCACTCGGCACAGATGACTCACTCGGCACAGATGACTCACTCGGCACAGATGACTCACTCGGCACAGGGGACTCAGAGGACTCACTCGGCTCAGGGGAATCAGAAGACTCTCTCGGCTCAGGAGAATCAGAAGACTCACTCGGCTCAGGGGAGTCAGAAGACTCACTCGGCTCAGGGGAATCAGAAGACTCAGGGGAATCAGAAGACTCAGGGGAATCAGAAGACTCAGGGGAATCAGAAGACTTAAAAGACACAGGAGACTCACTCAGCTCAGGAGGAACAGAAGACTCGGGGAACTCAGAAGATTCATAGGAATCGGGGAACTCAGAAGATTCAGGGGACTCGGGGAACTCAGAAGATTCACTCGGCTCGGAGAATTCAGAAGATTCACTCGGCTCGGAGGACTCGGGAGATTCACTCGGCTCAGAGGACTCGGGAGATTCACTTGGCTCAGAGGACTCGGGAGATTCACTCGGCTCAGAGGACTCGGGAGATTCACTCGGCTCAGAGGACTCGGGAGATTCACTCGGCTCGGAGGACTCGGGAGATTCACTCGGCTCGGAGGACTCGGGAGATTCACTCGGCTCAGGGGACTCGGGAGATTCACTCGGCTCAGGGGACTCAGGAGATTCAGGGGACTCAGGGAACTCAGGAAACTCACTCGGCTCAGTAGACTCAGTAGACTCAGATGACTCAGTGGGTATTACGAAGCTGGAGACCACAGGACGAGGGACTCCAGCCCCCCGTACAGATACTAATGGGGCATCCAACAGGCTGGCGATGAGACATCGGAACCTTGGCAGTGCTGTAGAGTTCATCAATGCAAGTGGGTGAAGTGGAGTGGGTGTGGCAGGCATTTTGTGAGTTTGTTCGGGTATGGGAGCCATCTTGACAATGGGTGTAGGTGTAACTACTGCACCTTTAACAGCTGGAACAGTGTTGATGTTGGCCTTCTGATAAATCGGAGATGGTATGGATGTGGGAAACTCGAAAACTGGGACAGGTTTAACAACAGCAAACTGAGGCATGGAGTGGGATGACGTAGCGGCCATCTTGAGCGCGGACGCTGACACAGGGGACACAGAACTCGAGAGAACAACGTCCGTGCTTACAGCGGATTGCTCGGTCTTGGGTCTCCTCCTCCGTTGCCGATGACGTGAGCATTGCGCTGGCTTACTGATGACTGGCTCGAGTGATCTTACAGTCTCTGCTGGTCTTTCGGCGGGGAACTCCCACAAATTCCATCGGTTACGGTTGTGCAGGTAACCGACGAAGCCCCAGAAATCCAGTATACGCAGCCCGTTGACCTCTTGCTGCGATACGGGCTCATCGAGACATTCATTAAAGTAATTTTTAAGTTCAGAGTCACTGAGGTCCAGGCCATGCGAAAGTGACCAGAAAGTTTGCGCAAAACTGCGAACAGGTTGCCCCTGTTGCCGGAGGGAAGTCAGGTCGGCGAGTGCGTTCCACCATTCTTCCTCCGTGGTGGGGGGTGAAACGTGCACTCGGACACTGCTGAGACGGAGCATAAGGACACAGGGAAAACACCAGGGAACTCGGGAAATCACGGGGAAGAGGAATTGCTGCTGGATCCTGAAGGGTCGTTCGTTCTGTCACGGGTGAGAACCAGGTAAGACAGGATGAGGCGAAATACGGATCCAAATGCAGTTTATTCCAATATATACAGGTAAATAAGCAAAAACAAGAGCTAGGGAACACACAAGGGACTGGCGACATCTAACAACGAACGACAAAACAAGAATGAACAGGCAGGGTATAAATGCAAGACAATGACCAATGACAGAGCAGAAACAATGAGTAACTAGGACAACACACAAGGGGAGAAGCATGATCACAATGAATATCCATGGTAACAAACAAGGGGGCGGAGACACTAATTAACACAGGGAGATACAACAGGGAACAAGGGTATACATGAACACAGGTGGACACAGGTACACAGAGACATAATATAAACCAAAACACAAGAATTACAACACACCAGATAACAGGGACACAGGGAACACGTTACAGCATGATTTTATAAATACCGAGTTCCATATAAGTATTTTCCAGGGCATGCACCCCAGGAAAAAAAGCGTCTTATTTCCCTGCTCTACATATATGAATTTTAATACATCAGAAAACCAAAGAATCAAATACCTATAGATTTCAAACCATGTCAGTATGCAGAAGACTTGTGTTGGTCATTAGGAATACATTGTAATAATTATTTTACCATCCTGGGCACACTGCTGCACACTTTCTCTTCTTTTGTTATTTATTTAACTTTAATGACTTCAACAGGTACTGTTTATTAGGTTAAGACTGAATGCAATAAAATGTTCAAGCCAAAATATGAACATTTAAACTCTGTGCACGCGCGCTACGGGTGGATGAAGCGTTGTACCGCGCACGTGATGCATCGCGTTTTCAAGTTCAAGCTTAGCAGAAGTCCAGTGCAACACAGGGAATCTAATCATTATACAGTTAAAAACATATCTTCAAGAATTAAAGGGTGGCGTGGAATGTTGTTAATAAACATGCTGAATAACGGAAAGTGAATTACTGGAGGGAGAGAAAGCAGCGCATTAAATTTGGACACCCAAGTGCTCAGCGGCATTAATGTTTCTTGTCCTGTCACCTTGACAGTCACTACGGTTTCATATTTCTCGTCAATAAACTGCTGTATAATAGTCAGCGTTTGATTACTTACATCTCTCTTGCACTTCCACTAACTGCGCATCTGACCTCTGTGTTGCATCTCTGTCTGCCTGGTTTGATTTTATTGGTCATCTCGGTTTCATTTTGACTTTATCTTACTTAATAGACCCTTTAACTGTTTGTACACCATGTTGACATGGCACCGTATGCGTGCGCATTTAGGCAACGGAGGTATGGCAAGAATCAGCAGTGAAGCAACAATTACACAAAAAATGCACACAGCCGCGCCGGTCTCAGTGTGTCTGCATCTATGAAAAAAATGTGCACCACCTGCATGCAGAGAGCACGCGTGCTGCCTGCACGACATCCAATCACTGCAGTCCCACGTTGGTTTGGATGTTGGGACCGTACCAGTACAGCTCAGCAGTGGTGTAGTCTACTAGGAATTGTAAAGGATTTCCGTATACCCGCTAAAAATAGCGTGAGGATGCGTAACAGCATGGTTTTGTGACATTTCAAACTTTTAGTAATAGTGAAGCACTGACCATTAGCATGCTACACTTGCTACTTTAGCGGGTTGAAATGCATATACATATTAGGCTATATATTTGGTGTGTTTGACTTTCTGCCGAACTGCGCGATCCGATCGGCATATGAAATCACTATAGCGGCGCGAAAGTGACGGGGGAGCAGAGTGGTGTGGCGCTACAAAACCCACAGGCGAGTGACAGCAAAGTACCGCGAGAGCGATTCAAGCGGATTTATCCACGTGATAACTGGAATCGCTCTCGCGGTACTTTGACATCACCAAGAGATCTATACCACTGCAGCTAAGTCACTACATTGACATGGCAGAAGGACAGAATGCCATTTTGTTCTGGGCACTCTTCCTTCACTCTTTCAAGTAGCCTTGGCAGTGCCTGCTTCTAGTGCTACAGTGGAGCGAGTTTTCAGCCATGGTGGCATCATGGCCAATTTGATCTTTTGAAAATGCAATGCAGTATAGGGGCCTCCCTCCACCTGTCCACAGCATGCATTTTATTTCTGTTGTAAGAGGACTTGACATGACTCGAAACTAAAATGGTAGGACTTTGGACTCGACTTGAGACTTGTTGGCTTTGACTTTTGACTCGACTTGGGACTTGCCTCATCTTTGACATGACTTGACTCGGGACTCGAGGCCAAAGACTTACTTGTGACTTGCATAACAATGACTTTGTCCCACCTCTGCTTATAGACGTCACATGCCGATTGGTCTGCGCTGCGCAACAAAAAGCCACACAAGCGCTGAGCGTTGAGTCAAATTATAAGACGAGCGTATGAAAATGACAGAGGTCTGGGGCCTGATGTATAAATGTTGCGTACGCACAAAATGGGCATAGAAATATGCGTACGCAATTTTCCACGCACATATCGGGATTTATAAAAAATAAACTTGGCGTAAATAAGTGCGTACCGTACGGATGCTCTCCACTGTGCGTACGCACTCTTTTTGAGCGGAGTGAAAGAACACAAACTCTGTTCTTGTTTTTATACACATTTAGTTTTAATATTCCTGTTTCATTCATGAAGATCAGCACTCAAATTGCTTCAAGGAGTTGCACCTGCCTATGAGTAGCAAATATTTAACAGATGAAAAGTATTGAAAAGACGAAGCCTCTGCAGTGAATGGGGTGCCACACACATCTGTCATGAGCGCGTCTGCGTGTTTGAAACGCAAGGCTATAAAAGAACTATATGAATAAGTCTTTTCTTCACTCATCAAAAAGGCTAATGTTTCGTGTATTTGAGGAACGATAAGAAGTTTGTTAGTCTTTATCATCTAATCTTAGACAAAACTGTAAAAAAAAAAAATAGTTTTAATTTTATTAGGCTAAATGACAGAAACAGATACGAGTGCCTACATTGTTAAAATAAACTTTATAACCTGTGAGATGATGAAAAATAATGTGATGTACTAGGACATTTCATAATTAAAGTTTAGCCTAATATAAATAGACGTTCTTACAATGCCGGTTTATATAAGAAACACACTAACATATTTAAACTCATTTGTTTTTATATTCTGGTTTCATCTGCTTACCTGTAAATATGCTTTTTAAGGTTTGAACTGAACTTTTCGTTTCTACTTAACTTTTGGTTTTTTTTATATCTTAATGCCTTATGGCTGCGCCGCGTAATACATCATTGTCTTTATGTTTTATTATGAGAAACACTTAACGCGAAACTTTTATATGCTGGGCTCGTCTACTTGCCTATAGCACCCTATTCTCTATAAGGTAATATTGCAGTCTTAATGCATTAAGTCGCATTCAATGGTATAACTGATGCACTTGCCGTCTGAGATAAAGACGAACATGACCCGAAACGATCTCCACCATCCGCTGATCAAAAACATTTCATCTCCCTCTGAGTTTGTTTTCTATTAAAAATGTTATGAATATAATGACCCCTGTCTGGCCATAGTATCAACTTTGACAATGCCAGTGTTTAAACTAATTAATAAATAAATAATTTCATAAAAACCCATAAGGCAAAAAAAATATATATATATCTGGCCAAAAGTATATTTTAAATAAATAAGTTAATTTTATAACGTATTTTTTTAAGTTGAAACAACTATTTAATTTTAACCTTTTTAAAACTGTTTTCTTTACAGGTTCGTAACAAAGTTTTTCTTCCAATGCGACGTGAATATACTTCCTTGAATTAAAATATATGAAGGGCTAAATATATTTTTTAATGCTTTAAAATGTATTTACTTGTGAAAAATATATTTTTGTAAACCTATTTCAAAATATATTTCAGCAAATATATTTTTTGGCATTTTTTGTATATTTTGAATTTTAAAATATATTTTTACGATATTTTCCTTGCGTTTTGTAACGTCAATCCATATTAAAATGATATGCAGACCACATTATGCCTATTAAAACTAGGGGTTGTACGCTCCATATATGGTTGTTTCGGGGAGGAGATGGGGGCGGGACGCACGTACGTACGCACAATCTTCCGCTCACTTGGATTTATGAATGGAATTTTGCTCAGTTTCTGGAGTACGCATGGTTTTATAAATCTGAAAACTTTTGTGCGTACGCAAATTCTGCTTTTTGTGCGTACGCACACTTTAAGAATAGAATCTACGCAAAGTTTTATACATGAGGCCCCTGGTCAGGGAATTAACCCAACACAAAAGTGAAAATGATAGCAATGACTCTTTAGATAAGATCTATAGACATGCACATCAATGTTTTATTTGTCTGGAGAAAAGGACAATTTGATATCCAAAATAGTGTCCAACATAATACTTACTCTATCAATATACTCAAATAAGTAGGGCCTACATGCACTGCTATCAAACGTGATGTGTTTTTGGTGTTGTAATCTGGAACTTGGTGTATATCAAATGTGTTTGTTAAATGTCTCCACATGGAAACGGAATGCCCTCCCCCCGCACAGTCCTGCAATGAGAACCAGAAAAACCGGTTTCTAACCATTTTATTTACATGTGAATAGTGAGAGCACCCCCTCAGGAGCTGTAGCAGGGTTTTTGCGGGGTCTTTATGAGCTTAAGCCAGGACTTAGTTTAAATAGGAAATATAACTAGTTTTAACAAACATGCCTTACTAAAAACATTATTTGTCTGCATTTTGAGGCAAAAAAGGGCATGGCCGCCCGGACCTCGGTAATTTTCTGACGCGTGTCTTATTTGACTCAATGCTCAGCGCTCGTTTGACGACTTGCGGCGCCACGCAGCCCGATCGGACGGCATGTGACGTCTTAGCACCGCGAGACAGTAGGCCTACAGTATGCTTTTGAATAGATCTCGCGGTAGTGTGATGTCACAGGCCAACGGGTTTGCGCTGCGCCCCATTAAGTAAGATAAAGTGAAAATTATTCCTAGATGACCAATAAAATCATACCAGGCAGACAGCAAAGGAGGAAGGATACCTCAGTTAGTGGAAGTAATAGGTTAAATTGGGCCGGAGCGCAGCTCCGCCTCCTCGGGTCCACAACACACCTTGCCGGAGCTCCGGTCCGTCTCCTTCAGCAACAGGGTTTGACGCAAAGCGAATAATAACGTTTTCATTCATAGGCTTCAAACTCGTGCTTGCGGGGCACCCTCGACAAAAATCATTTTGAGAAAATCATGCTTCTCAGAGGTCCACTGTGTTTTTAATCCCGTCTGAATCGGCCATGTCTGTGTTTTTCTCTGACGACCTCTGTAATCTGCAAATTTCAGAGCATTTTACCTACTGTTTCACGCCGAACTCAGAGGTCATCTGAGAAATGTAATTCCGTCCGGATGAAGACGTCTGTGTTTGCTCGCAATATGTTTTGAAAACGCGTTTCTTTTCATGTTTTGGCAAACATGATCTGGCGACAGGTCTCACTAACGCACGTATAGACTATTGTACTTAATTCCTGAATCCCATTCATTCAGATAGCCTATGGATTTTTTTCCATTCGGCGGAATAAAATAATTAAATTAAGACGAGCTGAATATCATACACTGTTAAGACTGGACAAAACGGTTAGTTTTGTAGGTGTTCAGCTTGGGAGTTATACTCGGTTTAACAAAAAATGGGAATAATAATACAACAGAATATTTGGAATTGGGGCAAGCAGAACATGAATTCACAAATCACAAAAAATGTAAAATTAGATAAATTAGTTAATGATATTGCGCAAATGCTCTCGGTCTCTTCAAGGTCTACGCAAATTAGAGGTTTGTTATAAGACTCCGTTATACATCACGTCTCTTCTAATTGCACAGAAAAAATGAATCAAATGATGCGCATTTAAGTCGGATTTTTATGGAGAATAGGCTTTGTGACCGTTTAACCCCACGTGGACCGAACAAGAAACGTATGCTTTCATGGAGTCCGTGTATGACATCTCCTTTATTTAGTTTCACATATTTTTATTTATATGCATTTAAAAATACCGTAAGATCATAATGTATAGACTGTAAAAATGATTCAGTGGCTTTGTAAATGTAGGCTATCTAAAATAAATGATTAAATTAACTTAATGTCAGTTATGTGTGTGTTTTTTTTTAGTTAGACAAACCCAAATAAATGACTAGAAATAGATATTTTGTTTAAAATGTACATATTTTATTTGATGTATACGCCTTAATAATATAAGTATTTAATTTACAGATTATTTTAATCAATATATTTGATAAGGTCAGAATTATATATTTAAGTTTTTGAAACTGTTATAATTGCTTTCTTCAAATTAATATTATTTGCATTTAACATCAACTTAAAAAAATGTACGTTTTACGCCTAACTTGAACTATGATGTACTTACTATTTTTACATTGATATTATTTGAGTAAATGTAGGCAAAAAAATAAATTAATAATAAGTAGAACAAATGTTAATTTAAAAAAATCCCATATAGCCAACAGGTTTTAATCAGCAACAGAGAAACTGCGCCTTTTGCCGATGAAAAACACCTCAGAAACTCCTCGAATTTATGAATTATTACACTCACAATATGATTTAATTTACTTACTACAAAAATATAACTCATTATACAAATTTATTCAACACCATTGCACATTTTATATCGAGTTTCATACCATGTAAAGGAAAACATGATAATATAAAAAGTACAGTAATGCAGAAAAGCGCATTACAACCATGTCCAAGCTATTAAAAACGTTCAGATGCAAAAATGAACTAAATGTACAATTAGATAAACTAGTTAATGATATTGCGCAAATGCTCTCGGTCTCTTCAAGGTCTACGCGAATAGAGGTTTGTTATAAGACTCAGTTATACATCACGTCTCTTCTAATTGCACAGAAAAAATGAATCAAATGATCCGCATTTTAGTCGGATTTTTATGGAGAATAGGCTATGTGACCGTTTAACCCACGTGGACCGAACCAGAAAACGTACGCTTTCATGGAGTCCGTGTATGACATCTCTTTTATTTAGTTTTACATATTTTTATTTATATGCATTTAATAATACCGTAAGATCACAATGTATACACTGTAAAAAATGATTCAGTGGCTTTGTAAATGTAGGCTATCTAAAATAAATGATTAAAGTAACTTAATAAAATCTTTTAATGTCAGTTATGTGGTTTTTTTTAGTTAGACAAACCAAAATTAATGACTAGAAATATATATTTTGTTTAAAATGTACATATTTTATTTGATGTATACGCCTTAATAATATAAGTATTTAATTTACAGATTATTTTAATCAATATATTTGATAATGTCAGAATTATATATTTAAGTTTTTAAACCTGTAATAATTGCTTTCTTCAAATTAATATTTTTTGTATTTAACAACAACTTTAAAAAAATGTACGTTTTACGCCTAACTTGAACTATGATTTACTTACTATTTTTACATTGATATTATTTGAGTAAATGTAGGCAAATAAATAAAATAATAAGTAGAACAAATGTTAATTTTAAAAAATCCCATATAGCCAACGGGTTTTAATCAGCAACAGAGAAACTGCGCCTTTTGCCGATGACAAACACCTCAGAAACTCCTCGAATTGAATATTTACACTTACAACATGATTTTATTTACTTACTACAAAATATAACACATTATACAAATTTATTCAACATCATTGCACACTTTATATCGCGTTTCATACCATGTAAAGGAAAACATGATAATATAAAAAGTACAATAATGCAGAAAAGTGCATTACAACCATGTTCGAGCTATTAAAAACGTTCAGATGCAAAGATAAACTGAATGTACAATTAGATAAACTAGTTAATGATATTGCCAAATGCTCTCGGTTTCTTCAAAGGTCTTTGCGAATTATTTTGTTATAAGACTCCGTTATCATCACGTCTCTTCTACTGTAAGTGTACACAAAAAAAATAAGACGAATGATCCGCGTTTAAGTCAGATTTTTATGAAAAATATTTTACTGTTTATGTAACTGGCAAAAGAAAACTTCGCCAACCAAATGTTTGTTAAAAAGCTTGCATGTGACATCAAAGTAGGCCTACTGCCAATGCACCGAGAATCCCTGTCATGTTACTTCAATATCATATAGAATGCTTAAAGCATAAAGTCGAGCACACATTGTCGTAGTATGCCCCAGAGTCCTGCACGGGTCCATTTTTGGAGACCCGTGTCCGTCCGTACCCGCAAAGTTCAGCACCAGATCCGACCCGTCACCCGTGATAATATCAAAATTAAATCCGCACCCGCCCGGACCCGTTAATATTTGGCCCGTTACCCGACCCGTACCCGCATAAATCACACACTCTAAAATCATTCCAATTAAAGTGCTTTATTTTTTATCTCGTACCTCTCTAAACATCACAACAGCGTCATGAATAGGCTAATGAAACAGGCTAAAGTGCGCTCTGTTTTGTGCCATTTAAGTAGTCTATCGGCACAAATGGAACATGATAACTATACAGAAATAGACATATTAATAAAAAAACAAGAAAAGAACAACCTACCTACACAACCCCTGCTGTGCTCCTAAGTCTCGTCTCGAAATGCTTTCTAAGAGAAGACGTTCAGCTTCCGGCTATCAACAGCAAAACTTTATGCCAGAGTCCCGCAACGCTCGCTTCAACCATAGGGCTCCAAGCATAGACAGTAAAAGAAAGGCTCCAACAAACTACGAGAAGAATCAACAAACTGGTCGCGCACTGTTGTAGTGGTGGTGACGTGATGGGTCAAATGTCATATGTTCCGCGTGTAATGGTAATTAGGGCGTGCACACCAAAGCTTTTACCCCCGCGGCCGTTTTTCAAATAAGCCGGCGGTCAGCGGTTTTTCCGCGCTCGGCGCTGAGGGTCGAGAGTTGAAAGAGATTAAAGTTTGGGTGAAATTCTCCGCTCGTCAATGTCAGTTGTCAGTTGTCACACGGCCGTCCAATCACAGTGGAGAAAGGGCGGGACAAGTATCACAACAACCAACCGGCTCACAGCTTAAGTATCACAGCTAAAAAGCGCTTGGCTGAAAAAACAGCCGTGTTTCAAAGTTTGGTGTCACATCATTAGACATACAGATTTTGCACATATTATCATTTGCACTACTACCCGCCCGCGCGGAGTTAATTATCCGCCCGCGGCCCCGCCCGTGAATTTTAGGAATGTCACAATCCACCCGTTTGAGACCCTACCCGCGGGTACCCGACCCGTTGCAGGACTCTGGTATGCCCTACTTGAAACACGACTGCCCTCTACAGGTTTTTTATTTCCTGCGTCCCCCACCGAATCCCCCTTCTGCGGGATCTCGCAGAATTTCGGAAGTGCTCGCGGCATTCTGCTTTCAGAGACGCGCATTTTTAAAGGCCACATCTGTACATACATACATACATACATACATATAAAGACAAACTATTACATGTAAAAAATATAGTGCCCTTTTTGGTCTTGATTGCAATATATTTTGTAATATATATACGTGTATGGTGTATGCATATATTGCAATATATTAAAGCAGATAAAGACAAACTATTACATGTAAAAATATAGTGTTCTTTTTGGTCTTGATTGCAATATATTTTGTATCATATATACATGTATGGTCTATGCATATATTTCAATATATTGGAAAATATAAATATTAAATCCCATATATGGGAATAGGTTGCCTAATATTTTGCATGATATTTTCTAATATACTGCAATATATTTTTGTTTCGTAAGGGCGATGTCAGTAATTTTTGATAAAATGTATTATTATTAACATCATAATTACACCTATATGTACTCAAACAAAAATATATTTTTAGGCCATTCAGCAAAGTACGGCAGCTACACTGTTATGGACCTAAAGAACAATATCATATTGGACATGCAGCTGATCCAAGTAAGTACCAAAACCTTAATCTAATGAATTCAAATTTACTTATTAGTTGTCACAGTGTAAAACTGTGTTCTGTGTGTGTCATATGTATTAGTGTTGTTCCCCGAGTTAGCCACCAGATGTCTCTTGTCTTCACTGTCACATGTGCCATGAACTGCATATCCCATAATCCTGTCTGTCATCATTGATCATTGTTTTCAGCTGTTCCCACTCACCTTGTTAGTGTTGTGTATTTAAGCCCTGTCTGTTCAGTCTTTGTTGTGGATTCCTTATTGTTAGTCACATCGCCTTTTGTATCTGTGTTCGTGTTGGATTTATGTTCTGGATTGTATTTATGGATTTTGACCCCTGCCTGTATGGATTATGATTTTGGATCACCCCTATTAAAACTGCTTTTGGATCGTACTATTTGTGTGTTTGTGCGAGTCGTGACAGAAGGAATCCACCATGAAAAGATCCAGCGGATTGGGGATCCGGATAAGTCCACCCGCTACTGCTAGGGAGAGAGGGGAGCGGATAAGCAACATAAAGGCCCTACGCCAGCAGGGTCAACCGGTGGGTTGTCTGGCCCAAATGTTTTGGACTTGGGGCCTGAACTATAATGATGCTGCACTGAAGGACCTGTTTAATACCTGCCTGGATGACCCTTTACCTAGGTGGGAGATAAACGGACTGGAGATTTTGGATTTCTGGGGGTTCACCCGTTACTTAGAGCATCGTTGCCAGTGGGATGACACTGCCACACCTGCGAGGCCCGACAAGATGGCCGCTACTAAGCCAGCGGCTGTCCCTAAGGTGGCTGTCTGCAAGGCGGCACCTATTTTTGAGACCGCCACTATTATACCCGCCCCTGTTCATCAGAAGGTCTCAATTGTACAGGAGACTGTGTTCGACAGCGCCAGGATTATGCCGGCACCTGTTCTCAAAATGGCCACCCCTGACCCAGCAGCTGTTCCCAAAAGGGCCGTCACATTGCCTACACCAACGTTTGAGATCGCCACGGTTATACCGGCCTTTACGTTACAGATGGCCACGGTCTCACAGTCACCTGCTCTCAGGAGAGCCATCCTCATACCCGCACCTGTGCTCAGAGAGGCACCTGAGGTATGTTCTTTTGACTCAGTGCTTTCCGTGTTTGCCATGGCTCTGTGGTGCGGGTGGTCTGTCTTCTGTTTTTTTTGTTCAGCACGACGTGGAGCCGAGTGAGTCATCTGAGCCGAGTGAGTCATCTGAGCCGAGTGAGTCATCTGAGCCGAGTGAGTCATCTGAGCCGAGTGAGTCATCTGAGCCGAGTGCTGAACTCTCGGCCTGTCTCAAGATGGCGGTCCCCAAGCTCCCTGCCCTCACTGCCTGGTCCAAGAAGGCCAGGGTTGAACTCTCGTTCCTATTTAACCTGGTCCAGAGGGCCTCTTTCTATTGTCTCCCTCTACCCAGGTTCCTGACACCACCAGCACCACCCTGGGTTCCTGTCCAGCCGGTTCCGCCCTGGCTTCCTGCCTTGCTGGGGTCCCTGCCTCCGCCCGCGGCCCCGCCCTGGCTCCAGCCTCCGCCCGCGGCCCCGCCCTGGCTCCAGCCTCCGCCCGCGGCCCCGCCCTGGCTCCAGCCTCCGCCCGCGGCCCCGCCCTGGCTCCAGCCTCCGCCCGCGGCCCCGCCCTGGCTCCAGCCTCCGCCCGCGGCCCCGCCCTGGCTCCAGCCTCCGCCCGCGGCCCCGCCCTGGCCTCCTGCTCTGCCGGCCCCGCCCTGGGTTCTAGACCCTCCATCCCTCCCCCAGATCCACCTCCGTTCCTCCACCCACCTGAACTTTTGTGTTTTGTCGTTTGGAGTGTCTGTAAGCCACTCCGTTAGAGGGGGGTACTGTCACAGTGTAAAACTGTGTTCTGTGTGTGTCATATGTATTAGTGTTGTTCCCCGAGTTAGCCACCAGATGTCTCTTGTCTTCACTGTCACATGTGCCATGAACTGCATATCCCATAATCCTGTCTGTCATCATTGATCATTGTTTTCAGCTGTTCCCACTCACCTTGTTAGTGTTGTGTATTTAAGCCCTGTCTGTTCAGTGTTTGTTGTGGATTCCTTATTGTTAGTCACATCGCCTTTTGTATCTGTGTTCGTGTTGGATTTATGTTCTGGATTGTATTTATGGATTTTGACCCCTGCCTGTATGGATTATGATTTTGGATCACCCCTATTAAAACTGCTTTTGGATCTTACTATTTGTGTGTTTGTGCGAGTCGTGACATTAGTTTGATTATTTTATTTATCTTTGTATTTTGTCACTTTCTTATTACAGAGCAATGAGGTTAGTGGTAGCTACCACATGGAAAAGGAGGGACTGAAAAGAAGTCTGGAATTTCTGGAGGCACAAGGTGTGAAGATTGACTGTATTGTTACCGATCGTCATACACAGATCCAGAAATTCTTGAGGGACCGTAAAGTGACGCAGTTCTATGACGTCTGGCATCTGGAAAAAGGTATCTTTTTCACTATATATAATTTTTTTTATTTCGCTTGTAAGTACCTCGTTTAGAATAATAAGTGATTACTTCCAAACTACCTATCACAAAGTGATTGTTTTATTTTCAGTTCTGTCAAAGAAGTTGGAAGCAATCGGCAAAGACTGTCAAGTGGTGAAAAAGTGGTAGCGGGCATAAAAAATCATGTCTATTGGACAGCAGCTTCTTCCAAAACAGCTGAGGAGAGAGTAGCGAAATGGTTGTCTATGGTAAACCACATTCAAGATGTTCACGTCCATGACACCCCAGCCTTCCCACGGTGTGTACATGCAACACATGTATCAAAAGACTCCAGCAAGTGGTTTCAACCAGGTATCCACATTAATTTACATTTTTAGTTTTATATTACTGAAGTGATTTGTGATAAGTTCAAAACCTTTTTTTATTAATTGGTAATTGTTTATTTGATTACAGCAACTAAGGCACTGTACACCGTCGAGAAGCTGCTCACAAGAGAATGCTGAAAGATGTTGAGAAACTCAGCCCTCATTTTCAAACTTCGTCTTTGGAAGCTTTTCACAGCGTAATTTTATGCTTTGCTCCCAAAAACGTTGTTTACCCTTACATTGGAATGTTATGCAGGTGCGTATTACAGTATTTCTGTGTTTTAAATCTCTAAAGATGTCTCTTACCTTTTGCTAATGTAATTTTTATTTTTTACTCTAGACTGTACTTGGCATGTATGCATTTCAATGAGAACTCCAACCGTCCTCAGGCTAAAACAAAAATGGGAAAGCCAGTGTATAGGCTTTTGTTTCCCAAAGCCAAAAAGGGGGAATACTCCACTCGTCCATTAAAGACACAGGCAACATATTGTAAGTTTAAATATATTTATACACACACACACTCACACACTAAATTAAAAAAACAATCATTAAATAATAAATTATATCACACATGCATTTTTATTTTACAGGCTATGTCTACAGATTGATGGACTTCCTGTTTGAAAAGGTGATCCTTGATCCTCTTCCCTACATGGAGGAGATTCACAAAATCAAGGTCCCAGAAACACTCTCATCCCAGTATGAGAGATCCTCCATGGAAGAAGCCATCTCAAGACATAAATCGCGGTTCAGTCAAGGGGAGGTCTAAATCCAACGTAACTGCCTGCCGCGTCAGGAAACTCTTGCCGTATACGTTGGACGACGCAAGATGGGATAACAACCCTGTTACTCCTTCCCAGATAGCCCCAGCACCAGTTCACAAAAATTCTGTATTCCAAGTGCCTGTAACGCCTAAAGTAAAAGATATAAACAAAGTCATGGGCATTGCATTATTTTAAGTTATTGTTGTAATTTACAGAGTTTTTATATTTTGTTAATTTTTTTATAAAACTTATAAAATATTGCTGCTTTTTTAATATATTTTTAAGACAATAAAGTGTGTTTACTTTTACTTGTAGTGTCTTGATTAAAAAATTATTTTACTGAAAACACAGTAATTGTAAGACTTCTATGACATAATATGAATCTTACTGTTCTATTCCCCTCAGTCTCAGGGGACCATAATCAGCTCTGTAGATATTTAATGCATTCTGTAGTGAATACATATTCAAGCATACTGGTTCAAAGCCTGGGTGATGGGTCATGCAGGTAAGTGTGTCTGGTACCTGGTTAATCCTTCTAACGACCTAAAAACAAGAACAGTAATTACATAACGTACACACTTGTAATGAAAATAATAATTCTGTGCATCTGACTGACTTTGGGAATCTCCATACAGCAAATATTTTCTTGCTCTGTGAAACACACTTTTCACAGGTACACCTACAGAATATTGATAGTAAGTGATTAGTTGTGATTTTACTTTTTTAAATGCAGTGTAACTGACTATGTAAACTTGTTTAAATTTACTAAAAAAACAAAAAATCGTAATCGCGCTGAAATTAAAAGACAACGCATTTTTTTATAATATAACGGAGATCCGTAACATTACAACATTACGTGTTTATAAGGTTTATGTGGTTTGTGAGGCTTTTGTAGTAAGAATAGCTTTAATCTGATAATTATTTGAATTTTGAATAATAACTTCCAGTAACATCTTCAGTTACATTAGAGGTACAGCAACCTCACGAGTATATTTGCAAAATAAAAAGTTAGTAATAAAGATTTACCATGCTGTAACAGGCTGGAGCATCCTTCTTATTTGAGGTGTAGGTTCGTCGTCTTGGTATTCTGGATCAGACTCTGGCTCGAACATATAAGGGAGAATCCTGCCGGCTAGCATGTTTCAATATACCGTAGGTGGTTTTCAAAAAAATTCCATGCGTGTAGTGACGTTGAAAGTTAGGTTACGTTGCAAAACTGTCATCCAATCATGGCACTGGGCGTTACCTTCCTAGTCTTCGAGGTGGCCCGCCCATCTAATCTGACTGTTTCTCAAGAACCACGGTAAAAAAACAGCTTATTACTTATTAACTGTGATGTTTTTAAATGTAAAAACAACGCGAAATGCATAAGTAGACATCAGACAACGTCATAAAACAATAAAATCGACCAATTCACGACCCCTTTAATATCCATGTGGATAACCCAAAAGATGCATTAGGACCTGCGTTTATGGATGTTCTAAATTCTTTCGGTATTAAACAAAACATGTCAGGGCCCACACATACTCGTAAGCACACATTAGACTTAATTCTGTCACTTGGACTCAATATTAATGACATTGAAATATCACCCCAGAGCGATGCAGTTTCAAATCATTGCCTTGTGTCATACACTGTACTTCTAGATAGGATCACTCAGTCTACAACATGCTACAGATTAGCCAGAGCAATAATTTCCACCACTAAAGATAGCTTTATTAGCACTCTTCCAGACCTGTCTCAAATGAAACATGTAGCAGATAACTGTGAAGATCTGGATATTATAATAAAAAACTTGAACAACGTTTGTTCGAGCATGCTGGATGCCGTTGCTGCCATTCGAAAAAAGAGAATCAAAGAAAAAACGCCAGCTCCATGGTATGACCATCATACTGCAGCCCTTAAAAAAGTAGCTAGAAAAATGGAAAGAAACTACCGTAGCACAAAGTTAGAGGTAATAATAATAATAATAATTCCTTACATTTATATAGCGCTTTTCTCAGTACTCAAAGCGCTTTACATATGAACGGGGGAATCTCCTCAACCACAACCAATGGGTATGACGTTCAGCATGGAAAGAGTGTTCAACACTACAGATAGGCTATAAAAACCACCAGATCTACCTATCTCAGTACGTTTATTAAAGAAAATCCTAACAACCCTCGTTTCCTCTTTAGCACAGTTGCAAAACTGACTACAAACAAAGAACAAACAGAAACTAATAGTAAACTAAACACAATAGTAACAACTTCATGAATTTCTTTACAAGAACAAAATATCGGTTATTAGGGAAAACATAGAAACTACGCAAGCAGCCACCACTCTACCCAATTGTACAGTTAACACTAGATTACCATACGAACATCTTGAGTCATTTAAACCTACTACAATAGAAGAGCTCTCTAAATTAGTAATGTCATCCAAATCATCGTCCTGTATATTAGACCCTGTTCCCACAAAATTACTTAAAGGGGTATTTCATGAAGTGTCAGACACAGTACTAAATATCTTAAACTCATCTCTAGAATTAGGATACATTCCAACAGCTTTCAAACTAGCAGTTATTAAACCGCTTATTTAAAAAACAAACCTTGACCAGGGAGATCATAATAACTTTAGACCAATCTCAAATCTACCTTTTCTTTCTAAAATATTAGAAAAAGTAGTGGCAAGCCAGCTACGCACATTCATAGCGAATAATAATACATATGAAAAGTTCCAATCAGGATTCAGGTCCCACAATAGCACATAGACAGCGCTGCTTAGAGTTACAAATGACCTCCTTTTAACATCCGATCGTGGTGAAATCTCAATCCTTATATTATTAGACCTTAGTGCAGCCTTTGACACAAAAGATCACAGAATCTTGCTCAATAGACTAGAAAACTATGTTGGCTTCAGTGGTCAGGCGTTAGCCTGGTTTAGATTGTATCTAACCAATCAATATCACTTTGTTTTTGTAAATGAGGAAGAGTCATATCACTCCCCCGTTAATTACGGCGTACCACAGGGATCAGTTTTAGGCCCTATCCTATTCTCGTTATATATATTACCTCTAGGAGACATTATCAGGAAACATAACATAAGTTTTCACTGCTATGCGGATGATACCCAGCTTTACATCTCATCACATCCTAGCGAAACCCACCAGTTTGCTAAGCTAACAGGCTGCATTAGTGATATTAGGGACTGGATGGCACATAACTTTCTTATGCTAAACTCCAATAAGACTGAGATACTTATTATTGAACCAAATCACTCCAAACATAATATGTCAGATTACAAGTTGCCCATAGATGGCTGCACGGTGGTGCCATCTTCCACAGTTAAGAATGTAGGCGTAATGTTTGACAGCAATCTAGCTTTTGATAGTCATATCTCCAACGTCTGTTGCACGGCATTCTTCCATCTTAAAAATATCTCAAAAATACGCCATATGCTGTCTGCATCAGATGCAGAAAAGCTTAACCATGCTTTTATGACCTGTAGAATAGACTATTGTAACTCGTTACTCGGGGGATTTCACGCAAATCAGGTAAACAAGCTACAGCTGGTTCAAAACGCAGCTGCAAGTGTGCTTACTCGATCTAAAGAGTATGACCACATAAGTCCAATTTTGGCATCTTTACATTGGCTACCAGTTAAATATCACATACAATTTAAAATATTACTAATCACCAGTGGTGGACGAATTACACAAATCATGTACTTGAGTAAAAGTAAAGATACCCAGGGTAAAATATTACTCAGGTAAAAGTAGAAGTACTTGCTTAAAATTTTTACTTGAGTAAAAGTACAAAAGTATCTGCCTCAAAATGTACTTAAGTACAAAAGTACTGTGATTTATTATGGCCGTATCATTTTTGTCACAATACTCAAATTATGTGAAATAACTCTCTTGGTGTAATGTTGTGTCCCTGTGTTCTTGTGTACTTGTGTTTTGATTTATACTTATGTCTATGTGTACCTGTGTTTTACTGGTGTTCATGTATGCATTTCTCCTTGTGTTAATTAGTGTCTCCGCCCCCTTGTTTGTTACCATGGTTATTCATTGTTTTCATGCCTCTCCCCTTGTGTGTTGTCCTAGTTACTGATTGTTTCTGCTTTGTTATTGGTCTTAGTCATGCATATATACCCTGCTTGTTCATTCTGTGTTTGTGGTTTGTTGTATGATGTCGCAGTCCCTTGTGTGTTCCCTAGCTCTTGGTTTTTGCTTTGTTTCCCTGTATTATTGGAATAAACTGCCAAAGTTCCGACATTTAATCACCAGTCTGATGGATGTACCATTGGTATCTGTACGGGTGGCTGGGGTGCCCCGTCCTGTGGTTTCCAGCTCTGTGGTGTCTGAGGTTCAATCCACTGAGTCAATTGAATCCACTGAGTCATTTGAATCCACTGAGTCAATTGAATCCACTGAGTCAATTGAATCCACTGAGTCAATTGAATCCACTGAGTCATCTGAATCCACTGAGTCATCTGTGTCTTCTGAGTCATCTGTGTCTTCTGAGTCATCTGTGTCTTCTGAGTCATCTGTGTCTTCTGAGTCATCTGTGTCTTCTGAGTCATCTGTGTCTTCTGAGTCATCTGTGTCTTCTGAGTCATCTGTGTCTTCTGAGTCTTCTGAGTCCCCTGTGCCCTCGGTGCCGAATGAGTCCTCTGAGCCGAGTGAATCTCCCGAGTCCTCTGAGCCGAGTGAATCTCCCGAGTCCTCTGAGCCGAGTGAGTCCTCTGAGCCCCCCTGAGCCGAGTGAGTCCTCTGAGCCCCCCTGAGCCGAGTGAGTCCTATGAGCCCCCCTGAGCCGAGTGAGTCCTCTGAGCACCCCTGAGCCGAGTGAGTCCTCTGAGCCCCCCTGAGCCGAGGAGTGAGTCCTCTGATTGTTTTTTGGGCTTTACCTAGCTTCCTCTTCTATACGTTGCTTTAGTAATACGTGCAATTATAATATTGAGTCATAGCCGCAGCAAATTTAACTGCTCATGCTATCATGTATTCTGTTGTTCTATCTGTCGTTTTCTGTGCTTTTCACTGCTTCTATTTATGTAAAGCTGCTTTGAAACAATTGACTTTTGTGAAAAGCGCTATATAAATAAAATTGAATTGAATTGAATTGATTCCCCTGAGCCGAGTGAGTCCTCTGATTCCCCTGAGCCGAGTGAGTCCTCTGATTCCCCTGAGCCGAGTGAGTCCTCTGATTCCCCTGAGCCGAGTGAGTCCTCTGATTCCCCTGAGCCGAGTGAGTCCTCTGATTCCCCCGAGCCGAGTGAGTCCTCTGATTCCCCTGAGCCGAGTGAGTCCTCTGATTCCCCTGAGCCGAGTGAGTCTTCTGATTCCCCTGAGCCGAGTGAGTCATCTGTGCCGAGTGAGTCCCTTGTATCTCATTGGTCAGCTAGTGTGGTCACCCCGAAGCTCCAGAGACTTTCTATTGTCATCAAAACTATGGCCAGTACTGAACTCTCCATCTGTCCCAAGATGGCTGTCCCCAAGCTCCTTGTCCTCACTGTCTGGTCCGTGATGACAATATTTGTACTCACTGCCCTGTCTAACCTGGCCCAGAGGGCCTCTCTCTGTTGTTCTTCTCTACCCAGGTTCCTGATACCACCAGCACCACCATGGGTTCCTGCTCCGCCCTGGCTTCCTGCTCTGCCGGCCCCGCCCTGGCTTCCTGCTCTGCCGGCTCCGCCCTGGCTGCTTGCTCTGCCCTGGCTACCTGTTCCGCCAGCTCCGCCCTGGTCCCTGTCTCCGCCCGCGGCTCCTCCCTGGTCCCTGTCTCCGCCCGCGGCTCCTCCCTGGTCCCTGCCTCCGCCCGCGGCTCCGCCTTGGTCCCTGCCTTCGCCCGCGGCTCCGCCTTGGCCCATGCCCCTGGACTTTCATGGCCCTGGCCCACCATCCCTCCCCCGGGTCCACCTCCATACCACTGCCCACCTGGACTTATGTACTTTGGGTTTTTTTCTGGTGGGCGTCTGGAAGCCTCCCTTTGGGGGGGGGGTTATGTAACGTTGTGTCCCTGTGTTCTTGTGTTTTGATTTATACTTATGTCTCTGTGTACCTGTGTTTTACTGGTGTTCATGTATGCCCTTCTCCCTGTGTTAATTAGTGTCTCCGCCCCCTTTTTTGTTACCATGGTTATTCATTGTGTTCATGGCTCTCCCCTTGTGTGTTGTCCTAGTTACTGATTGTTTCTGCTTTGTTATTGGTCTTAGTCATGCATATATACCCTGCTTGTTCATTCTGTGTTTGTGGTTTGTTGTATGATGTCGCAGTCCCTTGTGCGTTCCCTAGCTCTTGGTTTTTGCTTTGTTTACCTGTATTATTGGAATAAACTGCATTTGGATCTGTACCTTTTGCCTTATCCTGTCTCACCCGGTGTTCTCCCGTGACACTTGGCTAACCAATCTATTAATAGAAGGACATTAATAAATCAGACACTGATGTCTATTAAAATTATCAAAGCCTAAAACCTTAAAAAAAAAAAATTCCTTTAGCACCAAATGAAATAACAGGACTTGAGAGCAGTAAGTCTCATTTCAATATTTATTTGTTAAATAATTTAACAGTTTAAGTGTAATAAAAATAGGGCTGCAACTAACGATTATTTTAATAATCGATTAATCTGTTAAATATTTTCGATTAATCGATGAATCGGATAAAAAACAAAAAGCAAGAAAAACCTTTATTTTCAACCCTTTATTTAAAAACAGAACTAAAATCTTTAGAAAGTGTACAAACATGTTGCTCCTTGAACATCCCTGAGCTGTTTTAACAATAATAATAAAATAAAATAAACTAACACAAAAACATACACATGTATGCTTTACATCTGCAGTATAAATATACAGACTTTTTTTTTAAAATAAAGTGCCACCTGAGCTGCCAGAACAATAAATAAATTATAAAAATAAAGAACAATACAAACCAGAAAATTTAACAGGATTTGTTTGAATGTCAGAAGAACTTGTTCTCTACACTACACTCGCAGACACACACACTCGCAGACTCTCACACACACTCACTCTCTCTCACTCCCTTTGTTCAGACACTTTGCATTACAATGCAAAAATGTGAGCATGTCCACATTCTCCTGGCTCAGGCTCGCTCTTTTCTTTGAGGCTATGTTGCTTGCTGCAGTAAACAGCCGCTCAGATGGTGTTGAGGTGGCAGGGATGCAGAGATAAGACTTGGCTAGCCTGGCCAACAAGGGATATCTTTCATTGTTAGCCTTCCACCACAATAATGGGTTTTTTTGGCTCTTTTCTCCAAAGTATGTGAGGACTTCCTCAGCTTCACCTGCTCTATCCTCTTCTTCACCATCAGAACCAAGGAGTGAATCAAGTAGATTGGCTACTAGAGGTGTTGATTCAGTAGCTGTAGTATTGGTGGAGGTAACAACACTGCAACTGCCATGCTGCTGCACATCCATCTTCCTTCTCTCTTCAAGTGACATTGTTTGCACTTTAGTTTGAACAGGTAGGATTTCATCAGGTGAAAGAAACTTGCTCAGTTTCCTAAACCTTGGGTCAAGGGCCATCACAAGAATCACTGTGTTTGGTGCTCCTTCTGAGAAAGTAGTTTCCCTTTTCCATCTCTCCAGCAACTGCTCCACCGCAGTGAGTTGGAAAGCCCGCAGCGGGGCTGACTCGCAGACAGCACTCTTGGTGGACTTCAACAGCCCCTTCACAAGTGGAGGTATTGCAGATATTGTTGCATATTTCTGTCCACTCATGAACACAGTGACACATTCAAAAGGCTTAAGGACTGTTGAAAGCTCTTCCAGCAGGCCCCACTGGTCTGGTTTCAGATCCAGGTACCTTTTGCCTCTCTGTGTGACAGAGCTGTCGGACAGTGTTGCTGTTACAGGCCACCTTTGCTCAAGCAGTCGACTTATCATATAAAATGTGCTATTCCACCTTGTGCTTATGTCTTGAACAAGGCTGTGCTCTGGTGTGGCCATTTGTTGTTGTTTCTCTCTGAGTTTACTGCTGGCTAGCTCGCTTTTTTAAAAATGTTCTACCAGACATCTTGCAGCCCCGACAGCTTTTTCAATGCTTGGATGCTTCAACGCATTATTTATCACAAGTTGCAAAGTATGGCCAGTGCAACGGACAGAGGACCATCCATGCTTCTCCTCCAGGATATTTGCCGCAGCCACAATATTAGCACCATTGTCATGGACTATGGCAATGATTTGCTAGGAGGAATTTCAAATCTGGCCACTACCTGCTCCAACCACTCTGCAATGTTAGATGCAGTATGTCTGTCCTGCAGTGGCATGGTGGTGAGGCAGAATGACTGCATGTCCCAGTCTTCTGTGATGTAGTGGCATGTAATGCCAAGGTAGGCTTTAGTTGCTACACTTGTCCATATATCAGTGGTGAGAGCAAGTTTGCTGTTTATTGCAGTTTTCACTTCTTTGAATGTCTCCTCATATTTTCTCTCCATGAGCTTTGTGAAATGAGTTCTGGAGGGCAGAGTGTAACCAGGGTTCAAGGTGTGGATCATTTTAGTGAAGCCGTCATCTTCAAACATCGACAGAGGCCTCATGTCAGTGACAAGCATGTTGAGGATACTATCAGTCAAGACAGCGGCTTGCTGTGATGTACATGATGCATTTCCCACCAAGAAGCTTCTCATAGTTTGCTGTTTTTTCTGGAATCAAAAAGATAGTATGGATATGTGTAATACTAGCACTAAATACATACTAAATACATACTTACATAAATAAATTATTACCATCATTGTAGTAAGTGCAAGGTTAATTCATTTTATACACCACATTTAAACACAGCTTAAGATTACCAAGTGCTATAAAATAACTTTAAAATTAAATTATAAAGTACAACAGACACAAATATATTTGTCAATAATAACCTATAGGACAAATACAGATGTGGCCTTTAAAAATGCGCGTCTCTGAGAGCAGAATGCCGTCCGAAATTCTGCGAGATCCCGCAGAAGGGGGGTTCGGTGGGGGATGCATAAAATACAAAAACCTGTAGAGGGCAGTCGTGTTTCATGTAGGCCATACTGACGACAATGTGTGTGCTCGACTTCATGCTGAGCGTATACTGTATGATATTGAAGTAACATGACACAGATTATCGATGTTTAGGCGATAGACTTTGATGTCATACAAATGCATGCTTTTTGGCAAACATTTCGTTGACGAAGTTTTCTTTTGCCAGTCACATAGTCTTTATAAAAATCCGACTCAAACGCGCATCATTTGTCTTATTTTTTCCGTGTACTTACAGTAGAAGAGACCTGATGTATGATAATCGAGTCTTATAACAAAATAATTCACGAAGACCTTTGAAGAGACCGAGCGCATTTACGCAATATCATTAACTAGTTTATCTACTTTTACATTTAGTTCATTTTTGCATCCAAATGTTTTAATAGCTTTAACATGGTTGTGTTGCGCTTTTCTGCATTACTGAACAGTAGGCTACTTTTTATATTATCATGTTTCCCTTTACATGGTATGAAACATGATAAAAAGTATGCAATGGTGTTTAATACATTTCACTGAGAATTTGTATAATATGTTATACTTTTGTAGTAAGGAAATAAAATCATATTGTGAGTCATGGGCGTCGGAAGCAAATGAAAAGTGGGTGGGTCCCCACGTCAACACCCCCCCCCCCCCCCCCCCGAAAATACATTTACTGCAATAGATGCAATTTTCATGTTTCCTTTTAATTAACCTGAACATTTGCGTTTATTAAATAAAAGACAGTATTGCGGTCAGAATTCTGGTAATAGCCCTTTGAAAATTTTGCAAATAATGACAGATGACATATTTCATTTATTTTTCTGTGTGACATTTTTTTTTCTCTACTCTGCTGACAGTAGGCTACAATGTTTCTTTTTTATTTTGAGGAAATAAAAGTTAAGAAAAAGGAATGAAGCAAATGTTACAATTTTTGTATACCCTTTTTATTTGTTATACCCAGTCTCTCTTTCTCTCTCTTAGAGAAATATAAATGTGAGATTCTGGAAATGAAATCAATATATTTAATGGTATCCGTCGGGAACATGCTGTCATAAGAGTTTGAGCATATATGTACTTCTAAAACACAATCGATTAAACAATTGCAGAGGTATGACTTTATGAATCATTTGCAAATGTACCTCGCAAATAATGTTAATACATGAAGACGTTATAATCGCATGAAAAGTAATTGCAGGCTTCTGTAAAAAAAAAACTTTATGGTGCCACGATCGCTGGATAATTTTAATCAAAATAAACTATTTTACTGCAGTAATAATATTTTAACGAGTAGCCTATACTTTTAACGGTTTGAAAGGGACCACATTTAGTGCTGTGTCAATTATTATCAATAAAAGCATATGCTAAACCCTAACGTCTCCGTGCCTCCGCAATTAAAATCTCTCCTCATCTCCTCCGTTTTTTTTCTTCTGTTTCTTGAACTTGGGGCTCGAGTCGACCTAATGTTCGAGCTGCCTTTAAAAACAGCAAGAGTTCGTTTACCGTTAATTATTAAGACTAAATGGGCAGGCAAACTCGTGAAACAGTGAAAGTAAAATAATTCGCCATAATATGGTTTTACACGTCTATAGAAAATATACTATAAATAAAGCAGTTATTCATTTTCCTAATGCATGGATGTTTGACCTTTACCTCCGTTTTAAACGTTATTCATTTCGCAAAGGAGGTTTTTCAGCACTTTGTTTGAACAGCAACTCAGCAGCACCTCCCTCCGCGACTTTTTTTAAAAAGCTGAAACGGTCCGCGGTGTAAAAAGCAAAGGTTGGGGATTCCTGCTTTAGTGGAATGGATTTTGACTAACAGCGCATTGATAAGTGAACATACAAATGCGCTAAAGTAGAGAAAAAGTGGGTGGGTCCATTATCATTGGTCTTAAAAAGTGGGTGGGTCCTGTCCCACCCACGTATAATGGTTCCGACGCCCATGTTGTGAGTGTAAATATTCATAAATTCGAGGAGTTTCTGAGGTGTTTGTCATCGACAAAATGCGCAGTTTCTTTGTTGCTGATTAAAAACCGTTGGCTATGTGATTGTTTAAAATGAACATTTGTTCTACTTATTTTTAATTCATTTTTTGCCTACATTTACTCAAATAATATCAATGTGAAAATATTAGTAAATCATACTTAAAGTTAGGCGTAAAACTTACACATTTTTGATGTCAAATAGAAATAATAAAACTAAATAAACTAAATAATTATTGGGCAGCAAACTTACAAAAAGTGGTTTATTGGTCTCAGTCCCCACATACAGATTGGTGTACAGCGGAGGCGAAATCGTGCAAGTCAACATCACTTGCCGCCCTGATATCAATGAAGTTACCATTCTCACCTTCACAGTTCTCTTCAAGCCCAGTAGTAATTTCGACTCTCAAAATTTACAATCAGTTTAGACAAACATTTCAACTAACTGACTTTTCCTTGGAAAATCCCATATGCAATAATCATCTTTTTCCAGCTGCGAAAATAGATTGTACTTTTAAGCAGTGGCAGTACCTAGGCCTAGTGAAATGCAGTGACTTTTTTATCGATAATATTTTGCCAACTACAATGATCTTGTTAAAAAATTTGGTCTTAAAAACTCTGACTTTTTTCGTTATCTTCAAGTTCGTCAAGTCTTCAAGTTCGTCATTATATCCAAGCCCATTGTACTGGGTTTCCTAACCTGCCGATTAGATTCAGTTCTGAAAGTCCCTTCATATCTTAAGGGATTCATTTCATAAATATACAACTTGATCATGTCGTTCCAAAATATATCAATAGAAAAGATCAAAGCTGAATGGATAGAAGAGTTGGGAATTGATTTATCCGAAGATACCCGGCATAAAGCTGTGGATCGGGTAAATGGGACTTCGTCTTGTGTGCGACTCAGTCTAATTCAGATGAAAGTTCTTTACCGGATTCACTATAGTAAAACCAAGCTGGCTAAAATATACCCAAACATAGATGAAACATGTGATCGTTGCAATACATCAAAGGCAGATTTAACCCATATGTTTTGGGCATGCTCTAAACTGAGACAATTTTGGTTTTCAGTTTTCGAGATCTTAAATTCAGCATTTGGATTGAATACTCAGGCTGACCCAATATTGGCTCTATTTGGAGTCATGGGAGAGCTGCAAATAACCAAAGATAAAGAAAATGCCTTGGCTTTTGCAACATTGATAGCAAGAAGGAGAATTCTCTTAGAATGGAAATCACCCAATCCACCCAAATTGTCATTACTGTATGGCTCAGTGATCTAATGATGTTTTTGAAAACTGAAAAGATAAAATATTTTCTTAGGGGTTCAACCAGAACATTTTATAACATATGGGACCCTTTGATAAACCATCAAGAGAAGAATGCACTTCTACCTCTATAAAGGAACTTGAGAACCTCCCTTTGTGTGTGTGTGTGTGTGTGTGTGTGTGTGTGTGTGTGTGTGTGTGTGTGTGTGTGTGTGTGTGTGTACCTGGTAATTATCACGTTGTGGGGACCAATTGTCCCCACAAAGATAGGAATACCAGTGTTTTTGTGACCTTGTGGGGTCATTTTGATGTCCCCATGAGGAAACAAGCTTATAAATCAAACAAGATGATGTTTATTGAAAATCTAAGGTACAAGAAAGGTTTTTGTGATGGTTGGGGTTAGGGAATGGGGCAGGTAAGGGGAATAGAATAAACAGTTTGAATGGTATAAAATGCATTATGTCTATGGAATGTCCCCACAAAACATGGAAACCAGAATGTGTGTGTGTGTGTGTGTGTGTGTGTGTGTGTGTGTGTGTGTGTGTGTGTGTGTGTGTGTTATGTTATTTATAATTGTTTTTATTCCTAGCATTGGGGTTTGTTGTTGGGAAACTTGTGGGTAGAAAATGTATAAAAGCAGTGCCTTTGGAAATAACATTTTTTTACTGAACATTTTCTATGTACCTTGTTCTGAAAAAAAAAAATCGCATAACTGCATTAATTTTAGAGATATTTACAAAGCCACTGAATCATTTTTAACAGTGTGTATATTATGACCTTACGGTAGACTATTATCAATAAAAATATGTAAAACTAAATAAAAAAGATATCATACACGGACTGTATGTAAGCATACATTTTCTTGTTCGGTCCACGTATGTTTAAATGCCGTTTTTCTAAGAAGAATTTTAAAACTTTATTGGTGGTAGTTGAGAAGAATTCCTCTTTCCATTTCTAAATCATTTTGAGCGCAATATAAATGTATCACATTGTTATTCTTATTATATAAGAATATGTATTTTTTACAAAATTTTTAACACATAGAAAATATACGTTAAGCGTGTTGTGTGTAATTATAAGCTTTTGGTGAAATTGCACTAAAACTAAACGTGCATAAAAACATAAAAAAGTAATTTAAATAAGCAAAAAAATCTTTTTTTATGAGCTCAAAAATTTGAATATAATGTGCTATTGCTGAAAATTGCCCATCTCTAAAGGAGAATATTCATCTTTAAAGTTGAAGAAACAAAAAAGTAATGTACTGATAAGCATTCTCAAATATATATATTCTGCATGCACTCATTTCTCCATAATGATGTAATTTATTTTTTAATAACATATTGTAGCTGTCGGGCAAAGATACTCTCTTTGAGTACCATGTCTATGGGTTCAAGAATAACAAAATATTGGCCATTTGAAACTCGAAAGTCATCACTTTATTTTGTCCCATTGTTTTCCATTTTGCGGGTGGTAAAACTCCTGTGCGCGTCTTTCAAATTCATTGAAATTTCGTTCACTTGTAGTTTAGCAAGTATGTATAATACAATTTCAATAATGTTTTTACACTGCACATCGTCTGAGGAAATCCGAAGTTGCGTCGAGGGGAACCAAGCTGACAGCCGCGACAGCAGAGATTGTCACGTACCTACAAAAGGGAATTGGAAAAAGCTTGCATCTGACCTGCAGCGATATCATTCTGGCTTGGTGCGATGTCAGCCAGCGAGTCCTCTGATTCTGACCTTGTTCTTTTACTCCTCGGAGTCTAAAACCAGGATGCCATATTGAGTGTTCATTTTATTTTCATTTTAACAGAGCAGCTATGGTTGCGCGTTTCACACACCTCTCCAAACCACGTTGTTAACACTATGCTTGTTAGAGCGCCGCAAGAACTGACAGCCGGATGACGTCAGAGTACCGCGAGAATGATTCAAGAAATCATATTTTGCCTTGCTCTCGCGATACTGTGACGTCTTCCGGCTGTCGATTCTTGCGGCGCCGCATGAAGTCGAACAAGCCTATTGACAGCAGCAAAAGCTACGCATGCACTTTTAACTTGTAAAACTCAAAGGTGTATGGGTAATGTAGTCTCTACTCTCGGTGGGACGAATTTGGAAGCGTGCATTGTGAAGGGCGCTTTGAAAAGCGGCAGCGCAGCCAAAGGATTAAATTAAGCCTCTGATTAAAACAGATGTGCAAATGAGCGTTCCGGTAAGCTAAAAGTACGTTCTGGGCGCAGGGAGAGGTGGTGGTACGCTCAAGAGCTATATTTGGAAGTGGCGGTACTGGCGCCAAACGGCCCACTTAAAGCACTGGCGGTATCAGGTCTAAACACAAGCACCACTTTTCTGAATGATGACAATCACAAACATCCCAGAGTTTGTAAATCAATTGTTTGTAAAACATATTTAATGCTAACTTTACTTACAAATTCAGAAAATATTTTTTACAGTGTATAAATAAAACGACATGAAGGAAGTTAATTCCAAAATGTAATTAATTGTACATGGTTTAGCTGCTAGTTTTAGCAGCTACCAGTGACACAGAGTCTAGAAATTAAAAACCACCCACCCCCAGGTCTGCCAATTCTTTGCCAACCCCCATACTAAAACCAATCACCTCTCCGGAAATCAAAAGAAAACCGGTTTATCCAGTTTTCACCAGCGTGTTGGGTTTTAATTCAAACCCTTGCAGATCCTTTGTTAAAATGCAATTTAAGCAAATCTAGGCCTACTACATGCGTTGTATATTATTCTAAAAGAATGTTTATGTCACAGGTCGGGCCGGACCGTAGGTGTAACAAGCCGCGCCCCTTCCTAGTTTCCACCTCTAGGAGGTCCCAAAGCCACCCCAATGACCAGACAGACAGAGTGTGAACGTATAATTAAAAATAACTTTATTTAAATTATTTAAAATATTAAGGGGAAAGGGTAGATTAGAACTGATCTTCTTCTAGACTCCAGGAATGGATTCCGTGTAGGGGGAGGGGACAGGGCTCCTTCACTATAGCTTTCTTAAACCCATGGCGCCCTCCGCTTCTCCTGGAGGCAGAATACAAGAGAGACACAATTAATGGTTTGGTCCAGCAAGTATCGCTACCTGACACTGGATACCGTAGGGGTCGTCGGGGGTGCACCCAACCCTCTGATGTCCTCTTTGTGTCTGATGCTCTTCTCTCTCTCGCCCCTTTAGGGTCTCTGTGGTAGATCCGAATGAACACTTCACGGCCAACGAGGACAGTTTAACGTGGTGGGTTCCTCGCTGTACACGGAGGTAAGTACTTCACAGGTTACTGGGACTTCAACTTTCCCTCCTCAGGTTCGTGACTGTAAGCAGAGGTAAGAATTTCACAAGACTGCAATGTTACTCTCTTCCTCGGGGTCGTGCTGTAAGCAGAGGTAAGTTTTACACAAGACTGGGACGTTACTTCCTTCCTCAGGGTCGTGCTGTAAGCAGAGGTAAGTAATACACAAGACTGGGACTTTACTTTCTTCCTCAGGTTCGTGCTGTAAGCAAGGGTAAGTTTTACACAAGACTGGGACTTTACTTTCTTCCTCAGGTTCGTGCTGTAAGCAGTGGTAAGTAATACACAAGACTGGGACGTTACTTTCTTCCGAAGGGTCGTGCGAGCAAAGAGTATGACTGCTAACCAAACGCCGCAGTCGTCGTTCGGACCCTCCCCGCCTGCCGCATCTCTGTCTGGGGCTGTTGTTGTCCGGGTGTCGGCCTAGCGTCTTGTCGCTTGTTAGCTCAGGATAGGAGCTAAGTGTGCTCGTGTCTAAATATCCGAAGTGACTGAACTCTCTCAGCCATCATAGGGTCGCCCGGTCGTAAATGTCATTTGCTGACCATGCTGTTACGATAGTATAGCGCAAAATAACAAGAAATAAACAAAATAATAATTTGACTCTGAGAGCTCCGCGACGTCGCCCTCTCAGGAGCGCCATCTTGGATTGAGGTGTTTAAATGTAGCCAACCTTTGAACTTCTTTGCCAAATATATTTTCATTTAAAATATGCGCTGTGTTTAATAAGTTTAAAATGTGAAAAAAATCCTCATCTGCACATCCCTAATAATACAAATCAAACTAATTTTTGTAAGAACATACTGTATGTCCAGGTTATTTTTATATTCTGACTTAAAAGAACCATTTGGAAAATGAGATCCTCAGAGGAGCGCGTGAATGCCGCAATTGATCTAACGGCAGCTTATTTTGCTAATATGGTAACATTTCTTCAGAGAATTTACTAAAACCTATTACCTCACTAATGTTTTTATTAGTACTTCAGCTGATATTGGCCTGAGATGGGCCACGGCAGTCGGGGGTCAAGTTCATCGGAGACATGCAGAAAGCGTCAAAACGTGAATGGTTTCACAAGCCGATAAGAAAATATTTGGGGTGAATTCCAAATGCCGTTTTGCGCCATTGAAGGGCGCTTCACGAAGAGGATGTCGTAGGGGTGGGCGATATCTCGATATTCAAACTATATCGATATATTTTTAAACTCGGAATGGATTTTGACATGTCGTATATATCGATATAATGTTTATGTTAAATTCTGATTTCGCCACTTTGCCTTCTCTGTGTGCTGTGCTCGCCCCCGCCTCCTTGCTTTTGTTCCCCCTCCCCTCGCGTCTTGTCTCATTTAACATGGCGGCACCCGTCGCGGAATCAACACTGGCCACCACGAATAGATCTTCCATGATTCCCATTTACATGTATATTTTACTGTTTAAAACGGCTTAAATTCATTGTTGCGAGCGCTCAGCGCGCCCCCCCTCTCTCTCTCGTTGGGTGAAGCGCAGAGCCGGATTAACACAAAGGCAAACTAGGCACGTGCCTAGGGCCCGATTGGCAAGATGGGGCCCAGACAGAGGGGGGAAAAAATTTACAAATGTCCCATCTACAACGTTGCTGTCGGGCGGAAACCTCGTATGTCCAAAATTTGTCAGTTTCATATTTTTTCACAAATCAATGCTATTGGTCAGTCCCCACTTGGGTCTGTTACTTTTACAATTTATTAACCAATCTAAAGTCCTGAAAAAGCTTGAGCGCAAACCTCTAAACTCCATTGGACATTTCAACTGTCTGAGAAACCTCGTAACTCCACCTCTTCTTCACTCCGCGGGAGAGCTTCGCTGCATATTTCTCTTCAAGATGGAGAATCGCAACGAAATCCTCGTCGAGCAACACATCCACTGAGGTAAATGTCCTCAAAACACTGGTTATTTATGTTTCAGTTATATGAATGATATAATAACAGTTTTTTCTCGAATGGTAGT
Source organism: Paramisgurnus dabryanus (assembly GCF_030506205.2). Lineage (NCBI taxonomy): Eukaryota > Metazoa > Chordata > Actinopteri > Cypriniformes > Cobitidae > Paramisgurnus > Paramisgurnus dabryanus. Next base: position 29,189,160 of record NC_133346.1, read on the forward strand.
GCTAAAGTCTAATATATCGTTTCTGAGGCTGCTAGATTTTTCCTTTACGCTATTCACGTTTGTGAAATGAATTTAAAGCACAGATTGCTTGCAGTTGACTTATTTAGCCACTATGCATTGGTTTTGTTATCATGTTTGGTGAGATGTCTAACGTGATTTTCGTGGGGCTTAAAGAAAAAAAATCTTGACACCGCTAGTTCTGCCATTGCAGTCATGAATTATTATGCAACTGTTTTTTTGCCTCATTATTATACGTAAACATGCCTTATATAACGTAGGGAAATGATTGTTTGTCCTTTATTTATTTATTTTTGCAGCAACCATGTCTGTGAACTCTGTCAGGTACAGAGTGGAACGATGAACTTGAAAATCAACCATTCTGATGACTGGCGTCCCCATCCGAGTCACCACCTCAGACAACAACAGTCACAAACTCACAAACACAAATACACTCAGTAATGGGCTTAATAAAGTCTGTGTTAACCTATGATATCAGTTATTGATGTATTTTAAATATTAACGTATTACTAGGCTTATCCAGAGCCGGCCCTAGACCTTTGGGGGCCCTAAGCAAAATTTGGTCGGGGACCCCTTTGACCGTTTTAAGTAAGGCCTAAAGAAAAGCAATGACTACCTTATGACTATACTGCACATATTATATCTACTATGTTATGTAAATGTGTCTATTAAATTATGTTTTAATTATTCTATGTATACTGTATGTTAATGATGTTTTTTACATTGCTGGTCCTGAGTCCGTATTTCGTTCTAATGTGGCAACATGTAGTCTACAGAATGACAATAAAAGACCTTGGGGTGGTCCCGGACAGGGAATATCTTAAGACAGGCTCGGCCTTAGTTTAATTAGAAAACATAACTAATTTTAACAAAAATGCCTTACTAAAAACATTATTTGTGTGGATTTTGAGGCAAAACAAAGGGCACTGGTGTATTTTAAGATAGGTCAGTGCAAGCTTTTTTCAGTTTGGACAGCTCTTAGCCTACTTTTATTTTAGTCTAGGACTAGTTTAATTCCTGTCAGGAAAACTGCCCCCTTGAGTTCTTGATTTGAGAAATATACCACTGACTGAACTGAATGGCAGTGCAGTGCAACAAACACACACTGATGAACTTGCTGAATAAAAAGAATGATAAAGTGATTTTCACTGACCATCAAAGAAACATTTTTAATTGACACCAGAGTTTAAGAGGCACAAACAACAGCCTATGTATAATTTAAATGAAATAGAGTAAATAGAATAAAATTTAAATAAAATAATATATAAAATAATAAATATAACACTTAAATGTTTAAATTTTTCAAATAAACAAAATTAACAATAATATCTAAAACACCACAAACAAGGTTAATAGTACCTAACATTTGCTATATCAACCGCCTCACTATATATTATCACTTACGTAAATAGAATAACAAAAGTTAATAGGCTTGTTTGAGATGAGCTAAATCTGACACAAACATAGGTTTGTGGATAATAACAATTAACTTGCAAATAATATTAATAATTGAAGATTAACGATTAACATTGAATTTATAACATTAATCTAACAAAGCTGGCTACTGTATGTCATATGCATTGCTATAGTTTAAATATTAAACACTGAACAGTGACATTATACACTTTTGCAAAGGCTAGCAGGTGGTTTAAAAACGGTTTGCTGTCTGGGCATGTACCACGCATATGCGCATGAGTTTGTTTACTCTTACACATAAAACACTTTAAATTCAGACGTTTAACAATATAATTACACTAATGACATAAATATGTAGAAATGACAATGGCATACGTGAAATATAAGCGTAACAGAATTAATTTACCACGATAAACCAATTTTATAATTATTAAGCTTAATAAACCAATTCACGTAATGATGGCAAATATAAGAAAGAGAAGTCAAACAGAACACAGGATTAGTCATTACCGAAGTCAAATAAGACCCACTTACTTCACATTTACGCACAAACACACATAACTGTCCTTAAAGCAACAGCAAAAGTTCACGTCTGTATCAGCGATCCGGCTCAACTCAACTTTGCGTTCTGTGGGCGGGATGCGGCCTGCACATAGATCGCGGGCACTGATTGGCTGCTGCGCTGGATGCTGTGTGTCAATCAATCTCGGCAAGAAAGAGATCTTTTTAGCAAACTTTCATTATAACTATAATAACAAGTAACAGCCTTCTAATAATAAATAATAAATATTTATATTTATTTTATGTTACTTTTGATGAATGATTTTTTTCAACCACTAGCTAAGTGACTTTAGGGGGCCCTCTGCTGGCCACGAGGCCCTTTGCAATTGCAAGTGTCGTTTAGTGGCTGGGCCGGCTCTGGGCTTATCATACATGCACTGAAGTTTTAAAATGTATCTAATATAATACTTGAATTAAATTGAATGTTTTGGATGCCACCATTAATTTTTTTTGTGCATGTAAAACACAAGTAGCAAGGTTTTTATTTAATTCAATTTTGAATTAAATTGAATGTTTTGGATACCACCAGGGGTTAAATTGGGATTTGTTATGTGGGGGGGCTCTGCGGGGAGGGGTAATACAAGGGGTAACATGTTTAATACTGATGATACCAAAGCCACTGGTGTGTTTCAATGACATTCTGGACCTCTTATAGGATTTGATAAGTTTCAGCTTTAAAGCTGTGCCAGAGGTTGACCCAAAATATTTTAAAAAGAGCTTCTGAATTTTAAATGATGCAAATCTATGAGTTTGACACCCTATATCCATTTGTTGCACATGTCATTATGCACAACTGATCAAACTTTAAAGGAAGTTAAAAGAATCAACCTCCTTGAATAATTCTAGGCATAAGATAGGCTACCCCAAAAGACTCAATTAACAAGAAAAGGTACAACACACAGTACTGTATCATCAACATGTCTTATAAATTAGCCATAGAGATTCCCTATGCTTGTCAGCAGCTAAAACAATCATATAGTTAGGTTTGATTGGTGTAATCAAAATACATTATTTTATTAAACTATACAATAGTTATATCCAGTGTTATACTTAACATAATGTAATTAAATGAGTGACATACATACTTTAATCCTTAACACGTTTCTAGTCTTCTATTAAGTTTTCTCAACGTGGGCACCATTCTTACCTCTCTCTCTCTCTCTCTCTCTCTCTCTCTCTTTCTCTCTCTCTCTCTCTCATCAAATGATCCTAGTGAGAGCGCGTTCTTGAAGTTCTGAGTTTTTTCGCTTGAGTTGCATAACTTGCGTGAAGACCCATTTAAGGGAAAGCGCGTGTTTTCGCGGCAATTGCGGCGCCCAATTCGCGTCATTTGCATCGCCCCGTGTGTGGACGCACCTGGTTGCGTCTTTGCATTGACTTTGTATGTAATCTGCTTGCGCAAATCGCTGAAGAGATGGTACAAGAAACATGGAAGCTGGACATGTCATACCTGGCTGGTATCACCACTGATAATGCTTCAGCAAACAAGAAAGCATTTCAGGCACCTCATGCCCAAAGATTCAGATATTACAGTTTTTGAGACTGTAAAAGAGGTATTGAGCCCCATCAGCTCTTTCACGGATGCCCTTAGTGGTGAAAAACACACAACTCTTTCTGCAGTCCTGCCTCTGACCTAGAAGATCTTCTCCACTTTGACAGTTGAGGGAGGTGACAGCAACCTAAAACATCAACTTAAAGACAACATCAGAGAAGATCTCAGACAGAGATATGAGAACACACATCTGCAGCTAATATTAAACACAGCCACTTTTCTTTTTCTTGACCCAAGGTTAAAGGACAGTTTTGTAACCTTAAGAGAGGAGGTTAAACAGAATCTTATGGTCAGTGTCAATTTTATAGAAGCAGGGGGCCAAAGTCAGCAAACATCATCTTCAGATGACAAGCAGCAGCCAGCAAAAAAACACAATCAGATCTGAACAGTCTATTAACAAACATACAGGGGGGGGAAAGAATGAACATGGAGAGGGTTCATCATCCAGAGAAGAACGTGAGGGTGCAGAAACGGAACTCAAAAATGAGTTTACAGTATATGAAAAGATGCCTGAAATCAGTGCGGGAGAGGACCCACTCAGATGGTGGAGGACACATGAGGGTCCGTGTACTTGGCGGCCAACGGATTTTCCTTTTGAAATCAGAAAAACAAAATAGGTAATCGAACTGTTTCCCGACTATCATTTAGAAATAGGAGAACAAAAATCGGGAAATTACTTGTTTCCGGGTTTTTGTATTGATTATTGAAAAAGAAAAACTAAAAAATTACCCGTTATCCGATTTTAAAAAATGTGTTTATAAATGGAAATCGGGAATTAAAACACACGTGTGAAAATCTTATTTCTTAATTTTGTGCAGATTGTTTGTAGTGACCCGGAAGCTATCGAGTATGACCAAAGATCTTTTAATTATGGAGATACCAACCATTCGGTATTCTACCACTGGATGACCTGTAACATCTGTTGCGGGTGACAGTCAATTACAGTTACATTTGAGAGTTTTTACAGGAATTTAAGATTACATTTAATCTGTTAATCAACAAACTCTTCCACTGCATACTGTAGCAGTACGCATTTTTATGCTAAGCTTGCAGGCTTCCCTAAAGGTTATTTGCTATAAGGGACTTGCATAAACCGTTCTGTTCATGTCAATGGAACATGTCTTTGCATGACTATGCAGATTTTATTGCAGAAAATAAAAAAAATGGACTGAGTTGTGATGATATTGCCGCTGCATTATGTACCCAGTTTGGCACAACACGGGGTTTTTCAGAGATAAATGTGCGGAGATGGTGTGCTGAGCAAGGGCTTGTCAGAGACTTCTGCCCTGACAGCCAACTCGAAGTGGAAGTCGCCGATGGTATTGCTGAGGTAGGTTTTTAAACATAGCTAACAAATGAATTCTAGACTTTTCAATTAAACTAAATAAATACGTTTTTTTGTATGTAATTCAACTAAACATATACCCCCCCCCCATATATACCGAGTATATATTTTTGTGTTGTGTGTGTGTATCGTTACAGCCCGGTTGCCACACATTTAGGCATTTCTGTGTAGTTTGACTAATACTTATGAAGGAAACATGAGGAGCTAACCTAAAGAGAAGCCAAACTATTTGTGGTACTAAGTTATAGGCTTGTTCGACTTCATTCGGCGCCGCAAGAACCAACAGACGGATGACGTCAACGTACCGCGAGAGCGATTTGAAAGCAGAGTCCTCCGTATGATTTCGCGAATCGCTCTCGCGGTTCTTTGACGTCATCCGGGTGTCGATTCTTGCGGCGCCGCATGAAGTTAAACAAGCCTGACAGCTTCTTTTACTGCTTACTCAACCTGCTTGCAAATACGTTTCCCCGCGTACTCATGTAATGTAAAATGGTCAAAATATCTAAAACATAATTTGGCTTAGTTGTTGCTTGTTTTGTGTAACTACGGTAAACATACTACGTAAAAAGTCATTATCATGTTATTATGATGAACACGAGCAAAGCAAGCTAACGTTAGCTCATCTTGTGCAGCTGTCAATCAAAGAACGATATAATCTACTGTCAATCATCTCGCCTCAAGACCCGCCCCCATTCAGAACGTTCATAATTATGTAATTATGCAGTGCATTTTTCTTTCAGTGATTTGATGACGTATTAAATCACCGTTACTGTAGCAGTTAAAAGTTTAAATTTTATATGAAGTTAGTACATTTTATGGCACCACAATCAACTACATATATGTGATGAAATATAGTGTGGAAGCATATTGTTTTAGGCTGGGGTTCTGCTTTAATGGACATCTGCCAGCAAATCAGAAAATAGTATTTATAACTGATATTTGATATATATGTAGAGAAATATTGAGAGATCATTTATCTAGCTATTTATCTAACCTCCACCCCCTAGACTGGATCGTCATTTGGCCGGAAAATGATGACTGGATATCTATCTGCAAAAGGGGTTAAAGCATCTGAGGGCAGAGTGGGTAAAGTGTTGAGAGGGATTCATCAACCCTACCACACTGCAAGACTACAGGTAAGGTTAAATAGCTTTGTATTTTCTGTATTTATTTTCAATAGAACATTGGTGATTCAGAATCTAATCATCAAAATTAATGAATATTGAGTTTCTATAATAATGTGTTTATTATATTTTAGGGTGCCCGAAATCTGAACCCCATACCCTACAGTGCAGAATACATGGGTCACAAGCTGCATGTAGATCAAAATGAGAAGCTTGTTATGTTTGGAGTAACCCATGTAATGGCTATTGACGGTTTCAGCAAGAAGGTGGTCGGTCACTCCACCATGCCAGTAAAGAATAATATAATCATTTATGAGGAAGTTTACAGGTAAAATAACTTTACTAGTACTAATAATTAAATTTTTAGGACAGAGTTGTGACTTGACAGTAGATTATTAAAAATGTGGTTCTAACCTAGATTTGTAATGTAATAATTTGGCAAATACTTTGAAACCTTTCTGTTGTAAAATATGTTTTTTAATTGTGACTGGGGTTTATTAAGGTGCACTCACCTTTAACCTAAAAGGGCCGAACCATTCCGGAGCCGCTCACTCCCCCAGAAGCATGCACTCACACTTTTTTTGATCAAAGCTCAAACATGTTGTAACATTAAAGGTATTGCGGAGGATTTTCTTTTTCCGGGTGGATCATCAAGACTATTGGTCCTCCTAGTTGTCAATCAGGAGTGTTGCGCAATTGCATTTTTTTAAAAAGTAGAGAAGGCGGTTCTTTTCTAAAATTTTAGAAAATCCTCCGCTACACCTTTAAGTCTGTGTGTTTTATTCTGAGTCAGACCTGCTGTGCTTTCCTATGGACTATGGGACCAGGTCAGAGTTGACTGTGGAAAAGAGTTTTATCTGACATTATTCATCCAAGAAAAGCTGGCGCAACACAGACACAATACTCAAAGGCAGCCATACATTCAGACACCTTCTACAAGGGTGAGATAAATGTGTTGTTGAAAATAAATTCTGTTTTCTTGCAATTAAGGCATTTTGTGAGGCAAAACTGCAAGCATACTAACACCATCGTTAAAACATGCACAGAACCATGTGATAGAGAGAATGTGGTCAGAGGTCAATGCCAGAGTCAACTACCCTTTGAAGTCAGCTTTGGTACATCTGGTGAACCAGGAGGAACTGGACATGGAGGACAACACATCCAAATATTGTGTATCAAACCTGACATGCCAAATGGCTAGGATTGGCATTACAAATGTAATAGAGGCATGGAATGCATACAGGATCCCAGGTATAATTCATTTAGTTTGACTGGCTGCATTAAAAGCATGTTTTGTTAATTAAGCAGTTTAAATTACAGGATGAGAATTTAAATTTCACTCTGAATTTGATTGACAAATTTCTAGTTCAAATCACAAACAAAATTCCAGTATTAAAATTATATTCTGTTTTGACATCTCTGTTCCTGTGAGAGACAAACTAAAATAAATTCCCCTGCAAAAATAAACCATGGTTTTACCACAGTTAAAAAAAAAAAAAACTATGGTTACTGTAGTAAAACCATGGTTACCACAAAATAACCATGGTTTTGAAAAGTTAATAATAGTCCATAACTGCTTAAATCTAACTACTCACTCTCCCATCCTAAAGGAAAGGGGATACCAAATGAACTGGCTAAAGGAGGGTGTCCTGCAAAACTTCAAGAGGACCATCTGCCTGTTGGTACTGTTGCTGCTGACCTTTATCAGCAGGAACTGGGATCAGCTTTGAAAAGGGAATCCATTTTTGGATGTAATCCTTTCCCATCTGAAGAAGCCCAACAATGGACTGAAACGGAGTTTGGTTCTCACTTTGATTTGATATCACTACATCAAAATGTAACTAACCATAACTATGGGCCTTTTGAACAAGCAGTTATGTCTCTTATTGATGTCACCAGACGCTGTGTGTGACCTGTTACAAGTGACCTGCAATGATCAATGAAACAGTTTACTGTAAAAAAAACATTTATTACGGAAACTGTAAAACCCGCTTCAATACATAAAAATTGCACTTTATCCCAAATACATTCCGCTTTTACAAGTCTTTCTCAGTCGAGTCTTTTTTTAGTGGTCTTGTAAACAAACTGAGCTTTTGTCTAAAACTAAGCTCATCAGATTGAATGAAGATACTGTAACATTAGCATCCTTAAACTTAATTGTATTTACCAACTAGTGTTCTAATATAAACATTAAACAGGATGTTGCAGCTTATACAACATTACAGTACAACTTTGAGAACTGAATTTAACAGCAGTTTGCTTGAAATACAAACACTGCAGCCTCTGTAGCTTTCTGGTAAGTTTAACTTCCTTAAACTTAATTGCATTTACAAACTAGTGTTCTACTCATAAACATTATGTTGCAGCATATCATACCAACATTACAGAACAAATTTGAGAACTGAATTTAACAGCAGTTTGCTTGAAATGCACACTTTGCAGCCTCTGTAGCTTTCTGGTAACACGTATGCCCATCCTTACTAAAACAATGATGCATAACTAACAATCTCATTGTTAGATCTCATTGAAGAAAGAAAGAACATCCGAGAGACCCCTAACCTGATGGACCTTGGAGTTGAACTCTTCTTTTCTGCATTTTAGACAGCTGTCTGCAGTTAACAGCCACTGCTCCACACATGTTCGGCATCCAACCAGAGACTGGCAACATGTGGCAAACATGGGCTCTGACAATAGAGCTGTAAGGTTTTAAACAAAGAAAAGATTGATGCTTAAAGGGATAGTTTACCCAAAAATTCTGTCATTTACTCACTCTCATGTTGTTACAAACCTGTATAAATATCATTGTTCTGATGAACACAGAGGAATATATTTTGAGAAATGTTTGTAACCAATGTTCATGGACCCCATTAACTTCTATAGTATTATTTTTTCCTACTATGCAAGTGAATAGGGCTCACGAACAGTTTGGTTACAAACATTTCTCAAAATATCTTCCTTTGTGTTCATCAGAACAAAGAAATGTACACAGGTTTGTAACAATATGAGGGTGAGTAAATGACAATTCATTTTTGGGTGAACTATCACTTTAAAATTCCGGTTACTTTCCATATGAAAAAAATTAACTGAACTTTACACATACCTTTACAAATAAGACAGGTGAATGCCTCCTTAATTTGGCGCCGAGAGGCATTAGACATTATGGCTGTGGTTTGAGTTTTTGCAAGCTCAGACAACTGGTTTATAGTTGAAGTGATGTCTTGGAGGCCCTCTGCAGCTTGTTTTAGTTGATCAATTTTAGCAACAACCTCCTGTAGGCTCGAACCGTCGTCAGTCCTTCGACTTAATGTCGGGAACAGTAAAGAAAGGATGGTAAAAACAACAAAAATAAAAAGACTATCAAATGAAGTTCAAATAATAATTATGAATAAGAACTGACATTTGAAAAGCATTAAAGTCACTAGCATGTAGCCTAATTATGGACATTTTTTATTCACAGGGTATATGATTTAACCTTCAAAATGTTGTATTACCTAACTTTAGCTCTTCTTCCATTTTGGAACTCCACAAATTCTTGTTCTGAGATGGCAAAGATTTTTCTGGAGTTCTGTTTCCAGTACTGGGAACCTAGGAGTAAGAGGACATGCATTTTGTTTCTGTATTTAAAATCAACATTCGTGATAATTAGAGGTTTTGGGGGTCATACAACTCACTTCTTGTGGCCTCGGAGTCAGTTATTTCATTTCCTTGGCTGTCTGTGAGGGTTAGTGGCTCATAACAGCTTAAGGCATCCTTCACCTTTGACGTTATTCCTTCAACAGTTGCATCAGCTTCCAAAAAGCGAATGACCACTGTCCGTGAAGTACTTAACTTTTCATTAACTACTTCAGCAATATGGATTGACCTGGGGATTAATCAGACGGTTTAAAAATCACACACGATAAAAATAATATGAATATATCATAGGATCAACTTTTAGTAGCAGAGATGAGTTGCATAATTTACAACTAACCTTTGGAACGATCTTGCTGGGAACAGCCCACCAGCTCGTGGAGTTCCAGGCGAAGCTCCTGGTGTTTCAGTGGAAGCAGAAAATGAAGGTCGGCGCATGAAGGCAAAAGGAACGCTTGCAGTGTTTAGGGCCCTATTTGCAGGGGGCTGACTTTGATCCGGATCTCCGTGGACCTCGTAATGGGCGCGATGTGTGAGACTGTAGATGCAAAATCGTCCTGTTGGGTCTGGGAATACTGCAGTGTTTGCATCATCTGTAATGTACAGACTACTTGCCTGGACCTGTTTAATTGGATTTAATGATACATATTTTTTTTTACATTATAAACGCCATAAAAGTTGGAAGAACACCAAAGAAACAGTAAAAAGACTTAAGTCTCTCACATATTCAGTTATAGCATAAACAACATCATTAATATTATTGGACATATATATCGTAGATATACGTCCGTTTTCTAACTCGTGGCTAACGTTACTTAAGCTACATTTCGCTATGAAACAGGACAACTAGGGATAAATAAAGTAATCAAAAAGTAGAACAATGTACCTGAAAAATCCTGCATATCTTGTCCACAGACATGTCATCGTCTTTCATGGTAACACGTTTGCCTCCACGAAAGAGAACGAAACTTTCCATCCTGCCGTTTTGAATGATGATGACGAATGACAGGCGCGTGGCTGTTCATACTCGATAGCTACCGGGTCAAAAAATATCTTCCGGGTTCCACTACAAACAATCTGCACAAAAAGAATTTCATAAAAATCATCGGAACATTGACGCTTAATGCATTAATACAGTGCTATTAAGGATCAAATTCACACCCTATGGGTCGTATATACAGTCCTGCCCAGAATTTCATAAAAAAAAACATTGGGACATTAACGTGAGCTAACGCATTGTTACAGTGTTATATAGGCCTAAGGGTCCAATTCACCTTATGGGTCTTATATAATAAAAAAAAACATCGGAATATTAACATTTTACAACTGTTTATGTAGTATGACTCATTAATAAGGTATAGTAAACTTGATCTTTAAATAGCACTGTATTAATGCGTTAAGTGTCACGTTAATGTTCCAATATTTTGTTTTAATTCTGGGCAGGAATTAATAAAACTATGTAGTATGACATATACAGTATATAGTAAACTTGTTATTTTAATAGCAGTGTATTAATGGGTTAAGCGTTAATGTTACGATGACTTTTATTAAATTCTTGTTTATGCAAGTCCCTTATACCAAATACCCTTTAGGGAAGCCTGCAATAATGCATACCGCTACAGTACGCAGGGAAAGAGTTTGTTAATGAACAGATTAAATGTAATCTTAAATTCCTGCAAAAACTGTCAAATGTAACTGTAATTGACTGTCACTCCCGCAACAGATGTTACAGGTCTTCCAGTGGTAGAATACCGAAAGGTTGGTATCTCCCTAATTAAAGGATCTTTGGTCATACTCAGAAGGTTCCGGGTCACTACAAACAATCTGCACAAAATTAAGAAATAAGATTTTCACACGTGTGTTTTAATTCCCGATTTCCATTTATAAACACATTTTTAAAAATCGGACAACGGGTAATTTTTTCGTTTTTCCTTTTCAATAATCAATACAAAAACCCGGAAACAAGTAATTTCCCGATTTTTGTTCTCCTATTTCTAAATGATAGTCGGGAAACAGTTCGATTACCTATTTTGTTTTTCTGATTTCAAAAGGAAAATCCGTTGGCCGCCAAGTACACGGACCCATGAGACAACTTTACCTCACCTTTCCCAGTTTGCTAAGAAGTATCTATGCATCTCTGCTTCAAGTTCAGCTTCTGAGCGTGTATCTAGTACATCAGGGCTCATTTGCAGTGCAAGAAGGGCACGACTTACAGAGGAGCACATTGACATGCTGGTGTTCCTTGCTCAAAATCTGAAAGTTGCAAAACAACTGTAGGATACAGTAATGGCTGTCAATCTGATTCTCACTCACCTCACCTCTGTAGATAAAATCTGCATATAACTGCAGCAACAGATTCCATTTAATTATTTTGTTTACTAATTTCTTACTTGATGCTTAAGATTGCACTGATTTTTTTTACTTGAAGTTTAAGTATCTTTTGTTAACAATGTGATTGCATTTGATTTTACTTGGAAATACAAAAGATTGCACTTTTTTACTTGCACTTTATTGTTTTTTGAATGTATGGCAATATGAGAGGCTTTTGAACAAGTGCACTACCTCAGGACATTTTTGTTCATGTAACATATACCTCATTGTCATGTTCTAGACTTGTTATATTTAGCTTTAAATAAAATAAAAAACTTAACTTTGTGGCAGTTTTTTTCCTCCGTGGTGTCGAAAACGGTATCGAATTATTGATACATTTCAAGGTATCGTATCAAAGTTAGAAATTCTAGTATCGTGATTACACTAGTAACAACAACAGTGTTTTCTCATATTTAACCCATTATCTCCTAAAACCTATGTTATTCCAGGATAAATACCCTTATCTCCTGAGGGTTTTCAGCAGTGGCGGTTCTAGACAAATTTCACTAGGGGGGCCAAGAGGAGGGGCCAGTGTTTCACCAGAGGGGCGCATTAAAAAATGGCAAGAAATGATATTTAAAGATTATAGGGGTGGTTACAGGAATTAGTTTAAGACAGGACTAGGCCTTAGTTTAATTAGGAAATATAACTAGTTTTAACAAACATGGCTTACTGAAAACATTACTTGTGTGCATTTTGAAGCAAAACAAAGGGCACTGATGTATTTTAAGATATGGCATTGCAAGTTGTTTTCAGTTTGGACAGCTCTTAAATTTATTTTAGTCTAGGACTAGTCTAATCCCTTTCCGGGAAACCACCCTTTAAACTTTATTTTACTTTACAATCATATAAATAAGAGTGAGTGCAGGTGCAAAAGAGGAGCTGGAGTTTCATCAGCTCCCTTGTTCAGTCAGGGCACTGTGATTAGGGAGTCTGCCATTACGTCAAACGTTTGTTACCTAAACCAGTGAGCATCGATGGTCCCTGTGTTCCCTTACCGGAAATCACGTGACCTTTTCTAAAGCCCTCCAACCGAAAAACATGCTAGCCTACTCAATAAACTTTATGAAATGCAAACTTTTATAAAGATAAACGTTTGTTTTAGTTTACATATAAACACACATTGCTAGACAGTTAGGGACCACAATCTACTCAATATTTAAAATAATATTTATTTTAAATTGTAAAATTTTTATATGTAACATTTAATTATATTCCTCCAATTTTATGCATGTAAATGTGAGAGCATAATTACAGCGCTTTTTACAATTTACTATTTTAAAAAGTCAGCGAGATGTTGGTTTTTGCCGGTTGTTGATGAGTAATAGCTGGGAATAATCACATTCACAACGTGCTTAAGCAGCCACGTCATAGGAGAACAAGTGAACAGTGTCCCAATGTCAAGTGAGCTAGAGTCCTTACCAGTGCCCAAACCTGCATACACATTCACAACATCGTGGTATTGGGAACTAATTGAGACACTCGCCAAGCAGCACCCGCAGCCAGCTACAGTGGTTGGGTGCGCCCCTCTAATTTGCCCGTGTAGAACGTTGCGTCGCATTAGTTCCGCTTTTGGCGCTCACATGTAAAATCAAAATAAATGTATACTTTTTTATTTGGTCAGCACGGGGTGGCCACAGGGGTGGCCAGGAACATGTCTACAGAGGCACGGGCCACCCTTGGCCTCCGTGTAGAACCGCCACTGGTTTTTTAGAAAAAATACTAAGAATTGTCGACGTCTACCAAAAACTTAATATCTGAAGTTGAGTTGTTTTATTTTTGAATAAAAAGAAGACATTATGTATTTTAAGACGACAAAATTATATTTTTTTAATATATTTTTTAAAATGTTGCAGAAGCACTTTGTTCCTACGTGAACTACCTCTTTGCACTTCAATAAAAAAAGACCATTGTGGATTTTGACATATTTGTTTTGCAGTAGTTTTTTGGGGAGGGTATTTTTCACGCAAAGCCATCGAGATATAGCAATATATACCGGGATATAATTTCCACTCCATATCGCCTAGCCCTAGGATGTCGCATGAACAGTCGATCCAAATAAAGAGTAAAGACACTGTATTTTATTGCTGTATTTGCCAAGTGTGTTTAATTAGCCACACTATGAGACACAATTGCGGAACTTTTTCTAGAGTTTATACATCAAGAGATCTGATCTTCGAAGGGAATAGGGCATAGGGAGGATCACTTTCGATTAGAACTCGCCCTTTATCTTTTTGTGAGCGGCAGTCGCGTAGGCTTTAACCAATCATTGAACAGATTATTAACAACCAATCAAATAACATTTTTCTGGGCTCAAAGTGGAGTGTTAGAGAAGATTTTATTTAATTCACAAATCAAAAATCTCATGAAGAAGAAATCAAGAATGCAGGTCTTAAAAGATTATGGTGCTTTAGGCAAATCATTAATAAACAAATTATGACAGAGAAGAATTTTCATTGTGTTTTATGCTGTACTTTCATCCACCGTCTTTTTTTTGTGACTCTTTTCAAAGTATCGCTTTAGGCACCAGAACTGTTTTAAAAGTATCCATGTGGCACCGGTATCGAAAACCCCCAAACAATACCCATCCCTAGACCGGGGGGGGGGGCTTGATGATGGAGGGTCAGACAGGAGGGGGACTCATGTTGAAGGCGTAGTTGACGCAGATGCATCTAGGCCTCCAGGGATCCCATCCAATACCTCATGCCCAGGATGGCCAAAACTTAACTGAATAGACCAATTTAGAGTAGACGTCACAGTTACGTCACTGCAAGCTGCGCGCGCAAGGCGGTTGCAGAAAAACAGTGGAAATGAATTAGACACGAGTGAAAAGAGCAAGATAACTCACTGGAAAATGTCCGGTTGTGCTGTTAAGTTTCAGAATAAGAATGCCAAAAAATATGGCTTTCATTTTTATAGAATACCATCGTCGAAGACATCATTTGAAGATAAACGTAGGTGTTTATGATTACAATAAGCCCTTAAACGGACAGAATGGAGCAAGGAAATCATCTGGAAATCTTTTAATAATTAGAATAGAAAATAAGTAGAGAAGATGTCCGGTGTTCTGTCGAAGTCTGTTCCCTCCATGTGTTTCTTATAGCGTTTTTATCACGTTACAATTATAATTTATTAAGGAAGAAATAATAGAAAACAGGAAAATTATGAAATATTTAATAAACGCTATTATATATAATACATGATAGTATTGCTTTTACATGTACTTTAGCGATTCAGACTGTAAAAATATTTGATTTAGCAAAAAAGAACAATACATATACATTACATACATGCATATCAGTAGCCAAGCCATTTAAACTTTTTATCTATCTAAAAAAATAAACGTAACGTGATTAAAACGCTATAAGAAACATGTATTAAAGGGAAACATATAGGAATCAGACTTCGACAGAACACCGGATCCATAAAATTCACGGTTTAATGCTAAAACACTTCACAACCCTACTGCGGAGCAGTCAATTTCTGCAACCAGTTTGGCTCTGCCCACAAAAAAACGTCATCTCTGTTTGCAAACACGAAATTGGTCTATAAATACCCCACCAGTATTTTTTGCTTCCCTTTTATATGCTGCAGTCCTCCGTTTTGTCACCCTCGCAAAGTCCCTCCACTTCTTCCTGACCTCATGGGCATCTCTCGTACCCACAACCAGCAGCATGTATTTTTTGGGTGATTTCTGCCAAAGCTCTCTTTTTGCCTGCATTTGTAATGGTGTTTTTCAGCTTAGAAAATAGCAGGACCTTATAGTTCTCTATATTCTCCAAAAGAACTGAAATTTCATTCTTTGAAAATACTGGTTTCCGTGTCATTTTCTGTCATGTCTCAGTAACACATAGCTGTATGTTAAGGGGACTTAAATAGATAGTCTAAGGAACGTGAGCAACATTTGCAACAGATGTGCACAATAGTTGATCAATCACAGTCTTTTTAAAACCCATGTGTTTTTAATATTGCTGATTTATCAGTATTTAATAAGACAGCAATGGTATTTATATGAATATTTAAAATAAATAGTTATAGAATTTGGGATCACAAAAGAGCACATTGTGTATATATTAGATATATTTTATTGTGCAAAGAATGAATGTTGCGTAATGTTACACCCAGTCTAGGGGTAAAATGCGAAGCATAGTAGAAATGTGAAATTACGGCAAAAACTCTTGGAATAATTAAATGAATTTTAATAGAAAACTCAGAATATAAGAAAAATTAAGGGAATCTTTCAGGAGTTGACACATGCACTTAATTTGCACTGGGGTAACAGGGGTCATGACCCCCTCAAAAATCAAATCCAGCTAATATAACCCCCCCCCAATATAATCACATCATTCAGATTAAAATAAATATGAAATTTTCCGAAAGAACACTTTTGTTTGTTTTCTTTATTAATTTCATTTGCCAGCAAGAAAGATAGTATTATATTTTAAATAATCTGTAATGTACCCCTCGCCCCGACTACTTGGTATGACCCAGTGCTTGTTATGACACACGAGAGGAAACAAATGCGAGTTAAGAGGTTTATTGAAAACAGAGTAAATTGGTGGATGCAAACAGCTGAGCGGGTGACACAGGTAGTAGAGGTGGCCAGCGTGGAAACGGGAAACTCCGGTCTGTGATAATCCAAATCCAAATTCCAAAACACGACACGAACACGAACACGAGAGCCGGAACACAGGAACACACAGCACGAGACCTCACTGACATCCACAACGATCTGACAAAGAACATGAGAGCTGGGTGAGTATATATAGGTGAGACAATGAGCTGCAGCTGGAGCGAGTTGATGACAATCAGGTGCGCTGGAGGTAAGTGCCACACACGCCCACACACACAAACACAACACAGCCATGTGAATCAGGAAGGAAACAATGCATTCATAAACCGTGACAGTACCCCTCCCTCTAGGAACGCCGCCTGGCGTTCCCAGACTCCTTTACCTGCCGATTGAACTCATCGATAAGGGAGTGATCCAGTATGTCCCGAGCAGGAACCCAACTTCTCTCCTCCGGACCGTAACCTTCCCAATCCACCAAGTACTGAAATCCGCGTCCCCTCCGCCTAGAGTCCAGAATGCGATTTACCGAATACGTGGTCACCCCATCTACGAGACGAGGCGGGGGGGGAACCGGGGCAGGCGGATTAAGGCGTGAAAAAAAACACAGGTTTAATTTTGGAAATATGAAAGGCGGGATGTACTCTCCTGTACGCAGGAGGAAGACTAAGGCGGACAGTCACTGGATTAATGATTTTAGTGACCTTGAACGGGCCAATAAATTTGGGAGCTAACTTATTAGATACGGATCGGAGAGGAATATTCTTGGTAGAAAGCCACACTCTTTGACCAACGACGTACCTCGGAGGCCTAGACCGGTGGCGATCGGCTTTGGCCTTGGTGCGCTCCCGCACCTGGAGTAAAACCTCACGGGTTCTAGTCCAGGTGCGACGACACCTCTGAACAAATGCGTGAGCAGAGGGGACCGTGACTTCGGATTCCAGACTGGGAAAAACAGGTGGTTGGTAACCTACACTACACTGAAACGGCGACAGGCCCGTAGCTGATACCGGTAAAGAATTGTGGGCGTACTCCACCATAGAGAGCTGTTGACTCCAGGATGAAGGATTCTTGGAAACCAGACATCGCAACACTCTCTCCAGATCTTGGTTGGCTCTTTCGGTTTGACCATTGGTCTGGGGATGAAACCCGGAGGAAAGACTAACAGTCGCCCCTAGCAACTTGCAAAACTCACGCCAAAATTTGGACACGAACTGGGGACCCCTGTCGGAAACCACGTCTGACGGGAGGCCATGTAAGCGAAAGACGTGGTTTACGACAATCAACGCTGTCTCCTTGGCTGACGGTAATTTGGGCAAGGGAATAAAATGAGTCGCCTTCGAGAATCGGTCCACCACGGTCAAAACAACCGTGTTGCCCTGGGAGGGCGGGAGGGCGGTAACAAAATCTAGAGCAATATGGGACCAGGGTCTCGAAGGGACGGGCAGCGGTTGAAGTAACCCATCAGGAGGACGATTGGAAGTCTTACCACTGGCGCAAACCGAACAAGCCAAAACAAAACTGTGAATGTCTCGAGCCATACGTGGCCACCAGAATCGTTGCTTGACCAAATATCTGGTTCGACTTACTCCGGGATGACAAGCAATATTGGAACAATGACCCCACTGAATGACACTGGACCTTAACCTCTCCGGCACAAATAAGCGATTCGGTGGACACCCGACCGGAGGCGTTACCCCTTCTAGAGCCGCTTTGACTCTCAATTCGACCTCCCATTCGAGTGTGGAGATAACTATCCTCTCCGGTAAAATACACTCGGGAGTAGACAGGCGTTCGGAACGATCAAAAATGCGTGACAAAGAATTGGGTTTGATGTTTTTAGAACCCGGACGATACGAGAGAGAAAAATCAAAACGACCGAAAAAAAGTGCCCACCGAGCCTGCCTGGAGTTCAGTCTTTTAGCCGTTCTAATATATTCCAAGTTCTTATGATCGGTCCAAACAATAAAAGGTACCCCGGAACCCTCTAACCAGTGGCGCCATTCTTCCAATGCTAACTTGACTGCCAGCAACTCTCTATTACCAATATCGTAATTACGTTCCGCGGGGGACAATCGATGTGAAAAAAACGCGCAAGGGTGCATCTTGTCATCTAAGGAAGTGCGTTGGGATAACACTGCTCCTACCCCCACCTCTGAAGCATCGACCTCGACCACGAACTGACGTGAAGGATCAGGGGCAATGAAAATAGGGGCTGAAACAAAGCAAACTTTCAGTTTGGCAAACGCAGCCTCAGCTGCGTCTGACCACCTGAACGTAGTTCGTGGAGAGGTCAAGGCGGTCAGAGGTGCGGTTAGCTGGCTGAAATTGCGAATAAAACGCCGGTAAAAATTGGCGAACCCCAGAAACCTCTGCAGGGCCTTACGGGAATCCGGGCTTGGCCAATCTACCACAGCCTTAACCCTTTCAGGATCCATACGCACTCCCTCAGTAGAGATGATGTACCCCAGAAATGGTACCGACTGTGCGTGAAACTCGCATTTCTCCGCCTTGACAAAAAGCCCATTCTCTAGCAACCTCTGAAGCACTCGTCTGACGTGTTGCACATGTTCCTGGAGAGATGAAGAAAAAATCAATATGTCATCCAGGTAGACATATATGAACTGGTCAACCATATCTCGCAACACATCATTGACGAGTGCCTGGAAAACTGCTGGCGAATTTGATAATCCGAAAGGCATCACCAAATATTCAAAATGGCCGCGAGGGGTGTTAAAAGCAGTTTTCCATTCATCCCCCTCCCTTATGCGGACCAAATGATAAGCATTACGTAAGTCCAATTTTGTAAAGACGGATGCTCCCTGCAACCTCTCGAACGCTGAAGACATCAACGGCAAAGGATAAGTATTCTTAACCGTGCTGTTGTTCAACCCTCGGTAGTCAATACAAGGTCGCAGAGTACCATCCTTCTTCCCCACAAAAAAGAACCCCGCCCCCGCCGGAGAAGAGGAAGGGCGGATGAACCCGTTTGCTAGAGAATCAGAAATGTATTTCTCCATAGCCTCCCTTTCGGGAATCGAAAGCGAATATAACTTGCCTTTAGGCGGAGACTTACCTGACATTAACTCAATAGCACAGTCATAGGGACGATGCGGAGGGAGAGAAGCAGCACGAGACTTACTGAACACTTCCTTCAGGTCGTGGTACTCCGCGGGCACGTTAGATAAATCCACTGCCTCCTCCTGAAACACAGACAAAGGCACAGACGAACAGGCAGAAACAAGACAAGACTCATGACACTTAACACTCCAAGCACACACTGAGTTGCTCTGCCAGTCCACTTTGGGGTTATGAAGCCTTAGCCAGGGGTGTCCAAGTACAACGGGTGCCAGGGGTGAGTCCAGAATGTAAAAAGAAATTATCTCGGTGTGATTGCCAGACGTGATGAGTGTGATGTTCTCGGTGGAAAAAACTATGGTGGGAAGATCCTGTCCGTTGAGTGCATGAACTGAAATCTGTTGTGAAAGGGGTCTGAGTGGTATGTTGTGTTTGATGGCAAATGAATGGTCCATAAAATTACCTTCTGCACCCGAATCCACCAACGCCTGGCAATCGTGATGATGTGCTGGCCACCTCAGTCTCACCGGGAGGAGCGTAGATGTAGATGAGGACTTCTCGGGCTGAGACCCCGCCCGATAGTAGCCTCAAACTTACTACCGGGCTGGGCCTTTTACTGGACAGTTGTAAGCAAAGTGACCAGTCCCGCCGCAATATAAACAAAGGCCCTGGGATCTCCGCCGCTCCTTTTCCTCCCGGGAGAGTCGGGCTCGACCCACCTGCATGGGCTCGGGATCGTTGGCATGGCCGACCGCGTCTCCACCAGTGACTCTAAGCCCCTCCGTTCTGCTGACGCCGGGGCTGGGTGTGACTCTGCGATTCATTCGAGACAGACGGGAATCGACTCTCAAAGCCAGTTCAATGAGTCCATTGAGTGTAGTGGGTAACTCCATGGTGTAAATCTCCCTATGGACGCGGTCAGCCAGCCCATGCAGGAACATATCCCACTGCGCCTCCTCATTCCATTGACACTCGGCAGCAAGCGTTCTGAACTCAATCGAATAATCAGAAACGGATCTTTCCCCTTGCTTCAACTCCGCCAGTAGACGAGCCGCTTCCCTACCGGCGAGAGCCCGATCGAAGACTTGCTTCATCTCCGCAGAGATTGCGTTCTTGGGATTCCATACGTCGGTTGCTGCGATCAAAGAATTCCTCCATGGATGTAATATTGGAACTCGCTGCTTCCATCAGTTGGTCAGATCGTTCTGTTATGACACACGAGAGGAAACAAATGCAAGTTAAGAGGTTTATTGAAAACAGAGTAAATTGGTGGATGCAAACAGCTGAGCGGGTGACACAGGCAGTAGAGGTGGCCAGCGTGGAAACGGGAAACTCCGGTCTGTGATAATCCAAATCCAAATTCCAAAACACGACACGAACACGAGAGCCGGAACACAGGAACACACAGCACGAGACCTCACTGACATCCACAACGATCTGACAAAGAACATGAGAGCTGGGTGAGTATATATAGGTGAGACAATGAGCTGCAGCTGGAGCGAGTTGATGACAATCAGGTGCGCTGGAGGTAAGTGCCACACACGCCCACACACACAAACACAACACAGCCATGTGAATCAGGAAGGAAACAATGCATTCATAAACCGTGACAGTGCTGTAGTCCAGGGTATACGCAGGTAATACCGCGTATTCTCACTTCTTTTTCAGTCGGATTTGCGTATACCCACTTCTAAACAGTGATTTAGTGCAGGGTATACGCAGGTATACGGCGTATTTCCACTTCTCTTGTAGCTAATCCAATCGCATGATGTGAATAAACGCAAATATACCCTAAAACACTCAGTAAAATAAGTTACAATGCGAGAGGAGGACCAAGGCACCGGATTCCCTTGAAATATGATTAGCCAAAACGCCACTGGACTAGGTTGCCGTCATTCTGACAATGTCCAACGCAATTGGATAAGAGAACAATCACTACCTGGTTCACTGCCTGCCATCATTAATAGGAAAGATGAAGCAAACTAATGAAACCTTTTTTGCAGATTTACAAACAACATCGCAATGCTACATCCCCGTTTTTATCTAACAGTTCAAGCTAACGATTGCCAAGCGCCCTTGTCCGCTCCATCCGCCTCCCACACCCCAAGTCAGCGAGGATGCCTACAGAGATGCAGCCTTTCCCGCTACAATTTCCAGCAAATGTCACACGGTGACGATTTTGGGAGCGGAACCATAGATGGGGAAGATTGGTTCGGCCCGGAAATGTTCCCACCCGGACAGAAAAAGCAGAGACACCGGAACTTCCGGTAAACGCCGCGAGGCAAATTAAGCTTGATCTAACACAGGTGTGAGTAATGAACGTAGCGGCCGGGGATTGGAGGATGTGCAGACGGAGAGGGATATAAAAAGGAGCTTCAAACACAAAGCAGGGAGTTCATTGTTGTTGTTGGTGGCAGCTGTGTTGCGCTGTTGGGCCGTTCCGGTGTTGCAGAGTGAGGATCTGGGCTAAGTCACGCTGGTAGCGGTAGGAAATGACGTTTTGCTGCAGTGCAGTGTGCAGTGTGATGCTGTGGTTGTGTTGTCAGTAGCCTACACTGAATCCGTCTTGGGAGAACGAGAGGCCGTGGAGGCCGGTGAATTAACTTACAGTATATGCTGTGTGTGACCCCTGTAATGCAGCTCCAAGTGTAGCGCTCCTCTGGTCATCCCTTGGATTTGGCCTGACTCGGTGGAACGGTGGTGAAGGGCATCGGTGTACCAGACTGCTGTGAGTAGACAACCATTAAGAAGTTCTCTGTGTATATGAAGAATAGTGTACTGTTGTAAAAAGGGGTGGCGTAGATCAATCTCACCTGTTACGGAGTCTCTTCAAAGGTGCGCCCCTGTCCAGTTTCTCTGTAGTCGAAGTGGAAGAGAGGAGAGGGCAGCATTCGACTCGGCGTGATAGTGCTGGATTTCCCCCTTTTTCAGTAGCAGAGGCTTTTGGGAAGGTTGTGCCACGACGCTTCGCCAGCTCAAGGTTTGGAGTATAGCTATCGATTGATTGAAGTGCAGTCACCGTAAGTCCACCATCCACAAACCGTCGTCATTGGTGTTATTACCTGTTGAATGTCCAAAAGTTACTAATAGTGAGGGAAGTCGAAGAGATGCAGTAGCTAAAGCTAACTTACCTTTGCTTTATATGATGAGCCGCCAGAGTGACCAGTATAAGTTTCAGCATATTTGAAAGAAATCCTCTGTGTTACAGCTATAAGCCCACAACAGGAGAGAGTCTGAGTTCATTACCTGTGAAATACCTACCTGGATGTTGTCACGAGCTACCAGAGTGACCAGTGTAAGTCCCAGCGTCTGAAATAATATTCCTCTGTGCTACAGCTAAAAGCCTGCAGAAGGAGAGAGCCCGAGTTCAATACCTGTGAAGTACTGACCTGTATGCGGTCACGATACCTGGGTGAGAGAGAAAGCCCCAGTGTTTACAAAAAAATCCTCTGTGTTACAGCTAAAAGCCTGCAGAAGGAGAGAGCCCGAGTTCAATACCTGTGAAGTACTTACCTGTATGTCGTCACGATTACCTGGGTGAGAGAGGAAGCCCCAGTGTTTGTAAAAATATCCCTGTGTTACAGCTAAAAGCCTGCAGAAGAAGAGAACCTGAGTCCAATTCCGGTGAAGTACTTACCTGCACGCCATCACGAGTTACCTGGGTGAGAGAGAGAAAATCTCAGAGTTAGTAGAAGTAATCCTCTGTGTTACAGCTAGAAGTCTGCAGAAGGAGAGAGTTCGAGCCTTACGCCGGTGTAATACTTACCTGTACGCCATCCCGAGTTATCTGGGAGAGCAAAGGCCTATATTACTGTTGAGTATTACTCTGTGTTTACAGGTGGGAGCCCGTGGGCGAAGAGGGTGTGGATCCTGTTGCCCGAGGGAAACCTACCTGTTCCAACCTTAGGGGTAGGACCAAGGAGCAAAGCCCACCCTTTCATTGGAAGCCACCAGGTACCGTTGTCACCGAGCTCACCATATATTGAACCCTTCTTTTAACCCTCTGGGGTCCGACCCTTTTGGGACACTGTCAGAGGTTCTGACATGCTCTCACGTTTGGTCTTTTTTCAGTTGCTTTAAAACACATTAACGGCTAATATCACATAACACTGTATTCAGCACAAACTGTGCTATAATAATATGTAAGATTAATGTATGTACATGTTTGTATTTTTAAGTAAATGATGTTTATGCGTGGTTAGTAAAAAAAAGAAAACAAAAAGTTGCTGAAATAAGGCCAAGGAACACATCCTAAACATTTGTAAACAAGCAAAAAAGTTACCTACTCTTGTAGAGTAGAGAATTTGCTACAAAAAGATGTAAAAAACATTTAACCCACTCACTCACATGAAACAATACATTGATTTAACTTTTGTAAGACACCTTTTGCTGTGTAAAGGCAATTTGCAAGGGAGGGTCAATGATCATGAATATTGATGTATTTCACACCAGAGACCCAACCCCCTAATGTCTCAGTGAGGAATGTTGGGACAAAAGAATGAATGGGGGAGACTTAAAAATAGAATATTTTGCCTGTAGTTTAAAAAAAATAGGTTACAATAAAGTACAAAAGACTTAAGACTTTATTTTTATCTGAAATTAGTAAAATAAAAGTCTTATAGGGTTGCAAAAAATGCTAAAAACATGAACAATACAATAGAGTTAAGAAGCTTTATTGTAATTATAAATAAAGAAGCATCATTGTAATTATAAATAATAAAGTAACAATATGGCTCTAATTAAAAGAAAATTATTCTAAATGTCAGCTATGAATGTACAGTTTGGTGTGCATCTAAATACTTCACAATATAAAAAATAAGATATACATTTGTAAACCATCACACACTGTAACTCTTTGAGAATGGAGTTAAATGTTGTCATGCCATTTTTCAAAACAGTTCCTATTTAACTGAACACACAATGGAACATTACATGTTTGTCGTCTTCTGGGTGACTCATGTGCACATTCCATGAAATAGTGCAGTATCTCTCTCTTGACATTACTCTGGCAGGAAAAGAAAACATCGTCCTGTCTCCAGTAGTGCCTGATGGAGATCATCTTTACCATGGCCATATAAAATAGTAGTCCAATGTAGCGTTACCTCTCAGTGACGCTGACATCTTTCCATTTATACTTGCAACCATTTGCTGTTACCCTGGCAGCCTGAGCGTTGGTGTTATGGCTTAGATTTGAAACTGCATCCTCAGGAAAAAACATTTTGAAGAGACTCGGGTGTGTGTGCGTCTGCATGACTCAGCTGATGTCCAGGTTCCCGTGCAGGAAAGAAACGCAAAGTGTGTGGAACCACATCAATATCAGCCTCTGTTTTCCATGACAGAATGGACCTGCTGCTGCTTGCCTGGATGTTGGTCTTGACTCTCTTTGCAACAGGTGCCTTATCACTGTCAGTGGTAAATCTGTTAATAAATAAATAAATGGTTTGGGTTAGAAAAATGTAAAACAAAATATAAAATAAAAATATTTCTCAGTATTTCACTGTAGTAGTGAAACTTTAATAAACTGTACTTACATATTAGTCACAGTTGCTTTGAGAACTGGGTAAATGTGGCTTACACTTGATGAATGTCGGTCGCGTTGCTGGGTGATCTCGTGCGAGGAAATGAAAGCGAAAGTGTTAGAGCCACATTCCTAAAAAAATAAAAATAATCATCATAATTAGTATTTCCAAAGTACTGAGCAACAAATCAGTAATACTAATAGTGCAGGCATAACAGAAAAATGGGTACATGTTTTACGTACTCTTTATTGTTCCCAGTTGCGTATCTGCGTGCCCTTGTGCGAGTACCAGACGAAGTTGGTGTTACAGACACATTCCTGAAAACATATCTTAATTAATATCATGTATTTTCAAAGTACAAAGCAACACATCAGTATTACTAATATTGAGAATTTTTTTTTACTAATTAATAATGTATTCTCCACAGTAATAAACTTATAAAGCAATAACTAAGGCAGTAAAGCCGTAGAGCTGAGATAAGATAATTGTACAGAGATGCGCTGTATATGTTTGTTAACGAGCCATTACCGGACATATTTATGGCTGAAAATTAACACATGACATATCTCCGGGCGCATTTGCAGCACATCAATACCAGGCTACATCGAAACATTTACGCATGATATAATAACTTATTAACTTAAAATAACATATTTGCGCATGATGACAATCTCCGGGCACATTTACTGTTATCATGTAACATGCAACATGTCAGTAATACAAGCAACATGTCAGTAATACAAATATTGTGAATGAATAAAAGAAAAAAAAGGTTCATAGTTGTATGCATAAAAAAAAATCAAGCAACACATCAGGAAACCTAATATTGAGAACAGAAAAGCCGGTAAATGTAACTTACACTTTATGAATTTCGGGTTCGTTTCTGCAAGCCCCCGTGCGTCTTGTATTTTCCAAATTACTAAGCAAAACATAATAGTCTACTAATAAAACAGAAAATCCCGCAAATGTGACTTACCCTGTATGAATGTCCGTCGCATTTCTGCAAATGCGAGCTGAAGAGGAGAGTGATGCTGCCACATTCCTACAAAAGTTTTTAATAATTAATATAATGTATTCTCCACAGTAACAAACTTATAAAGCAATACTAAGGGGGTAAAGCATAGTTGAGATAAGATAATTGGGTACATAGATGTGCTGTATATCTTTGTTAACGGGCCATTACCGGACATATTTATGGCTAAACATTAACACATTACATATCTCCGGACACATTTACAGCACATCGATACTGCATCGATACATTTACACCCGAACAGATAGTCGTGTAAACAAGACTTGTTGAGGCATAAACACTAGTCAAAATAGTGATATTGTTTTATGACATATTGTATATTTACATTACACCATACAATCCTGTTTAACGCATGACATATCTCCGGGCGCATTAACAGCACATCGTTACACCCGAGCAAATAATCACGTAAAGAAGCCTTATTGATAAGTCGGCATGAACACTATAGTTATAGTAGTGATATTGCTTTATAACATATTCACATAACACTAATCAGCATACGGTTTAATGTAAGAACTATCATTTTAATGTAAATACAAGTTACGAGACGTTTATATAAAGTCATTATGAATATCTGCTTGCAAATAGTCAGTATACAGTATATAAAAGTTTACATCACACAACATTTCAACAAATGTAGGTAAAACTTACTCTTCAGAAATTATATCCTCAGCTGGATCAAGTCGCTCTTCAAAATACAAACGTTCATCGTCGTAGTCCTGCTCTTCGTCTGAAGAAACTGTGAACTCTTCCTCGCTGTCCAGGAGCATCTGTAGAGCTTCCTCACCTGTAAAGCGTGTCATTTTCCCAGCGCATCGATTAGTGAATGAAACTGTCAAAACTTGCTTCTTCTCAAAGCATTGTTTGGGGGCGTTGATCTTGTTTGCATAGCCCGCATCAGGTAATTTCCATATGAATGGCGTGCACGCGGGTAGGTGGGATTACATTAGTGCTAATGAGGTCGAGCCAGAAAAACTGTACCTCTCTTTACTTACATGTCGATTACACAAACAGACATTGAGTTCTTCAGATTTTAATTACATCATGTAAAAGTAGACATTTCAGGCTTTCTTTAGACATATGTATCATGTTTGTGTGACAAGTATTGGCGGAGTTATCAGTTCATGTTTGTAACGTGTTTGAGGAAGATGGTCAAGGAGACAGAGATGTCGAAATGCACTCCCTGTTTATTTTCTTTATTTCCCAAAAGCACACGGTTTTGTTGTTATAATGAAGGCACTCACATTAAAGTAGACACTTCACAGTTTCTAATGATGTATTACATGTATGTGTATGATTATGAATGACGGAGAATGTTAAGTGGATGTCACAGGAAACAGGAAAAAATGCGTCAAAACGCGGCCCCGCGTTTTTGGACCCCAGGGGGTTAAATCTGCCTCCAGGAGAAGAGGAGGGCGCCACGGGATCAAATAGAACAAGGCAGAGGACACCTGGCCCCCCTCTCCTCTCCCCCTTGGTACGGCCCACCTGGAGGGCAGAAAGAGATCATTTGTTTTAACCCTACCCTTTCCCCTTTCCCCATACCTTTTAAATAAATTAAATAAAGCTACATTTTAAATTTTACTTACACTTGTGTTGTCTGGTCATTGGGTGGGCTTTGGGACCTCCTCGAGGTGGAAACTAGAGGAAGGGGCACGGCTTTTTTACATTTGTGGTCCGCCCTGACCTGTGACACAAAGACTTCAAACAAAGTGAGCACTGTTAAATAACAGGAACTTGTAAATTATGTTAATAACTTATCGCAGGGCTCGAAATTACAATTTGCCCGGCCATCGTTGTATGTGAAAACTGCACTGACAATGAATCTGTTTAAAATCATTAAATCAGTTATTTGTTATGACATATTTAGAGCTGCACTACCCAACTACAGTACTTGACATAAGGTTCCTTGACTAAAATATATAAGCATTAATTTAGAAACCCTGTATTGGGTTAAGAGTGTCATATGTTGGAAAATATATTTAAATACAGATTAAACACTGTTATTTTTATGAAAATATTAAGGCTTTTATCCAAAGCGACTTACAGTGCATTACAAAATATACAGAATAATAAAGTTTGTTAAACTAATAAACTATAACTAATAACTATGAACTAATCTCTTAAAACATCATGCTTCCCTCATCTTTTATGTTTTAGAATATAGTATTAATATATTTTTTATTAATGTATTAGGCCTACCTGCAATATTTGCAAAATGTCCCCCAAAATATATAATGTAAGCATACTCTGGCCTACACTATCTGTTGCAAATCAGCTGTTCCAAAAGATAGTTTACAAGAGAAACTACTAGACCAGACTATGTGGAAGGTGAAAGAATAGTCTAATTATAATGTGTGAACAGTTTCTTATCTGCTATTTCTTATCCTGGACTAAAAGTATCACTAATGTATTTCTAATACAGGAAAGGCAAATTAGCATGTTACCTTTTACACAAGAAAATGATTCAATAAATAAATAAATATGCCGCGAGTTTAAACCCCCCCCCCAATGGTAGAACCAAAGTTACGCCCTTGAGTTGATATATGCCAAAAGAACAAATAATTAAAAATAACTAAACAATAAAGTTCTTCAAACTGACTTAGCTAGGGTTAAATATCCAAACAAAAATACAGTCTGCTTACCTAACTCCTTAACAAGAAAACAGTGTTTAAACGGGGGTAAGTGATTGGTGGCGTCAAAAAAAAGAAGGGTTAGGCAAAACTCACAGTCAATAATCATGCAAGGGTAAAATCAAAGTCTATTGAGAACAACAATGTGGAAATCAAACGCACAACAGCAATGAGCAACCCAGCTTGCTCCCGAGAACGTGAACAGGAAGTCCTTTTAAGATCAGCAGATGGCAGGATGTCCAATCAAAAAGCCAGAGCAATCAATTGGGGTGAATCAATCAGGTTTCTCCTGGACAGAACAGAGACAACACAAAACATTTCCCACAAAAGCAAACAAGAACTACAACAAGGTTGTAACACGTATCTTCATGACTCCACTCCTATGTAACGTCACTACGAAAACATATTAAATGCGAAGAAAAGGGGAAAGAAAGCCAAATTACAGTAGGTGGCGGTATGTGCTCATGGCACCAGTAGCCTATGCCATTACATAGAAGAAGAAGAACGTCACAACGACAGCTCCAACCAACGAGTTACGTTGTTGTTTGGGAAACGCACCCCTGGTTAGGGGTACGATTTCTCTACGTTCTTAACTTGTGGTTGTTCCATGCAGTGTTGTTTTTGGCAGCCCTTTTAGTTTTAGTCTTAGTCTTTTGTACGAAAATGCTTTTTAGTTTTAGTCGCATTTTAGTCACTTATAAACTTGATAGTTTTAGTCAAGTTTTAGTCAACGAAAACGCAAATAAAGTCAATTTAAGTAAAAAGAAAAGTAGTCTTTAACAAATTAATTTAGGTTAAAAAGTAGTAGATAAATGTAAAACCTTAGGCTTATCATGAAATGTGTCACAAGCCAATTGTCGAGTAAAATTGAGTGTATATGATATGTTAACTGCATGACTTGTTAGTTACCTTTAAAAAATATCAGCGTGGTGAGCCTTCAGGTGCTGCTTGATGTTGGTGGTATTCTTCCCACCTAGTTTGTGGCCACATTTACCGTCGTCTCACAATATGCATTCCGTTTTTCATACTGATGGATTATACTGAAAGTATGTCCATAAATCATCTCGTCGTTTCCGTTTATTGGCATTACCGCCATGGCCCTTCGAACTCGCCACAGCCGCAGGTGTGTTTTTGTTGTGTAAAATCTGGTGCGCGGCATGGCGGCAACAGGGTGGTGGGCGTACCCAAAACAAGTTTAGGAAGCGCAGCATTGCTGATACTTTTTAGCTTAACTCTTTCCCCGCCATTGACAAGATATCTCGTCAATTAAGAGAAAACGCTTCCCCGCCAATGACGAGATTTTCCGTCTTTCCGCAATACCGCTATTATCCACCAGGTGGCGCCCTTCCGCAACTTTTTAAAACCGGAAGTATTGCCCTATGGCAAGCAGCTGCATGTCCGTGTCTGTTTTAGATCGCTCTGAATGGGATCTCTATGAAAAGTCAGTCACAAAAATGGAATTATCTCTGCTTTTTGCTCAAAATGTGGTGTTTTTGCAGAAACCTACCCATTTTACAAAAGCTGATTACAAAAGAACCACTGAAAGTAGGAAGAAACGGTTTTTTTTTGTTTGAAAGCAGAGGGTCTGTTCTTTCATTTGGTATATTGTATGTTTATATATTTAAAGAAGAAAATTTTCTGGAAGGCATTAAGCTTTGGTGAAAATCATGAAAAACGCTGGCGCTGGCTGGCAACTTTTTTAAAAAACGCTGGCGGTGAAAGAGTTAATAATGACAGATTTCACGCAAAATAGGCAGAAATGACAAGCAACGTCAGACTTAGAATCATTTTCGTTCCGTCTCATCTCATCTCCTCAACGAAAAATCAAAAGTGTCTCATAATGTTTTAGTCACCTTAGAGCCATATTTAGCTAGTCATTGTCGCATTTTCATCATAAAAAAAGGTGCGTCAACCAAATCAGTTCGTTATCATCATCATTGATGAAAACAACACTGGTTGATGACCTTAAAGTGTCCAGTCTTTCCTGAATGACTGGGAGATAAACTTGTTGTAGTGAACATCTGTGTATGTCATTATTTGGATCCAGAACTTGATCTTCCTCAAAGGAATAAAGCAGATGATAAAAATAATGAATCGCCTGCAAAAACACATGCCGTCAGTCTTTCAATGCGTTGGTTGTGCACTGATCTCCCTGTGATGTGGCTCCTTCTTTCATCACCATAAATTAAATTCATAAGTAGAGCAACCAAAATGTTTTCACCACCACTGTCAGACCTTAGTCTGGATGGAAGCCCATATTGAAAAGTTGCTCCAACAAAGTTGGCCAACACTGTGAAATCTGTGTTATCAAGACTTGCTCTTAAAAAAAAGAGATGACCCGTGAGTGTCCATCTATAGGGTAGTTGCACGAAGTCGCCATATAGGATTTCCGGCCAGTTTATGTGGGCGTGTTTACTTTCGGTCGTAATAACTCGGCCAGGACAGAAGTGAAGAGATCAGACATGAGCGTATTTAAAGTAAAAAAATAGTAGATTAATCTATCAGCGACAGAAAAAAAATCAAAATTACACTGTTGTGTACCTCACTGCAGTGTGCAGTATACATTTTAAACGAGAAGATTTTGTCTCAAAGACCGGGATACTTAGAAAATTAAAGAAAGGAACTGTCCCTTCTCTTTTTGCCTGGAACCAATACACTCTACCAAACCCAAGATAAAATGTTTGGGATCGTCAACCAAGATGCCCCCCGCCTGAGACATCTCTGTCATACTCTGAGATGAATGAAATACAAATGGCCCACGATCATGACTACTCTGTTACTCTAGTGACATCAATGATGGCAGGGGAACTTGGCGTGAGCTACGAGGAGCTACAAATGAAAGTCGATGAACTACAACACCAACTGGAAACGATGCAGTTGCAGTGCCGCTTTGGTTTACAACGCATCGCTGGATCCAACGAGAATATTCTTTTTTATACAAGGTTTGTTTCTATAGATGTTGGATAGCCTTACTAATCTATTTGTCAGTAGGATATATATTGACTGCCATTTATACATCACTAAATGGATATGAATGTCTGTCAAATTTGATTATGACTGACCATATTTACATATCAACTATCAATTTATTCTTAGGTTTGCCTCATACAAGCATTTGATGGCATTTTGGGAACTGATTGAGTGAATAACCAGGGACAAGGTTGCCAGCTTTGAGGAACTCACCCAAACAAGAACAACGGTATGGAACTAAATAGTGGTAAAATGGTAGGTCACAATAAAATAATGTATAATGTGATTAATGCAAACCCAGCTAAAGGTTTTGAAATTTCCTGTTTTCTACATAAAATAATTCTACATAGTGTAAAGAACATTCTGTGAAAGTATATTTGATATGTTTAATATTGGATGAGTAAAACCATGTCAAAGATTGAAATCATCATGAAATTAATGGTTAATATCAAGTTTGTTGCATAGTCGTGACCTGTACGCACAAAGTTAATCTGTATCTAATACTCTTATTTTCACAGAAACTTGCACCCACAGAGGAGCTACTGCTGCATAGCTGCCAACTCTCACGCATTCACCGTGAGACCCACGCAATTGACCCCATTCTCACGCTCTCACGCCACACATCCATTTTCTCACGCAGGCTCGTGCCCACCATTGAGATTCCCATTGAGTTAAAAAAAAGACATTAAATAATTGAATAAAAATACCTAACCGTAAATACTGTAAAATGCCTATCTCTATCTGGCCTGCCTCAAACAGCATAAAGTGCTCGTTAAAGTCAAAATGATGCGAAGGCCAATCAAATCAAAGAAGGTGGAGTTATTGTCTACAGATGCCGAAGCGCCAGCTACAAACTACAGAGAGCGAGTGCGCGGCTGCGCGATGTTGAAAGAGCAACGCACGATGTAAGTGGCTAAACCAGTGCTCGCAGTACTGACACTTTAATATTTTAGAGTACATTCACTGTCTTTTGCATGCCACCACTTCTCATGTTGCTGGTACTTTGCTGCAAAGAGTCAAAGAGCATTTCACTTTATGTGGCGCTGCGCAGGAAGTTCGGCAGCGAGGACATCAGAGTACCGCGAGAGCAAGCCAAAATGTTACAAAAGGGTCCGCCTTTACCTTTGCTCTCGCGTAACTCTGATGTCATACGCCGATCAGTCAGCTCCGCACCAGTCGAACACACAAAGCGTCAAGGTCTGGATGAAAAGCAGAGACCTGCCCGGATTCCACGCACGCAGATACCCTCAGAAAACAGCAATTTTAATCAACCATCACTCGCGTGTGCATGTTTGCAAGCAGTACTAGCCTGCGTGATGTTTGCGGTGACAGGTTTTAATAAAAGAGAAAAAAGTCAATTGATATTTGACATCTATAAACAATATTATATACGAAATATAATTATATGGTCTTGACATACAC
Organism: Paramisgurnus dabryanus; assembly: GCF_030506205.2. NCBI lineage: Eukaryota > Metazoa > Chordata > Actinopteri > Cypriniformes > Cobitidae > Paramisgurnus > Paramisgurnus dabryanus. Next base: position 29,222,401 of record NC_133346.1, read on the forward strand.
ATTATCTGTTGCTTAAGTTTAATATAAACTACTCATTTGGTTTATTTGACTGTGACAGTCAAAGTTAACGCAGACTTTTCCAACTATTTAACACAGAAATAGCTAAAATCCACACTATTATCAATTGGCAAATGGTTAGGACTTTATATAAAAAATTATTACCACAAACTCCCACCCCCCAAAAAAAATCTCACTCCAAGCTGAACTCAGAAGTTGGCAGCTCTGCTGCTGTTTCTGATGCACCTCTCTGTGGGCCTGCCTGCCTCTCAGGGATCTAGCTGAGTGGTTTTGTATTCATCGCACCACAGCTAGCAGAATAATACATTCTGCTTGGCTCCATCTGCTTGTGGATACCAAAGGAAGAGGTCAAAGCTTTGTTACCACCAGAGTTTTCTGCATTCCCCCAAAACGAAGTGATACTGGACTGCACTGAATTAAACTGTCAAACACCTTCCTCTCTACTTCTTCAAAGTGAGGTGTTTTCTCAATATAAAATGCACACTACACTGAAGGCCATGATAGGCATTGCACCACATGGTGCCATTACCTTTGTTTCAGGGCTTTACACCGGCTCCATTAGCGACCAGGAAATAATGAAATGCCTTACGTCAGACACAGCTATTATGGTTGACAAGGGCTTTTTAGTAGATGATCTGGTCCCTTGCAAGGTGTACCGACCTGCCTTCCGGTCAAGAAATTCTCAGATGTCCAGGGAGGATGTCCAGCATACACAATCCATTGCTAAATTGAGGGTACATGTTGCAAGGTGTATCCGGAGTGTGACCATTGTGAGTGTGCGGAAGCATCGACCAGTTATTTAGTGTAGCTTGCTTTCTGGTCAACTACCAGAATGGACCACTGGTGAAGTCATGGTCAGTTAAATACTAAATGAAAATAAATTTCATTTACAACCAGCTTTGCATTTAGAATATCAATAAAATATGAAGTGTTTTACTGATATTTAAACTGGCAAAGTTTTTAAAATTATTACAGGAATGTTCAGCCCTGCTTCTGGAGGACCACTGTCCTGCACATTTCATTTCCAAACCCAATTAAGCTCATCTGCATTAAATTGTAAAACTAAATGCTTTACTTGATTATTAAAGGTATGTTTAATGTTGGAGCTGAACCATGTGGGGCAGTAGTTCTCTAGAAGCAGTACTGAACACCCTGGAATTAAAATAAATACTACCTTTCAGTCACCCTGCGTAGTAGTCTGTTTATAAAACACTAGGGGTGAGAAAAAAATCGATTCACATTTGAATCGCGATTCAGACTTTGCCGATTCAGAATCGGTTCATAGAATTCGAAAAATCGATTCATATATTTTTTTTGTAATGCCGTGTTACTATTGTCCTGAAATTAGTTTATCTCAGTATTTCCATAGATGACGCTGCGTCAAATTTACACTTACGTCTGCACACTCTTGTCACAGTGTTTCCCATTGACTTTACTTATGGGCATGCTGCCTAGGTATATTTACAAGTGCCCAAGGATATCTGGCAAACAAAAAGTCTTTTTTATTTTCTTTTGGAGGCAAGCAGTATGAACCCATCCGTGAAAAGAGATTAAGTAAATCTTCTGCATCATTTTCATCCAGGCCGCCTTGAACAGCTTTTTCAACAACAGATTGCTCTGAGGCAGACAAATATTTTAAAAATGAGGACATCAAGAGCTCTTCAGTGACAGAGTCAACACCATCAGTACATGCCAATATAAATGCTGGAGACAACCTGATAGGCATCACACCATGATCAACATAGCCTTTCACCCACACTCTTCCAACCGCTTGCCACTCCCCCTCTGAATAGTCTGGTCGCAGTTTTGGAACTCGTTCTTCCTCACCCTCACACTGAGCAAGAAACTCTTCCCAAAAGGCAGTGTACAGTTCACGTGACACTCCATCAGCATCCATGGCATTTTCATTAGTGAATTCTATGCGCAGTTCTTGTTTTAATAGTTTGGGTTTTGAGAAGATTTCCAAAACATATTTCACTATATTGACCCTTCTCACCTTCACACTTTGGATTTCTTTCATGCTCTCAGAATTCTCTGATTCTTCAGTTGGCTGTTCTGCAAAAGATGATCCTTCTATCTGAGGTTGATCAATTAATGGTGGATTCTGCAGAATTAAAAAATACTGTATTATAACACAAGACGATAACAAAAAACACTGTGCCTTTTTAATGTTATTTAAAAGCAACTAAAACCCCATAAAATCCATTTCGATAGAACTGTTGATAATTGAACTGTACTGCATATTAACTTTTGTAAAATTTAAATACATTAAGCATAGTAACATGTAAATAAAACCCTCTGTCATGAGGGTCATGATTGTGACATTTTACAAGTTTCAGTTAAAGGAATAGTCTACTCATTTTCAATATTAAAATATGTTATTACCTTAACTAAGAAGAGTTGATACATCCCTCTATCATCTTAGTGCGTGCACGTAAACGCTGGAGCGCGCTGCAATACTTCGATAGCATTTAGCTTAGCCCCATTCATTCAATGGTACCACTCAGAGATAAAGTTAGAAGCAGTGGCGGCTGGTCACTAGGGGGCGCTGGGGCGCCGCCCCCTTAAAGCTGGCCAGAGAGGAAAGCTACTTTAACATGTTACCAAAATGTTAAATATATAGTGCAAATTAAATTTTTAATAAAATAAAATCATTTAGTTGTACTATTTAACTGTTATTCATGTTATAATTTATTTAAAACAATTAAAAATCTAAACTGAGTTTGTTGTGTGTGTGTCATGTTTGTGTGTCTGGGGCGCACCCCTAATGAGTGTCTATGTAGGTCAGGCAAAAGGGTAAAAACATGTGACCTGAGGCTGAGTTCTAAGTGGCTGGTTTCGGATCCGCCTTGGGGCGCAGGACTGTGCGCCCCAAACACTCCCACTTATGTTGTAAGCGAATCAATATTGCTTTTAATGTTTTTTACCTCCTGTGATTGGATCATTCTCAGAGTCTCAAAACCGCGTTGGAGATTGCTGTATTAACTGATAGCTACAGTACAGATCAGTGAAAGCAAGTGAAATATCTTGAGATGAAGGAAAATAGGCTTTTATCCTTACAAAATCACCCTATACAAGGTATTTAATTGATGAATAAATAAAGGATTAAGGACCTTGGACCAGATCGACCAACGGAGTCAAATAATGGTGCTCCACCACTTCTCATGGCAAACGGAGTTGGCTAGCTGGATATCATGTAAGTCTTGAGTTTTATTTTTTTCCCTGTTTGCTGTTTTAAAGTCTGAATGCGTGATATACGCACGAGATGAACTTTTTGTGGCGCGTTTGAGCTTGTGTTGCGTGGACATAATGAGAGCGAGAGCTCATATAATCCGGTATATTCCGTGGCTTGGTCAACTTTGTTGTTAGTTTTGTTGTTGTACAGTGTTATAGAGTTTAAAAAGCACCCACGAGAAAACCACTGTTTTTAAGGAAACTTCACAAACCGTATTGAGCTGATGGACTGTATGTACTCCCTGTTGTGAGGGAAAAATGTGCTTGTGCTATTGCTATAAAAGCAAAAAGAAACGTACGAGCCTGTGATTAGGCAACTTTAATGTCTCTTTTTGTGTATGTTCGGTCGCGTTAAACGAAAAGTCTTTGACGGAGAAAATAGAATCAGAATAAAGACAAATCTGAACGCCATTTTGGCAGATTGCCCATACAACTCAACTTAAGAATGTAATTCTTATGTATGTCCAGTTCGTGGCAGTGTGTTGCTCAAATGACGCCCTGGTTTCTAAACATTCTCGCGATATTTTGATGTCATACACTGATTGATCTGCGCATGGCTGCTGAAGTTAAACACTACAGGAGCGCTGCAACAAGACGCCTGTCTAAGGTAAAGATACAAAATCTAATGACAAGAGTCTGCATTAATCTGCCTTCATGCGTTTATTACACAAGATGGTTTCAGATGAGTTTAGTTCCATTCAGATTTTTACATGTTTATTGATATTTTAATCGCAGTACTATTTTGTTAATTGATATGTTCATATTTGCCTGTTCAGCATAAGCTTGCGTGTTTTATTGCCTCCGCTGTCACTGTGAGAAAAAAACATTAATTCATCTGCTTCATGTGAGGGTAAAGTGATGCACGGTCTCCGTTTATCTGTTCTCTAAACAAATGAATAAACACATTTGACTTGTATGCTGGTCTTGTAAGTTTATGATTAGAAATGGACATGTGAACGAAAATGAAAATAATTAAAACATGAAATTACGGATAATAACTGACTGTGAAGGACTCTTTACAACACTGTTTATCAAAAAACTGACGAAGATTGAAAAAGTCTATCGCAACCTCTGTGTGTGTGTGTGTGTGTGTGCGCGTGCGTGCGTGTGTGTTTGTGTGTGCGTGTGTGAATGATTACCTTGATATTAGTTCATTACAGATTCATAGTACATTTATTTTGTGCGTTTGATTTCAACTGTAACATTTTCAGCATTTTAGCTAAGTAGTAGCCTAATGATACTCATCACCTGATAAATGGCTTTTAAGAGTACTGCATTACTACAGTAAAAGTTTGATTTTGAGTGTGTTTGCGCCCCCCCAAATTTTTTTAGCACCAGCCGCCACTGGTTAGAAGTGACTCGGCGGTCAGGGTATATTCTGGCAAACCGTTTGCCAATCACGTTTCGCAGTCGGCAAAGCAGATCAGGGCCATTCTACCGAATTGGTGCAAATTGACACTTCAAAACTTCTTGAAAAAAGTGTGTTTTTTCCTGCAAGCTTTGTAGCCATAAACATAGTAGAACATCTAAGGAACACTAATCTACTGATTGGACACTTTAGTTTCTTAGCATGTTTTTATACAGTTTCGAAATGCTTTCTCTCTCCCAAAATGTGTCACTACCGAAACACAACAACATTTGATATAAAAAATAGGTTTTTACTAGCCTATTCAGATTTTCTGTACATTAACCTTCTAAATATATTTTTTCTTTTTTTTAAGACAGTTTCACGGTTATATTGATTGGAAATATAATTTTAACAAAACTATAAGAGTGGTTTATCAAATGAAATGCATTTTGAAAGCAATATTTCTCTGTAATTGCCATACATGCACTGATACAGATTTGAAATTCAAGGATTCATTAGTTTAAATTTTTATCTAACTAAATAAAATTATGTCATCTTTTCTGATAAGTTCAGACCTTAAAGGGATGCAAGATAGCCGATTTTTGCAAGTTTTATGTGTATCGTGTATATTTTATGTGTTTATGTGTATATTTTATGTGTTTATGTGTATATTGGCCAATATGTGGCTGCTGTGTTCACCGACATTATCACTGGCATTATTTACAGACAGAGTACTGGAAGCCACAAGCGATTGCAGGTCATGTGACTTAAAACAAACAACCTTTCCGTGACAACATTGAAAGCTCAGCCTAACAGCTGATCATAACTGGACAAAGCGGGTTTTTATTTCTATATAATTTTTTTATTTATATATATTTGTAGTAGTAAAGTGCTAGAAATCAATATCCTTTGCTGATAGTTTCTCATCATTGTGGAGAGTGCAGTTCATGGTTCCATAGAACCATCACCTGTTTTTACTATTTGTTAAATATAGTTTTTTAAGTTCAATAAATGTTACTTTTTTAAATTGAGACATTTATAATGTAAACTGAGTGAGCAAAAGCAGTATCGGCTCCAAGTATCGGCTCAAGAAAATCGGCAGCCTGTATCGGTATCCGCATTGGCACAACAAAAAAATCCATATGAGTCGATCCCTAAAAAGAACTATACACACAGAACTGTCTTTTAACCATCTTCCTGGGTTTGCCCTGTCTTTTCCTCCATTCTTTTCTGACATTTCTTTGCTCCCTGTCAGATAATTCTTTGATACGTTTCAGCATCCCTTCTTTCCTGCGTTTCTGATTTTGTTATCTTTCCTTTTTTTAAGTATTCTTGGTACCTTTCTGGGTCCTCCCTCAATCTTTGTATGTATTTTCTCAGTCTGTCCACTCTACTTTCATCTTTCCGTCTATGCATATTGGCAATTCCTCTCTCTCTCTGTAGCTATCTCTACAAATTAACCAAAGATATTCACATTTTACATTATTAGTGTGAGCCTCCCCTGATACACTTAACAATGACATGTCAATTTACTATGATACTGATAAGTGCTATCTGTTATATCAATTATATAAAGCAATCAGTCAAAGTCCCGCTAAATAAGCACAGAAAGTTTTCCTAGAGACCAGAGGTAGAATCATATAGCCTTCATTTATCTTAGTTTGTAGTCCTAGTCAAATCACATACAACATTACAGAAATATGACTAACAAATTATTTGTACTGAAAAAGAATATATGTGCACTTGAAAGTTTCTATTTATTTATTAAAATAAAGAAATAAGTGTCATTTTGTCACTACCGAAACAATCACGTCACAACCGAAAAGTCAACACATGTTTCGTTAGTGACTGTTTCGGTAGTGACAATTTAAGCTAACTTTAATCCTATTGCTAAGATGCTAATTAGTACGTAGTTAGCCAGCACAGTTCTCGACATTGAAACATGAGTAAAACCTGAATGACCAGTAGAAAAAAATTTTAAAAAATTAATTAATCATTGAAAATGTGTGATCGGTAGTGACATTCATAAATGTCACACACTGATTTCCAAACTTTTGATCACATTTACTTCAAAACCATGGGACTGATCTAATCGCCATGCCACCACGAGGGAGCGAGGCACAGACAAAGTTTATGGTTCAAAATTGAGGGGAGTGGCTTAAAGCAGTATTATATTATTGACCAAACTATGCAATGTTTCGGTAGTGACGTGAAAATGCGGGACAGTGTTTTTTTACATGATTATTCATGATTTTTACTGAAAATATGCAATAAATATATTTTTGGTTTTAATTTACAAAAGTATTCAAAATGATACTTCTTTAAAAAATTATAAAAAATAATAAAAAAATTATTTCATATTTTTTTTTCTATGGTGAAATTCAGACCTTGGGATTTGGGACAACCACCTCTCAATTGAAAGCACCATATAAATGATGATATTTTATATATGAAGCCTGCAGCTACCTCAAATATTACTTTGGGTTTTGATTGCTATTTGCTTATATTTTTTTATTATCAAAAATTTTCCTACGTTAATGCTTTTTAAATTAGTTTTTTGGTTCCGGGACAGCAATTTGCACGAATTCGGTAGAATGGCCCATCATAGCACACGCCGTTTACCAACACACAATGGATAACTCGCAAAGCAAAACGTTCCTGCCTGTTTTCCCAGCACATCACCATCAATACACATAGAAAACAAGAGTCTCGAGACGTAAGAGGCGGGGCAATCGTTTAAAATTTTCAAATTAAAAGTTCATGCAAACAGAAGTGTGTCAAATATTTATAGGTTTCAAAATATAGTAGTTAAGTACAGCGCAGTTGCTTTAACATCTTTTATTGTTCTAATGCGTCTTCTTTTGCTTAACCGAATATTAAATATATCAATTAATATTAAACTTGCAGTTAAAAATGTGCTGCATTCTCTTCTATGTTTAATATTCCTATCAAAGAGAGCATGAATTTTAATGTCCGTTTGACATGTAGTGACAGTACGCCTCATAGAGGTTTTTTACGTAGTTTGATAAAGCGGTCCACTAAAATAATATACGTTTGTTTATTATCCAGCCCTTGGACTGGATTATTTATTAAATAATGTATTCACAGACACATTTATAATAGTTCTGTTTGCATATGCTTGCACATGTATTTTGCCCAATTTTCCTTTTTACAGAAGTTTTCAAATGTCCTTTTATACCCTGCTGAAAAAACAGCATAGACCAGCATAATTCCCATGCTGATCCATGCTGGTTTGATGCTGGTTCAGCTGGTGGTCACCAGCATACCGCCACTAAAACACAACATATGCTGGTCTTGCTGGTATGACCAGCATGGGATGCTGGTTTGGTGCTGGTTTAGCTGGTGTTACCACTGTAGACTATACACAATGTATAGGCCTACCTGCAATTTGTAAGACTGCATATTTCTGCATTTATTTACTAAAAAACTAAATATAGCCTAATTACTTAAAATGCACACCTAATGGTGCAAGATGTCCTTTGCAAAGTTTGTTATGAAATTTCACCAGATTTTTTGTTCTTTAATTTTACATCTCTAATGTACAGTAAGAAATTAGGTGGTTCTCAAACTGTATCAGCATCAGAACCCCTGCAGTGTGCATCCCAGTTTGTGCCCCTTTCCACAGAAAATTAATGACACAAAACAATTTCAAACTTACAAACAATACATATAAAATAATTCAAAGGAATGCTAGAACAACTAGGTTAAAATCCACATAATGGATTTTACAATGTTATTACAAAATTGAGGTTATGGTGGGATTGTTAAGCCACCATCTTATATCTTTGGATTCTTTATACAATTGGAATGGTATATACTAATTTCCCAAATATAATATTTAGTTTTTTAACTCTTTTCCAGACATTAACAAGTTGTCTCTTCAATAAGGGAAAACGCTTCGCTGCCAATGACATTTTTTTATGTCAATCCATATTCCGATATTATACAGGTGTCGCTCTTACCCAACTTATAAAAAACTTGTGAAAATCATAAAACATTGTGGCACTGACAGACAACTTAAAAAAAAAATGCAGGCAGAGAAAGAGTTAATTGATTCACGATTAAAGACTGAGAAGCATAGGATAACCTGGAGGTACCCCTGCTTTTCAAGGATAGATCTCATAATAACTAATATTGTTTTCTGTTTTTTCCCCCTCCAAAACTAGGTTTAATTTCCTCCTTTCATGACTGCTGGGTGATCGATGGCTCTGTGATATCTGTGTGAATGTGTTGTTTACCTGTGGTGCCGGTTCCTCGTGTGTTCACTACTCCGCCCCCTTGTTTCGGTAATTGTTCACCGGTGGTGTCTCGTTTACCTTTTCCTTTATATTGCACGTAGTCCTGTCTTTCGTTGCGCGCTCATTGTTTTATCACAGTCCTGCTGCCCTGCCTTGTCTTGTCAGTCGCTTCCTGTCTCTTTCTCTTGTTACCCCAGGTTTGGTTTTCGGCGTCCGGGGACTCGTCTTCGCCCGGACCGCTCGCTTGTGGATTACTGGATCTTTTTGACTTTGTTTGTCTCTCGGAACTGCTGGTTCGCTTCGTTTCTAGGCGAAACCAGTTGTTTCCGGGTGGCTTCATCTACATCAGGATTTCACAGTGGATCAACCAGTGACTTTGCTCTCCAGATCTCTCATTCTATTTTCTAAATAAATATTGTTAACTTGCACTTGACTCCGAAGTTTTTCCTGACAGATGAGCGCGCCACTAATGGAGTCAGCAAGTTTAGAGAGTCTGGAGGTGTAGACCGCCCTTCACCAGCAGGGGGGCGGCCATCGATCAACATTCCTCATTATTGTCTGCTGCTGCCAGAGATTTCAGTATATTGTCTGAGCAACTTAAGGAGCTCAGTAATCGCTTGGACCAAGTGACTCCTCACTATGAAGCTCCAGCCTCATCCAGAGGAGCCGTTTCGATTGAACGGGAGCCACACACGACAACACCTCCCACCTACAATGGCGACCCCAACTCCTGCAGATCCTTTTTGCAACAGTGCTCTCTCGTCTTTGCGCTCCAACCCCGTCGATTTTCTTCATCCACTTCCAAGGTGGCCTATGTTCTGACGTTACTCACGGGAAGAGCGAGAGACTGGGGTATGGCCGCCTGGGGGGCTAAAGCTCCATTTACATTTTCATTCGAGGCTCTTGAGGAGGAGATGTTAAAATTGTTTGATCGGTCACTCAAGGGAGACATGGCAGCGGCTGAGTTGGTGAGATTACGGCAACGTAATGACTCTGTTACTGACTTTGCTATCAGATTTAAAACTCTCGCTATTTGCTGCAACTGGAACGACGCGGCATTAAGAGCGCAATTCCTCGAGGGTCTCACACCGGGCATTCAAGACGAGATTGCACTGAGGGAGCCACCCACGTCACTGGAAGCTGCCATCGATCTGGCTCTGAGGGTTGAGTCTCGCCATCGGCAGAGAGATCTGCATCGCTCATTTCGCCATCTGATGTCGGAACCAGGGGAGACCGCTTCAGAGACGCCCTCCGAGGAGCCTATGCAGCTGGGCAAGTTTTGTATCTCTGCTGGTGAGAGAAGTCTTCGTCTGTCAAATGGTCTCTGCTTATATTGTGGCAAGCCGGGGCACCTGGCGGCCACATGTCCGGTAAAAAGCTCACGCCCACCGATGAACTTGGGAGTCTCGGTGGGCGCATCGTCATTTAAATCTCCCGTAAGCAGCACTACTCTTCCGGTCATTATTAACTCTTTCCATTCACAGGCGTTGCTGGATTCCGGTGCGGAGGCGTGTCTTTTGGATGCTGGGTTGGCCAAGTCCTGGGGTATCCCATTCATCCCTCTCTCCTCTCCTTTGTCTGCCTGGATATTGAAGGGCCAGCATATGGCTGTGATCACGCACCGCACACCCCCTGTGAGTTTGTTTGTTTCTGGCAATCATCGTGAGGAGATTGAATTTTACATTTTAGAGCAGGGATTCCCAAAGTGTGGTACGCGCACCCCCAGGGGTACGCGAGCTGCCACCAGGGGGTGCGCGAGAGGAAACATGAAATGGCGGTCTGTTTCTTTATGTGGGATTTTTCCATACAATAAATAAATAAAAAAATGAACAGTAAACATTTCCTTTGTAATCGCTTTTATTTTAAATAAAAAACCTATAATTTATTAGTTTTTGATAGAAACGTAGAAGACAGCTGCTGTCTTTTTCTACGCACTGCTCTTCTGTTATGCACTGCAGCCGCTATATGCGTGCCAACTCGTTTCATTCATTCCATATATATTATAAATATGCTTAACTGACTGAAATCAGGGAAACTGTCATGTGGGACGTCTTATGATAAAGTTGTTAGTCACGAAGGAGGAGAGGGACCAAGAGAGAGAGACTTTTTTATGGCAAAAATAGAAATAATGAAATGTGACGAGACATGGGCACAGGATACGCTAGCAATGTGTGTTCATGCATGGTAAAGAGACCGCCAATGAATTATATAATAAAATACATAAATACTTACTGTAGATAACTTATTAAAAGCTTTCATTTAATTTTGTTTGAAACTTGAGCTGTTATAATGAATCTGCAAACTATTATACACCTTTTGTGCGAACAGTAAAGGCTTTCGTTAATGTGTTTGATGGGTCTGCACGTGACGCACTGGTAAACATGAGGAAACCCCTCATATGTCATCTATTAGCTGACGGCAGTAAGTGTACGTTTTTTACCATAGTAAACTCGAATGGCGTCTAAATATCACAGTGGTTAAACGCATACACGGGGGCGCGCATCATCTACGCTGAGCGTAGTTTCAGATGGTGCAATAGGCGTAAATATTTTTCACAATGTTGGACGTAGCTAAGGCCGACGTAGGACTATTACACCCAACTTCTTAACGTCCGGCTAGTGCAACCGGCCCTTGGTTATTTGCCCATGATTAAACATGAGTATTTATGGTGAGAAAACAAAGCTTTTTTGGATTTTTTTTTAAATGGGGATTGGAGGTGCGCCAACCCGGTTGGGGCATAGAAGGGGGTGCGCAGGAAAAAAGTTTGGGAACCCCTGTTTTAGAGGATTCACAATCACCAGTCATTTTAGGTCATGACTGGTTATCCAAACATAATCCTCACGTTGATTGGCAGAACAATGTTGTGTTATCTTGGAAGTCTTTGTGTTATGTTTCTTGTCTTGGTCCTGCTCCTTCTCTTGTCTCTTGTTCTGTCTCGCAGGTTCCGGCTGTCGATCTCTCAGGGGTCCCGGCGGAGTACTCGGATCTGTATCAGGTTTTCAGTAAGTCCCGGGCCACTTCTCTGCCTCCTCATCGGTCGTATGATTGCGAGATCAAACTACTTCCCAACACTTCTCCGCCTAAGGGTCGCATATTTTCCCTAGCTAAACCAGAAAGAGAGGCTATGAATAAATACATTAATGACGCTCTTAAAGCCGGTCTCATTCGCCGCTCCTCGTCTCCAGCTGGTGCTGGATTTTTCTTTGTAAAGAAGAAAGACGGGTCCCTTCGTCCGTGCATTGATTATCGAGGGCTGAATGACATTACTGTTAAGAATAAGTACCCCTTGCCATTAATGTCATCAGCATTCGAGTTGTTACAGGGAGCGCGCGTATTTACCAAGCTAGATCTGCGCAACGCTTATCACTTGGTACGAATTAAAGAGGGCGATGAGTGGAGGACAGCCTTTAATACACCCTCAGGACACTGGGAATATTCCGTTCTGCCGTTCGGTCTTTGTAACGCTCCGGCTGTCTTTCAGACCATGGTCAATGAAGTGCTGGGTGACATGATTAACAGATTTGTCTTTGTGTATCTCGATGACATTCTCATCTTTTCTCCCTCCATGCAGATACACACTCAGCACGTTCGCATGGTTTTACAACGGCTTTTAGAGAATCAACTATTCGTTAAGGCGGAGAAGTGCGAGTTCCACAGGAAGTCGGTTTCGTTTCTGGGTTTTGTTATTGCCGAGGGAGAGATTCGTCCCGATCCCGCTAAGGTTAAGACGGTTGCCGATTGGCCAGTATCCGACACTCGGAAGGAGCTTCAGCGATTTCTGGGGTTCGCCAATTTTTATCGGCGTTTCATCAGAAATTTTGGTCAGATCGCTAAGCCTCTTACTGCTCTCACTTCACCTAACGTATGTTTCCGTTGGAATAGAGAGGCTCAGGAGGCCTTTGATGTGTTAAAGTCCCGGTTCATCTCTGCGCCTGTCCTCTCTATTCCCGATCCGGCTAAACAATTTATAGTGGAAGTGGATGCATCTGATGTCGGGGTAGGCGCCGTTTTATCACAGCGATCGTCTACTGATGGGAAAGTACACCCGTGTGCTTTTTTCTCTCACCGGTTAAACCCAGCAGAACGTAATTACGACATAGGGAATCGGGAGCTGTTGGCGGTTAGACTCGCTTTGGGTGAATGGCGTCACTGGTTGGAGGGAACCTCGGAGCCCTTTCTGGTCTGGACGGATCATAAAAATCTTGAATATATTCGTTCGGCCAGAAGATTAACATCTAGGCAGGCTCGTTGGGCACTCTTCTTTGATCGTTTCAACTTCACCCTCTCGTACCGGCCTGGCTCGAAAAATACCAAACCTGATGCTCTCTCCCGTCTCTTCGAGAAGTCCGATTCGGAGAGGGCGGAGACCATTCTCCCGGAGGGGAGGGTGGTCGGCGCCCTCGTATGGGGAATCGAACAGCGGGTGAGAGAGGCCGGCCGGGAGGGGGAAGTTCCGGAGGGGTGTCCAGCGGGTCGCCTATGGGTTCCTGAGCGGTTACGTTCCAATGTCATCCGGTGGGGTCACGAGTCCAAGTTTGTCGGCCATCCAGGTATTCGGAGAACGTTGGCTGCCGTCCGTCAGCGTTTTTGGTGGCCTTCTATGTCCACTGACGTCAGACAGTTTGTACTAGCCTGTTCGGTTTGTGCTCGTAATAAAGCATCTAATTTACCACCCGCTGGTCTGCTTAAATCTTTGCCCGTGCCCTCCCGCCCCTGGTCTCATATAGCCCTTGATTTTGTCACTGGCTTACCGGCATCTAATGGTAACACTGTTGTTCTAACTGTGGTGGATCGTTTTTCGAAGGCGGTTCATTTCATTCCCCTGCCCAAGCTACCTTCTGCAAAAGAGATGGCTCAGGTTTTGATTAATCACGTCTTTCGGTTACATGGTATTCCGACTGACGTAGTGTCAGATAGGGGTCCTCAGTTCATCTCTCGTTTTTGGCAGGAGTTTTGTAGACAAATTGGTGCCACGGCCAGCTTGTCTGCTGGTTATCACCCGCAGAGCAATGGGCAATGCGAACGGGCTAATCGGGATCTCGGTAGAACGCTCCGCTGTCTGTCGTCACAATATCCGAATTCCTGGTGCGATCAGCTCCCGTGGGTTGAGTATTCTCATAATTCTCTTCCCGTTACGTCTACCAATTTATCCCCGTTTGAACTTTCCATTGGGTATCAACCTCCCCTGTTTCCATCACAGGAGCCCGAGGCAGCGGTTCCGTCTGCGTTAGCCCAGGAACAGAGACCGGAACATCCAACACGAAGACGACACGATACAATCCACATACGCTGTACAAACACTCCAGAGAGACACGGAGGCCAAACAAAGAGTGAGGATCTGACGAGGAACAGAGAGCAGAGTGAGTTTATATGGAGAGTCTGTAATGATGAGCAGCTGGAGTGAGACAATCAACACAGGTGAAGGGAATCGGGATAACGAGCACATGACATCACAGGTGAGTAAACACCATACACGAGACACAGAGAGAGCAGTGTATTTACCCACCGTGACAGTAATATTATGACTGTTCCAATGCATGAACAAATCTCTGCACTCCAATCTGGCTGATCTGGCATGTAAGATTGGACACACTGTACCTCATCAACCCATCCTCCATGTCCAAAGACTCCTGGTCAACCATTTGGAAAAGCGCACTCTTGATTGGGAAATTGACCCGCTTATTTACTTCAGGCCACATTCTCTCTACAGTGTGGTTCTGTGGATTAAAAGAACAATGTACACAATGTAAAGCATAATTTAAAATCAGACAGTATAAAATGTTCTGACACAACAGCACAACTGCTACATCATAAATGTATTATTATAAATAAGCTATTTATGCCACATACATATATCTAGGGCTGAAGTTGTAATGACTGTTTCTATTTATAATTGTACTTACATTATTCAGTAATTCTAAAGTTCAGATAGACCTACAAGTTATTTTCCCTTTTTATTAATCTCACCTTAGTCGATGTTGTCTGGAGGTAAGGTAGTCTCTGCTGGTTATGTCTGTATTCTGCCAACATTTCCTGCATGAAGGGGGTTAGGTAAAATTCTGTGCCATGGTCCACTCTGACCTGGTCCCACATCCCATGGGAATGGACAGCTTTTCTAGGAAGAAATAAAAAATAAAGTTAGAATTTAACATTAACATTAAGGTACTGTGGGATTTGATTTTGTTTTACTAATCGTGCTGTTTATAATCTTAATTATGTGTATTGTTACAACAAAGATTTCTGTGCTGAATACAAGAAAGTTGTCTGTGTGGTTTCGGTTGGGGGAGAGACAGCATATGCTGAGGAATTTACGCCTGGCATGGATCAAGATAAGAGAGAGGTCTGAGGGGGAAAAGTATTTAATGATGTTATTAACTAATGCTTTAATGTTCACAGGATAAAATATGCAATGTATTTCTTACTTAATCAGTATTAATCATTGAATAATTGATGTAGTAAATATAAGATGTTGTCTTTGATAAATGTGTATTAACCAATGAAATGAAGGTTGCATACAGAATAACTTAATGGGGGCAGGGCAGCTCAACCTTGAAGAAACAGAATCTCATGTGTGTGTGTGTGTGTTTTCTTTCCTAACAGATGGTTTTAATAATGATTAAAGTGTTTGCTTAGAAGTAGTATTGCAGTAAAAGATTTAATATGTGTTTATCTATCTAAAGAAGTTAATGTGTGCCTTATTCATATAACCAATTTTACAAATAATAAAATGATGTCATGATATTGAAATATGTTTTACATAATAATCACTTTCATCTTACAGCTTATGTTTTTTATAAATGAATGTTTTATTAATGATTTGTTTTTAAGAAAGCATTATAACATGCTATTCAAAGTGGAGGAGTACTGGAGAGGAACTGCAGGGCTCCCAGGGATGAGAGGAGAACAGATTGTTTTTTCTTTGTCTATGTGTGTCCATCTTTGCCTACAGGCTAAAATTGGGTGTGGTGATGGAGTCAGATGGACGAGGGGAACGGCCTTTGTGGGTGGAGATTTTCTGAAGAAACATCGACGTCACATATTTTATAAATAAGCATGTTACTTCCTGAGCTGGTTGTTCGCTACTTGAGAGGACCCAGCGCTGTTAAACTTTTTCAATCTGATCAATAAATATTTGAACTTAGATATTTGTATCTTGTGCCTTTCCTCTAAATTATGAACATGCAAATGGACGCCTTAAAGTCCAACAATTGGTGACCACCGACGTTTTGTGGAGGGAAAGGAGAGAGTGAGAGGAAGGAGGGTTTCACATTGAAGAAACCAGAGTAAGGGAGGGCTCCATTTCAACACAAAGAGCGCTCTAATAAACAAGGTAAGCAGAAACCTGTTGTATCGAATTCTGCTATTTGGATATATCAAATTAATTGTGTTGATAGGGAGCTCCGAACTGAAATTGATTATTTAAACAATAAGAATTGATCAGAGTGAAAAACTTTTTGAAATTTTTGAATTTTTTTTGTTAAATATAAGGTTGAGGATTCCTTTAACGCATTAGGCGTTATAAAATACCGACTCGGTTGTAGCCGTAAGGAGTGAGAGGCTCTTGGATGAAAGGTCCATAAATACTGTTAATGGCGGTGTAAGTTAACAGAATTAAATATAAGGTTGAGGATTCCTTTAACGCATTAGGCGTTATAAAATACCGACTCGGTTGTAGCCGTAAGGAGTGAGAGGCTCTTGGATGAAAGGTCCATAAATACTGTTAATGGCGGTGTAAGTTAACAGAATTAAATATAAGGTTGAGGATTCCTTTAATACATTAGGTGTTATAAAATACCGACTCGGTTGTAGCCGTAGGGGGTGTACAGCAGCCCGTGAGGTGTAAGGCCTACGAATACTGGAAAAGAAAATTGACGTCTTACTGTTATTGTTGTGGTTTTGTCTGAGAAATTGTATTGTAATAGTATTTGTACCGTGTATTGAACGTTGATATATATTATGGCTGAATTTCAGAAAGAGTGTGATGAATATGTGTGTTCACCGGTGTATGTGCCATGGCAAAAAAATAATTCAATTAATGATGGCCCAAACTGATCCTAAAGATGATAAGAAAAGACAGAAAGAGGTTGCATTAGTTAGGGGAAGTTGACAGTGGTGCAGCTGCAAAGCCAAAGGAAGTTAAACAGGGAAACAGTCAGCCAGACTCAAGTATGACACCTACGGCTCCTCCTGCAGCTCCACCCCCAGTGAAATCGATCTACCCCTCCTTGCACACACCTAATCCTTATGAGAAAGCCAAAGCCAAAATGAAACAGCCTGTTTTTCAAATCAATAGCGGTGAATTAAATGTAGATGCAGATTTTATTTGTGTGAAAATGTAGTGTGTCTGTGATATAATGAGTCTGTTAAAACCATACATGGGATTAAGCAAAATCTAGCAGAAAGACTGAGGCGAAGCTTTGAAAGAAAAACAACAAATTAGAGAAAAGAGTAGACCAAGTTATTGAATGTGGAAATAAAGATGAACAATTAAAAAAAAAGGACAGAAAATTGTTAAAAGGTGAATGAAACAGATAGATTGTATAAAGGAAAAAAAGATTTAACAAAATGAAGAGGAGTCTTCATCTGATGATGGAAGGTGGTCACAAGATAAATTTTATTTTTAAATTGAAAGGCAATATTTTGCATGGGTCAAGCTGAAACCTTGTGGGCTGATTATTCCCATCCTTTGACATTCAAGAAAGTGAATAAAAGCTGGCAATGAAAAGACAGTGGCAAAAACTGTGTGTGACATCAAAGTGTTGGAGTTACAAAGAGAGAAGTAACTCATAAACTGGACTGAGAACACATTCTATTTGAATGGGACTATACTTAAACTCAAGCAGTGAAGGGGGCACTGCATATGGTCAGAGACATTTACAAGGATGAAACACCAAAAAGACTGAGTGGAATCCAGAAAGAGACTAACAAAGACAATACTGTTCTTGGAGGCAAGAGAAACTGGACAATATTTCACTGGACACTGAACTTTTTCATCTTTATACGAGCCTTTGAGTGAAAAAGGGGAAAGAGTAAACAGCCGTTCAATGTTTATTAAAGACCTTGTTACTATAGGGACACAGACAATCTTTATGAGAAAATCAGCTAGACAAATTTAAAGGCTGATAAAGAACTTTGTTGTTAGGTGTGACTACCTGTTCTGAAATCAAATCAGACTCCTATTAATCTGACAGGAAGAAATGCATAATTGAATTTGGTATATACAGAGGAAGTCAGAACTCCACTGATGGTACTGAGCTAAAAAGTAAATATATATGGCATAGAACAGCTATGGCAGAAAGGATATTAAAATAGATATAAGAAATAAATTGAAAAAGAAAAAAGAACACCATAGAACATTATACAAGGTAAACAAGAAAAGCTGTGACAATAGAAAAATAACTGATTAATGTAACAAACTTTGTATTTAAGGAAATTGCCAGAGCTCAGACATCATATACGTGCATGAAGGTGTTCACATGGCAGATCTAATCACTGAGGGTGAGCCGCAGGATTGGATACCATTGACTGATATACAAATTATTATTATTGTAATTAATTATAATTGTTATACCATTGACTGAAAAAGCAAATAGATTGAGAGATGGTTTGTTCGCGGTACCACTGACAACTACCCCACCGTTAATCACACTGTTTACAGATGGTTGTTGTTTCAGAGCAGCAGATGACACATTGAAGGCAGGCTTTGCTGTGGTTGAGCAAGTTGTGGGTGATTTTGTAACACGACTGAGTGGTAGATTGAAAGGTAAACGGTCAGCACAGAGAGCTGAAATGACAGCTGTTATGAAAGCCTTGCACTACACTGGTGAAGAGAGGGTGATTGTTTATAGTGAATCTGCATATGTGATTGGTGCAGTATATATGGAACTGCCATATGGCAGATAGGTGGGTTTGAAACCAGGAAAGGCCGGCCTATAGTAAATGCTAGCAAAGCCTGACACATACTACAGGCTGTGAAGGTACCTAATGAAGTGGCTGTTGTCAACTGCCTAATAAACCACTTATATCCCCAACCATGGTTTCCCAAGACATAGTTAGATCTGACAAAATTGACAAACACGCACTGGAATTGACATATAGTTTCGGGGCTGCTTATCACCCAAATGTTAGAGTAAAGCTGAAATAGTGAACCTGACTTTGACATTAAAACTTGACTTGACAAACTATGTGCACAGACAAAAATAACATGGCTTGACGCATTACCAATTGCATTAATGTCTATTCACTTTTCTGTTAACAGGATCAATGGTTTCATACCCTTTGAATTGCTTACAGGTCGACAGTTTCCAGGTCCAAGGCATGACGTGGTGCAGGATCCCATCCTGCCTATAACACATGACGTTTCATCTGACAAACTAACTGCTATGATTGAACATTTTTCTTGCCAGGCTACCAAACAACGAAATTGTGAGAACGACCCAGCTGTTAAAAATGATGATTGGGTTTCTAACAGACATAGGTGTGGACCTGAGGACTCAGGTCCAAGAGAGGGAGAGTGTTGAAAGTGAAAGTGAATCAGCTGGAATACAGAGAGGACAAACAGGAAGTGGTAACACATCAGTGGTAACACTCACACAACACCAACAACAAAGTCAATAAACACACTGTAAAATTGTGCATAAAAAAGGTGACATTTTTTCCAGCCCAGTAACAGAACCCCTAGCACACTGTGTGAGCACAGATTGTGCCTATGGAACAGGTATAGCCGTACAGTTCAAAGCGAAGTACGGTACACAAAAGGTTGTAAGACAGAACAAACACACAGGTGAATGTGCAGTTACCCACGAGGATGACGGCAGATTGATTTTTCATTTAATAACAAAACAAAATTGTACTGATTTACCAACATATGAGAATTTTACCTACAGCCTCAGATGTATGAGAGAGTGGTGTGAGAAAGAAAACATAACAAGTGTATCCACTCCCCGGCTGGGGTGTGGCCTGGATAAATTGGATTTTCACAAAGTGCTGGAAATCCTGACAGAAGTGTTTAGAGACCTGAATATCATAATTACCATATATTCATTATAACCTGGGTAACTACATTCCGTATTGACCTTTGAATTTTGATCTTTGAATTTCTTAAGTTTCTTATACAATTCTACAGTATTAATTTCATATTTCATTTTTCTTTTCCTTTTTGAATTTACGATTGTTATTTGAGTATTAGCCAATAGGCATAAGTGTATTTTTTCCACAGAGATGAAGCTATATGGAAATTGGAAGGTTCTGTGGGCCCTAGGAGTTATAACTGCAATTATAGTCACCATAATATTTGGCATAAACAATGGAGATCCCTGTGTAACAGACTGATAGTGTCTGCAATAGAGAAAAAAGAAAATCCACCCAAATACAGCATGCCGCTATTAGGCCTACAGAACCTGGAGGATGATGTGGAGAAAATGTGTGACCTCTTTCAGAGGTCAAGAGAGGGAATTGTGGGATTTGATTTTGTTTTACTAATCGTGCTGTTTATAATCTTAATTATGTGTATTGTTACAACAAAGATTTCTGTGCTGAATACAAGAAAGTTGTCTGTGTGGTTTCGGTTGGGGGAGAGACAGCATATGCTGAGGAATTTACGCCTGGCATGGATCAAGATAAGAGAGAGGTCTGAGGGGGAAAAGTATTTAATGATGTTATTAACTAATGCTTTAATGTTCACAGGATAAAATATGCAATGTATTTCTTACTTAATCAGTATTAATCATTGAATAATTGATGTAGTAAATATAAGATGTTGTCTTTGATAAATGTGTATTAACCAATGAAATGAAGGTTGCATACAGAATAACTTAATGGGGGCAGGGCAGCTCAACCTTGAAGAAACAGAATCTCATGTGTGTGTGTGTGTGTTTTCTTTCCTAACAGATGGTTTTAATAATGATTAAAGTGTTTGCTTAGAAGTAGTATTGCAGTAAAAGATTTAATATGTGTTTATCTATCTAAAGAAGTTAATGTGTGCCTTATTCATATAACCAATTTTACAAATAATAAAATGATGTCATGATATTGAAATATGTTTTACATAATAATCACTTTCATCTTACAGCTTATGTTTTTTATAAATGAATGTTTTATTAATGATTTGTTTTTAAGAAAGCATTATAACATGCTATTCAAAGTGGAGGAGTACTGGAGAGGAACTGCAGGGCTCCCAGGGATGAGAGGAGAACAGATTGTTTTTTCTTTGTCTATGTGTGTCCATCTTTGCCTACAGGCTAAAATTGGGTGTGGTGATGGAGTCAGATGGACGAGGGGAACGGCCTTTGTGGGTGGAGATTTTCTGAAGAAACATCGACGTCACATATTTTATAAATAAGCATGTTACTTCCTGAGCTGGTTGTTCGCTACTTGAGAGGACCCAGCGCTGTTAAACTTTTTCAATCTGATCAATAAATATTTGAACTTAGATATTTGTATCTTGTGCCTTTCCTCTAAATTATGAACATGCAAATGGACGCCTTAAAGTCCAACAGTACACAAAAACTATGAACATATGATAATATAATATTTCATCTTACTTGTACACCTCTTCATAAATTGTTAAATTGTTCTTTATTGGCATAGTGGAATGGCCGACAATTTTCTTGCTGAAGCCATCAATCGCAATAACATGTGTGACACCAAACATGCACAGCTTTTCATTTTGGTCCATATGGAGTTTGTGACCAACATACTCTGCATTGTATGGGACCGGGTTTAAATTCCGTGCTCCCTGAAATAAAATGTAATTAGGTTACATACAGTTCTTTTAGAAAGTATGAAAGTAGTAAGACTTTTTAACATTCTGCACAATTTTTTCCCCCTTACAACAGAATGCAATGGAAACAGCAAAAAGTTGCAACACCACACTCAGGTATTATCTATACGTATAAAGGCTGATGACCAAATAGACACTGATGTATGATGATTCCACAATGTATAATAATTTACATGCAAAGACATGATGATGTGTTTAACTTGGTAAGCAATCTATTATCCAATCCAACTCTACCTGGCATCGAGCCCGGTGATATGGTTCATGCATTTGTGCCAATGTCTGTCCCACTCTGACCTCTGATGCATTAACACCTTGTGCAGCAAGGTAGCCCGTCATCATTTTACGCCCGTAATATGGTCCAGTCTGTAAAAATATATATATATATATATATATATATATATATATATATATATATATATATATATATATATATCATCTGAAAAATATATAAAAAGCATCTGATATAAATATAAAAAATATGGATTAACATCAGTGGACTTGAACTCGAAAAATGGTCGATATTGACATGTTTTTGCAGTTTAAATAATATCATCATGTTCATCTATGAACATTTTGTGTTAGTAGAAAGAGATGATCGGTTCACGTGACATTTGAAAGAATATTGAAATGATATTAAATATTAAAATTTGAAAGTATATAAAATATAGACATATTACATATAGACCCTAATTAGGTAAACTTCTGAGTATTACTGTGGCCCGTTTCAGAAAGGTGGTTAAGTGCAAACTCTGAATTTGTTAACCCTGTGAGTTCTCCGTTTCAAAAAGAGAGGTAGGTTAAAGCTAAGACAGCGGGGTAAGTCAAGCCTGTTTCAGAAGTAGATGTAACTTAAGCCCTTTTCACACAGATATGCCGTAAGATACATGGGACAGGCATCCTGGAATTTTACGGGACCGCTTGATATTTTATTCATTCACACTGCCAAGTTTACACGGCATCTGATGGTCCCGGAAAGACACGTGACCTGTTGAAAGTCCCGCCCTCTCTTCTACGCAGCGTCTGAAGTTTGCATATTATATATTATTTGTGCATTTTTGTTTATGATAAGACTACAAAGGAGCGCGTGAACGCACAGTTCTATGCTGGTGAATGATCTCAGCTTCTGAGTGGATATTTGACAAGCTCCCTGATTTCTGCTTTGATACAGTTTTCAGGCATTTCTCATCGTGATTGTTTATATGCATTTAAAACCCACATTTTGAGGTGCTGAACGATATATCTTGTTAGGATGACGCGTGGGTATTTTCCTTTATTATAGCTCAAATGAGCAAGTGACGCGATATTCTTTTCTGCTGCTGAATGATCTCCGTTTCAACGCAGTAAGTAACGAGCTAACTTACCTGATATCTGCTTCAGTCCAGTTTGCTGACATTTCTCGTAGTGAATGTTGTAAATCCCTTATTTTAAAGAGTTGAACCAACTTCATGTTGCCATGACACGCGCGTCCTCACTACGGCACGTGCGTCATTGTTTATGCGTCTCATATATCATTTCCTGATAACTGCTTCAATCTAGTTTGCAACATTTCTCGTGGTGAATTTTTATATGCATGTTATCTCTCGTTGTAACAAGCTGAACCATAACTTGTGTTGTGATGATGACGCACTTCGACATGCCCTTTAGGGCATTCTTGCGGCTTCTTGTTCACACAGAGGGTTACCCGTGTATCTTACTAGGTCCTCTTTCCGGCAACGATCCCAGAAGATTAACGGAACGAGTTTTTGTTCACACAGACGCTTGTCTAGCAATTTTACGGGTATTTTCTGGGACCAGAGGTCTGTGTGAATGGGGTTTTATACTTAGAGTCTGTTTCCGGAGTAAATTACTCCGTGAACCTAACCTGGTCGGGAGCAGGTTTTATCCTGTAAACTCAGAGTTTCTAATGGTCTCCTCCCCATTTTTAAAGGAGTAGCGGTGTTTAATCTTGTTAGTTGCTTTAGTACATTCAGTCATTGCGCACATTTTTATTATGTACACTGTACAATATGTTTTTAGCTGTCTTTAAGTTATAATCAAATTGCCAGTGCAAATCATTTTACATTAGTGCTTTATATGTTTTATAAATTACACTTAAATTTAAACATAAAAAATTTAACAGTATATTGAGATAACTAGTAAAGCCAATTTGATATACTTAGGTACAGAGACGTCTAAGAGACTAAAATTTTGAGTGCTTTTATAGAGGATCCTGTAGTAGATGATGATGATGCTGCATTCATTTGTAGGAATTTACATTTATGTTGCAAGAGTTGCATTTATGTTGAGACCACGAGTGGATTTTTGTCATATCCACTTGCATTTATGTGAGCTGAATTATTATTTTTTTGCATTCATTTCAGAAATATAAATATCCTTGTGTCACAAAATCAGTCTTTGTGGCCGTGGTTTTACATCTAAACAGTTGTCTTGACATTTCTTAAGGATCTACTCGTCATTATCGCTGGTATAGTGGTTACTGAGTGGTTAGTGCTGTGCGCAGTTGGTAGGGCAGACGTACTGTCGGCGATCTAAGTTCGAATCCCGGCTCGGTAAAAATTTTTTTATTCATGACAAACATTTGTAAAGTTCGTATCCTTATATGCCAAAGTATTATGCTTAATTTCATTTTTAGCTTAGCTGTTGTCATCTTTTTGTCCATGGGATTGCATCTGCATGTAAATGAATATAATAACGTACAGTCCTCAGTTTATTTACTTCTGATATTTTAACTGTGATAAAAAATTAAATGTACGCATTTACTATAGTAGCAATTTCCAAAAACAACTCTTTTCTTTAAAATATATGTTCATAGTTGCACTTGCAGTAACACTTTTAGTTTTAGTAGTAAAAATGATTAAGACCTATTTGTCACGTGCTGTAATGGTAAATCGTAATATCGGAGCTCCATTGATGATGGCTTTTCATAGTCGCTGTTCACGAGCTTAACTCAGAGTCAACCTACTCAGAGTCGATTGAACTAACTCAGATGAGCTGTTCTGTAACAGAAAACTCAGTGTTTCCTAAGTCAACTCAGAGTTTAAGCTTTAAACTCAGAGTTGGTTGAACCTCCTTATTGAAACGGGACCCTGGACTATCACATTACAGCGTCATCATGCAGCATCTTTGAGGGTGATTTGCAACAACCTTATTAATTATCTATAAAGATTATCTATAAGAATTCTGAAAAATGACCACTTGCGCATAAAGTTACATTAAACAATTTAGGGAAAATGCTTACCTCTACCACTGCTCGTGAAACCGCCAACTCTAATTCCTCGTCGGAGATGCATTTTCTCTTAAGACCTCTTTCAGAACGGAATTTTCTTATATTTCGCTCTGAATTCCCCCTCTGCATTCCTAGCTCTGATAAATGATAAGATATTTCTGTGTCTGTGTGTCCATTTTCATACATCGTCATTAAAAGGTCTTCATGTGTTGATAAACTCATGGCAACAGCTGAGTAAAAGATACTGCATGCATTCAAACTCGCGCGGGTTTCTTCTTCTGGCGTTTTATGATGGTTTGGCAAGCCACCGTATAAAGGCACATTAGCGCCACCTACTAATCTGAGTGGGAGTGCGTATGGAACAAGAGACAGTAAAAAGATAAGGATGAATTAAAATAAATAACACTAGATTATATCCATAACTACTGTTTTTTTTTTAGACATTTAAATAATATTTTAGGTATTGATTGTCTTGACCCGTTTCCTAATAATACTTTTAGTAAAACTTTATCAATTCCCAGCCATCTTAATTAATTAATTAACTGTCGAGAGAATTTACGTCTCTCCCTTATGCAACATACTCAAAACAATATACTGTACTGTTTGTGGATGTCCACATTTAGAACAATTTCCCATTGCAATCTATTTACGTTCGTACGTTTAAACTTTTAATTTGAAAATTTTAAACGATTGCCCCGCCTCTTACGTCTCGAGCCTCTTGTTTTCTATGTGTATTGATGGTGATGTGCTGGGAAAACAGGCAGGAACGTTTTGCTTTGCGAGTTATCCATCGTGTGTTGGTAAACGGTGTGTGCTATGATCTGCTTTGCCGACTGCGAAACGTGATTGGCAAACGGTTTGCCAGAATATACCCTGACCCTCGGCGCAGTAACACCCTCCCTCTCCCATTATGAGAGGGAGAAGGGGAGCGGATTTTTCAGGCGAGTTGAAGTACTCCCAAAAGTGCTGTTCCGCCATACAATATAGTTCCTCTTTTAAATCCGCTTAGAAAAGCGCTAAGTTTTATTTTGTACCACCAAACTTGCTCGTATAACTACTCGTCTTAAATAGGAAAAACGTTGATGTGTTTGGTCACTTCTAACTTTATCTCTGAGTGGTACCATTGAATGAATGGGGCTAAGCTAAATGCTATCGAAGTGTCGCAGCGCGCCCCAGCGCTTACGTGCACGCACTAAGATGATAGAGGTATGTATCAACTCTTCTTAGTTAATGTAATAACATATTTTAATATTGAAAATGAGTAGACTATTCCTTTAATGTTAAAATGATCCAGTAATTCTGTAATAATTAACTCACAAAATGTCATTTCAACCCAGTTTGACTTTGTTTCCATAGAAAACAAAATGAGATTTTTTGGGGAGAAAATAGGATGAATTTATAAAGTGAATTGTCCAAAGTGAGAAAAACGGAACCAAGCTATATTCATTACATTATAAAAAGATTCCAAGAATCTCCTGTTGTGTTCCATCACAGAAAAATCCAAACAAAGTAAATGATAACTGATTTTTAAGTGTACTAACCAATTTAAGGGTTTAAATGGTGTAAAAATCATAACAAAAATAATATAATATCAAATATAAATACCTGTCTACAGGGCCGCATAAAGACTGTAAGGGGCCCCTGGGCTTTACCTTTTTGTGGGGCCCTTCATCCACCAGAATTGCAGCCTACATTCACACAATCTTTATAATCACCCTGCTGAAAAAAACAGCATCAAACCAGCATGGCAATTATGCTGGTTTAGCTGGTGGTCACCAGCATGCTATCACCAAAACACAACATATGCTGGTCTTGCTGGTATGACCAGCATGGGAAGCTGGTGTTAATGCTGGTTTGGTGCTGGTACAGCTGGTGCTAATGCTGGTTTGGTGCTGGTTTAGCTGGTGCTAATGCTGGTGCTGGTTTAGCTGGTGTTCACTAGCAAACCGGCACCAAAACACAACATTTGCTGGTATGCTGTTTTTTCAGCAGCAGGGCACTAGGTGCAAGTTGTCAGGCTTTTATTTTGCTGGAATAAATGCAATAACAAAATATTAAAACCATATCAGAATGCCCACAATATACACAAATATCACTGCATAACATGCACATAGTCCTAGCTAGAGGTGACCCGAATAGTCTTAGATTGGATGCTTTGACAGGAGAAGCCTGATTCGACTACTGCACAGTCAATCGTCGCAGATGTATTATAAAATAAGGATCATTTAATTTTGGCTGTATAAGAGTGCACATTATCTGATTTCACATTTAACAGCTTTCTCCCAATATAAAAAATATACAGCCTATTATGATAATACTAAGTAAATAATATGTGAAAAAGTAGCTTTCAATAAATATTTTTAAGTCTGTCAATAGCCTAAATCCCGTGACAGGGCTACACGTCCATATCCAGAAACCATTGCAAAGTCTCTTTGTTTCTGCAATTAAAAAGACAAAACAGGCAATTCTATACTTTCGTTATTTTAAAATTAATTTTAATATTTCTTTGTTTTTATTTAATGTATAGGTTATTCAGTGTTATCTGATTAAACTATTTGTGGCTTGTGTTTTATTCCTCTGCGCATTTAGGCATTTTGCACAAATGTTCTGGACCTTACTTGATTCTGACTTCATTTTGTTTTTATGTTTTATTTATCATAACGGTAAATTCTGATCTAATTTAAGTTCTGTAAGTTTTGGATTGCTTTCCGTTGTGTTGATGTTGCGCTGTTTCATGCTGTCACTAGGGATGGGTATCGTTAAGGTTTTAACGGTATTACTACTCTTACCGGTACTGCTTAACGGTCCGGTGCTTTAACTGTATTCTTATCGGTACTTTGGTGGCCAATGTTAACATTTGATCACGAACCTATGTTCACATGATTAAGTTAATTATGTGTCTGCATTTCATTATTACAAATTAATTTCT